>NW_026517320.1:0-384980 GCF_026319265.1 Colletotrichum chrysophilum | reverse complement strand
GGGGGGGGCATAGGCACGACGCCAGCCAGAAGGAGGGGGAGGGGGGCGTGGGACAACCAAAAGGACTCCGCTTCGGCGGCCGGGGGTCCTCGATGCTGGGCAGGGCCCGTCCAGCGACTCGACTCCAGGGAGGTGCCACTGGGCGGCCGGGCTGTCGTGTGGCCGGGAATTTGGTGGTGGACACTGAGGGGATCCATGGATGGGACACCAGGTACCTTGAGCCAGTAAAGGGCGCTGGCAGGCCTCTGCGAGGATATTCAGTGGACCTCCGCCCGGCGCTGCTCAGCAATTGAGCACCGCGTCCCGCTGCAGCTTCACCACTCACAGCGCCCAGAGGCCGTGTCGAGCGGCCTGCTGAAAACCGACGCCGTGATGCCCCCCGTCAGGCAACCCGCTCCAACAACCGCAACACCGAAGCTTCTCCCATCGGTTGGCTGGCTTTGGCCTCTCGTCCACTTTGTGCCAATGTGCCAATGCTGCTTCATCAATGACTGATATCACGCGAGGGGCACAGGACATGGTTCCAATAAGTCCTCAGTCATGATCCCCGAGGTTTGGTGTGTCTAGACTCAGGCCCGCCCCAGTACGAACCACAGTTGCACACAGCTGGTTCGAGCCCACCAACCTGTCACAACCCAGAACGAGGCATTGACCACATTGAGTCTTTAAACACAATACCTACCTGGGTATCTGTAGATGGGCCATGGATGGTTGAGAAAGGCAGGTGAGCTGCTGATAGGCAGATGGCATCCTTCACACAATTAGGAACCCTTGACGTTGTGGCGTGGCTGCCGCCGAGGCGACCACTGATCACCACCACCACCGAGGGGCAAGCAACCTCTTTCCATGGATGTCTTTCCAACTTCCTGGGTCGTTCTTTCTAAGGTGCTGTATACCTAGGTATGTACTTAGTTATGTCCAATGTGATGTCAGGCGAATCCGTCGTGTCTTGCGGTTAGGGCCTTTCCGTTGTCTTGCCGCCCTGGCCGCTGCTTGTCGACCACATCCTTCAACGACGTCTCTTTCATCACCTTAGTCCGGCCTCGATCTCGACCTAAACTTGACCTCAAAATCAACCTCCCCGCTAGCCAACGTCTGGCAGATCTCCTTCGACCCTGTCGAATGACGAAGGGCTCCCTCGACTGTCGACGGCCTCCCGCCAACTGACCTAGTCGACTGTCGTCACTGGAGGTTTCCCAACACTGCCGCGTCCCACCAATCCCGCTCAGCCTCTACCAACCGTTCATGCTAGGAGGCTTAACACGACCAGCTATTCATCTATCCTGCCTGCCACCCATCCTGTCTGTGTCCTGTGGCGCAAATCGGACGCACCGCCGACCACCTGTTGACTCAGATCCCTCACCTCCATCGCCGTCGTTGACCACATCCTCGGCACGGCACCATTTTCTGCATGTCTTAGACACCACCAGCTCAATGTCTCGCCCTTTCGACGTCTCTCTCGTTACAATGCATCTCCATGTCTCACTCTCTTGCCCCTCCTGGAACTCACAGAGCCGAGGCACAGCTATCGCAACGTGAACAACAGCTTCTGCCGGCTGCTGTCCTTCCGGGACACGTTTAGGTCAGGCTCGACGGTTCTCCTCTGCCTGCCACATCATGGATCAACGGCTCTTGGCCATCTTTTAGTGCCATCCCGTTGTTTGGTACGCGGTCGAGCGTTTCAAAGGCGGCTAAACAGTCCCGCTGAGGTGCGTGGCTTGCTGGCGCGAGTCAGCTGGACGCCAGCGAGGCACGAATGGCAAGAGCCCCAGCCTTCGAGAATGGAGATGCTACTGAGAAGTGCCGAAGGCGTGCGTCTCGTGGGGCACAGACTAGCAGTAGAGACCGACGACACGGGAAAAGGAAGACACGAACGACGCCTGTCGCACTTTGCGCAACCTGTTTTTGGTTCTGTTCTGTCCCAACCAAAATAAACGCAACAGGTTGACGAATCTTTGCCACGTCGGTCCACCATGAAGGAGACTCCATGTTGCGGTTTCGCCGTATCCGTACTGCACTGCGCAAAAGGCCTCCTCTCAATCAATGTACTGCATAGTGCTGCTCCGAATGTACACCACCTGATATGGACATGGGGCATGGCCACCTGGACGGGCCGACATGGTACCCCTATGCTGGCCCAGCTGTGGCACCTGAAGGCAAAAACAGCACTCAACCGACTTTAGGGCTGAGCAGTGCCCTGTCAATTACGTCGTGTGTACGGATACAGCTGAAAAAGAAGAGGCAAACTCGAGATGCCCCCGGTTTACTTACTGCAAGGCCCTGACTCTAAGGGTCCATTAAAACGACAAGAAAAGAAGCAAACATATTGGCGGTCGGTCTCCGACGTTAAAAAGAAAGAATAGGGCCACGTCCTCTCAAGACGTTTCTCGCTCTCACGTCCAAGGCGCCGAAACCGTTGAGCTAGTCTCAGCAACTGCCTTAGCAGCACCGGCGGTGAGGTATGCTAGTTGGCAACCGCCTGCGTTAGGTGCGATCAAGAAACGCCACGGCAAAGACGCCCTTAGGCGCCAGCCATCGCGCGGACATCTTCAGACCGCAGCCACAGGGTCTTTCTCGCACATGGAAGCCAGCATGCTGTTGTTAATTGAAGGTTTCCCAGCCAGCGCCGGCGTTCCTGCCCGGGCAGGCATGGCGGAAACAGGCTTGCCAACCCAAAATGCTCACAAAGATTGAGTGGACTCCGCCTTTTCATTTCCAAGCCGCCTTCAATCTCACTTTCCAAGCCCAACCATGCCAAATTGAACAGCGCCAACGGCCTTGTTTGCCTGTCAACACAGATCATAGTCTGGGGCACAAGTCCCGGATGACCGTCACTCCGCAGTCCGCATGGCCATCTCGGCCGACCATGTATTCATCTCACGCCGGCGGTTGTGGACGGCGGCTTCAAAGTCCCATCTGCGACATCGAGTCTCGGCACTCTACTCGTCCCCAACGCGCCAGCCCCCGATTGAAGCAGCCAACTAGAATGATGTATGACACGCATCTCAATTACATGGCAGTCACAGCACGCATGGCGCCGAGCTAAAGCACACATGGTCACAAAGACACGGCAGCCTCCGGCAGCCCATTTGCAGAGTCACGCACCAATGCAACTGGTCTCTGGTTGGCCCTGTGGTGCTTCGTCGCCGAGCCTCTCAGAGCTCACAAAACAATTGCTGCAACCTGAGTGGTGCTTTCGACCTGTCTGGCTGACCACTCACGCACCCTTGTTCCAGAGATCGGTTGGCCGTCACCGAGGCCGTTGCGAGCACACAGCATAAGACCAAAGTCGATGCCAATCCTCTTCGCTTGTCCTGGCCATTCATCGCCTCCCATGGCGCCCAAAGAGCTCTCACGTTACCAGCGCAAGATGCGGCCTGTCTCTTTCTGGATGCTCAGAGGTGGCACGCAACTGAGGCCTGGAGAGAGTCGGCTGGAGTGTTTCCCGAAGTGTTGAGAACCCCTTGGTGCTTCAGAAAGCATAAGGTCCATCCGAACAAACTCCCCCAGAGTCGAAATTTTCTACTAGCTTCTCGGCGGTCCTGACAGAACTCAATGCCCGTGTCTGCAGGTCTTGAACCCGCGTTCTCTGCATACACATGTACATGCGGCGCGTCGGTACGAATGTGCCTGGCATCATTAGGGGTGCGCACCACGCAGGAGGAAAGACTTCCCGCCCCTCCGCGACCCCTGTACGCGCCCTCATCGAGCCCTTGTCCATGCCCAGACATGCTCAACTCGACCCAATCACAGACAACAAGACAGAAGCGATCCCACCCACACCTTTTACCCCCGCAACCCACACCACCACCACCACCACCACCACCAACAGCTCGACCCTGGACATTAGGAAGGCCTTCACATCTGCGCGTGCAAAATGAGGACCAGATTGGACATCATGCGATATTGCGTCCACCGATGATCTTGATGACGGAGCCAGGCTCTTTGTAAGAAGGCTGGCTGTATCGCAGCATCAAGGCATCCAGGTCATCTTGTGGCGGAAAGCCAACTACTGCCCAGCCAACTATCGAGGTGTTTGTGTGATGAGGTTATGCCGCTCAATAGTCCTTGGAACCGCGGCGCTTGTCGATATCTGCAGCCTTACCATTTCATGCGATCGTCCGTCCTTCATCCCTTTGCAGTCACAGTTCGGCCCTTCTGCCTGCGATGGATCGACTGGATTTGGGCGTCTATCACGAGGTTCTGTGAGGCACCACAGACGGCCAGCTTGCCGGCGTTTCACAACGTCACAACAACACTTCCCTGCACCTCGAAATAGCCTTTTTAGGGCGGTCAACAAGTTGACGTCCGGGGCGGCAGTTGAGTTGCTGAAATCTCAAGCAGAGATGGATGTGCCGATTCTCCTGCCCGCAATGCATAACGTGGACTGCTGTGAACTTCCTGCCGTCACCCTGTTCCTGGGCTGTCTTCGCGATGGCAGACTCGAAACGAAATGCCTCAAGGAGCATGTCGTAACGTTGAACTTCGAACACGAACAGGCGGACAGTGACCGTTTGATCGGCAACAAACCACGGGATGGCTAGAATACGACATCTGCGCTATGCTGTTCCATGTCGCCCGTTTAAGAACACGAGAGGCTCGCCAACCACCGGAACCAAAATGAGACATTACTTGGGTCTTTAAGCTCAGGCAAAAGAAATTCGAGCTTGCCGGCAACCGAAGCTCTCTGAATGCGGTGAGCCGCACATGGTTTCACGGGAGTCCGTTGGATTTGATCATTGGGTGTCTCTACCGCATAATCGCATTACGGCCGCAGGAACGGCACGCATCACCATCTCCAGATGACACGATACGGGAGGCTCGCCGGTGTTCTGCGAGAACCACGCAGAGCTGTGCTGGATCTGCCGATTCCATATTGCTCAAATCCCTGCCATTATGTAGGCTCCTTGGTAGGGCGCAGAGGTAACAAGCAGGTTGGTGAAGAAGGCGCAACACGGCTTCGAGGCAGGCCGCACAAAGGTGCACTGAGCCGTCTTGGTTGCAGCTATCGCCTGCCTCTCTCACTCTTGGGCGTGGAATCCTTCGCAAAGCAACGTTGTGTGGCTCAATCCTCAGCCTTGGCGCCGGCTTCGACAGGGTGTGGCATCCGCCAGTGGGCTTCTAGAAGATGCAGAAATACCGCGCAGAAAGCTGCTCGGACGCGTCACTGCAGGACGGCACACACTTGCTCGAATGGGTATGGACTTGCCGCGACTGACAAGAGTAGCGCGTGGTACCGGTCCATTCCGCACCATGTCTCACTTCCAGGCCGTTGCTTCGAAGCTCAATGGAAGCATCTGAGCCGTTAGTCGTGGCTTGGAACGATGCCTGCGTTCCTGACTCGAAGTTTGCTTCTTGTCAAACTTCTTTAAGCTAGGTATTATCCGGGTCAGCACTATGGACAAAAAGGAGCGGTCCGAGAAATTGGCCGGCGGGAAGCAAATAGGCAATACTTTGGGGGAAATTGATCGTCGCGCGGGTGGCCTTCTCCCACCCCAGCATCGAAATGCACCCAATCCCATCGAGGCCCTCGCTCGGATAGGCATGCGGACGATGTGCAGCGCAAGAATGCATCCGCACCTACATGCGCAGCCGCGGGGCACCCAACCTCATTTCCGCGTGGGCATCAAGAGGCTGCTAAGGTTGCTGAGTGTCTGGTGCGTTCCGCGACTGTTGCGGTAGGATCGTCAGTCCAGGGGACTCTAGGTCGGCGATTGAAATTGCCTCGCAACGAACCCGGTCGTTGTCAATGAACTTGACATCGGCCCGGAAACTGAGCGCAACCAACAGCGGACACCGACCGCAATGACCTCTCAGTCGTTGCGAACCGCTATGGGGAGCAACTCCTATCATTTCCACACTTGGTGAAGGAAAGGTACCAAAGGGTCTCAATGTTTACAAGTTCAAACATTACAGAGGGTCTGAGCTTTCAATGATTGCGACGGGAGGTGAACCGGGGTGCCTCTTTTGGACGAGTTGAGGATTGGGACCGTTCGGGGAACAGGCTCGACCGTATTGCCGGAACGCAAAGCCGAATCACAGTCATTGGAGACGCTCCGCCGTATGCAAGTCAAGTGCGATGCTGCGGATGTAACGATTCTGGTCGTGAAGGGGTAAAAGTTTTCGGTGTTGGCCCGTTTCCATTGTCAGCCCAGGCTGCCGTCCATTGGCATCGTTGCAGCGTCAGAGGGGTCTTTTGGCTCGCCTGTGACGTCGGTACCAGAAAGACTAGAAGCTGCGTGACACGGCCAGTCGATTTCATGATCTGACCACAGGATTACAGATATGGCGATGCGGAGCCCACGTTTACAGCGCCCGGCCCAAGCAAGTCACGACAACGGTGACTGGTCAGCTACCTGGGCTCCGATCGGGCTCTCGGTGTGAGCATTCCGGCGCCGGCCTAGATCGCCAAGACAGCCTGAGAGGCTTGGGACACTTGGCCAGCCGGGAAGCACTGGATGGGGAAGTTGAAGACGACGGCGATGAAGATGTTGGTATGCGCCGCGACGGATGACGGTCTGGACCGGCGGTTTCCGGGGGACGCACATCGGGATTGTAAGCCTCGCGAGGTTCAGACTGCAAGTTGCTACTTCGGGGCATAAGAAACCCTGACCGAGGCCGACAATCGAAAGGCGAGAAGGCCGGCTGTCGTCATCAAGGCCAGTCCACACGGATAGCTGGTGGACGCAGTGGACGCCAAGTGCCGCCAGGGTTTGACCAGATTCTCCCCCCTGAAGGGTTTCTCTGCGGCAAGATCCACATCTTCCCCGGTCAAAGTAAACAAGAGGGTGGACGGCGTTGGAAAAAGGACAAAAAAACCTCTCAAATTCGTGGGAACACCAACAACAGGACCGACCGAGCGGGTCCGGCGCCGGGCGACGAAGCAGTTTTCGGGAGGTCGCGTAGGAGCAGGCGGAGCGGGAAACTAACTGGTTCCAGAAGCCCGCCCCGAAGTGGTAAGCCAGGGGAACCAGTGCTGACAAGGCCGCCAGGGCGCCCTTCTTCTGGGAACATCCCACGCAACCAAGTTGCGTGTGCGTTGCTGGTGCTGCCATGGCCATTTACCAGGTGCTGCGTAAGGTCGGGTAGGCAGAAGAGTACCTGCTCACTCGCTAATGCATTGGGCGACTGGCTTGAACCCAGCATCACAGCGAACTGCCTCGCACGCCGCCGTAGTTGATCTGTTCACACCTTCTCGGACCACCCCGGCCACGCAGACTGGATGGATGGATGGACCCAAGATTTCTCCCGCCGTCATCAATGCGTGACGCCGAACTCGACTGTGCGCGTCTGTCATTGCTCGTCTACGCTACCATACTGCGATATTCGTACTGCGGCACACGCACTACCACCAGATGCCCACTTCACGCTCACCCGCGTCCGTCGATCCACTGGCGAAGACGAGGCACCTCTTCTCATTCGACAAAGGCGTGCCGGTCAGTTGGGCAATCGGAGAAGGGGAATGTCTTCCGCCAGCCGCTCTGGAGACCACCCACATGGCTTCCCTGCCGAGCACGTAAATCGCTGCTCGTCGTTGGAGGCGACACACGCGAGACGTGCCATTGAGACTGGAACCCATCGTGCCATGTTCTCTCGTCAGCCGCACCACAGCTGCAATGGCAGCGAAGACGACTGGCCGGCTCGGAGAGGACAGCCTGGGCAGCTTTGCCTCTTACAGACGGGACTTACAGTTGAAGATGTCTGAGTGAGGCATTACGAAATAACCGACGCCGCTCCCGGAGTTGCTGTCGATTCTAATTCGACACCAAACGGACTGGATGCGGCCCGCACGCCGGCCGATGGAAAAAAGCGTCATCAAAAAAGCAACGACCAGCTGCGGCCCCTCCTTGGGCCGCAAAAAGCCTCTTCAGGCCACATCCCGTTCTCGCGTTCGGAGCAGCGCAAACCTTATCAACTGTGGGCAGCGGAGGCATTAATGATTGCGTACTTTTCCCGGGACCAAAATCAAAAGAAAAAAAGACGCTTCCACTTTTCAAGGACCTGACAGGCCTTTACACATCCAAGCGCACTTCGTCGGAAACATTGTACCCCGGGCAATCTTGGGAATGCCAGGACAAGGTGCCTTTGCACCACGTTCGTCTCATCCACTTCCCCACCGACCTTTTTATCGCCCCCGGTCTGTCCCAAGGACTTTTGGACATCTGCCTGTCAAAACTCTCGACGACGACAGGCAGACAGGCCCACCACCTTCCAAAAGCAATGTTGGCCAGCCTCATCCCCTTGATCTGGGTCTTTGGGCCCGTAGCGGTGCTGATCTTGGACCTGTCAGGAATCGATTGAGGGACCGCCAGCAACCCCCGCAAAACGAACGGATTGGCTGTCGGCCTACACAACACGATGCCTTTCCTGGCCCAGCACGGCGGGTTTGAAATCGGCGCAGAGGCAATCAGTCCAACCCAGTGACTAACATTTGCCAATCCCCTGCTGGATGGTGCTGCCAGCAGGCCCCCTATCCCCTCGGATATATGAGCTGAAGCTTCGAGCGAAGATGGCATGATGAGAATAGCAATTGCTCAGCGCGCATTTGATACCGACCTCGGGTTTTGCTTGAGACACGGGGTTCTCACGCCTCCGTTTCCTGTGTCTAAACTCGAGCCGGGCAGCATGAGTGATGCCTTTACATCGTCTCTCCCCAGTCCTCAACGAAAACTGCATCCTTGATGGCAATTTCACTTCTTTGTTCTCGCCATTTTGTGGTGTGAAGCACCAGACCCTTCAGATTCTGTCACATTTCTGGAGCCCCTCAGCATGCGTATGCACACTTCGACGCAGGCACAAGTCGTCTTGGAGGACCGAAAAGGCTGCATACTGCAGCTCTGGTTGGCCGAGTGAGTGTGTAAGTGGGTAATATGCAGCTTGGCATCGCTGCTCCATCCTTCTCCTTCCTCAGATGTTCACCCTCCGTCTTGGAAGCCGTGTTCCTGTTCGTCTCGCTTGGGGGCCAGAAGGATCGTCTCTGTTCTCGTCTTTTCATATCGTCTCCGTATGTCGTCATGGTCAACTTATTCAAGTTTCACATATCGCCCGCCCTAGCTAGAGCCTTGCGGGATCTTTCGACGAGGATCAAACGACCCTACACATTGACAGTCGTGGATATCTCAGCCCTTTTTGGATGTCATAACACGAAATCTGGACCATCGGGGCGGTGCTCGAAAGTTGGACGGACCGATGGCAGCCCAAGTGGGCCAAGACCTTGTCAGAACCTTGGTGAGGAATGGTGTGATGGGGTCGTTCACCGGCAGCCCGGTGGCCCGGGGAAGTTTGAGTGAGCCCCTGCAAAATACCGTATCCAGGAAGAACCACTGCAAGCCACGATGCGGAGTAAAGGGCAAAGAGGATTCTCTAGAGCCGACGGGACTCGGGAAACCTCATTTGCGTGCAAATACCCCAATTCTGCAGACTGCTCGAAGGGGGGAAAGCTGACCGGCCAAGGTGTGTCGCCTCTCGTTCCAACTCGCGCGCAATCGTCTCGTGTGTATGCAGTTGGACGTTGGCTGCAGGCCAAGCATAGTCTGCAGGAGGCACAGGCCGAGGGTGGCGTTCGACAACGACGGCACAATTCTGAAGACTGGAAACAGGACGCAGGGCAAGACAACAGTCGACCACGCACATGTGAGCTGGTTGCCTTGTTGGTGAACGAAACCCCGGTCTTTGCAATTCTGACAGAGTTCGCCCAAGGGGATCTGGTAATTTCATTTCGCCAAACTGAACCGTGCCTCGTTGATTCCAACGAGGATGCGGGCTAGCGTTTGGCACTATTGACAATTCGACATAAACTCGCCGCTGCTGCAGAGGGACGTCTTCCCAGCAATATGGGAAGATGAAGAGAGTCGGTCGGGCTGGACAAGGGATTGCCATTTTGACACACCCCGGAAGATTCCTTGATGTGACGCTGAGGTTTCGTCGGATGGAATTATCCATCTCGTTGATCGACGGGAGCCCGAAGCGACTCCGCTAGGCGGGCAGCAAAAGAGGGCAAAATAGCAGCGCTTCAGTTGGCGGACCCGACGATCCGACGATGAGGGTTGTGTCCCGTCTTTTGCGGCCATGCCCAACGGAGGTTTTTTCCTCTGTTCCCTTTTTCTCGCTTGTCGTGTTTGCCGTTGGGGAGCTTCCTTTATCCACCCTCGATGGTACCTGTCAAAGGGTCTAGTCGTTCGAAAAGAATTGAGACACGGCTAACTTTGGTTTAGGCCGGACTGGGGCGTTGCATCGCGTGGCTCTGGAAAGAAAGCTCGGGGGGCACACGTCGAGTAATGATCTTCGCGACGTGGGCTCAGGCTGTTCTCTTTTCGACACAATCGTTCGAAACTTCGGGATTGCGAGGATTTGACGTCTTTCTCTGTTGGTGCTCCGATGCGACGTCGGCCGCGACGCTTTTCTGGGGCCGTTGGGGATATTTTTTCTTCTGCTGTTTGCGCGCGCCGCAGTACCGTTCTGCCGCCAAATGCGCGCAGCGGAGATGCGCTCCGGTATTTGATCTGCAAAGCGCGAAGCTTGCGAAGCTACGAGGCTGGGGTTTCACTTATTTTGCGCACTTTGGCGGTGAGGCTTGCTGCTGCGGTGTCTCTCAGGTCGTGCAGTTCGTTTTTGTGCGACGGACTTGTCTCCGATGTCTCTACCGGAAGTCGCGGTTTGCTTGCTGCTTGTTCGGCGACCGATATTTGCAGACTGGGCGAAAGTGGCGCCTGAAGATCGCCATCTGATAATGACCCGAGTCATGGTCGGACAAGGCCCCCTTTGTTCGTTCCCGGGCTATGGGGAATTTGGATGGAATGTTCCTTATCGAGTGGGGGATCGATGATCGCGTGGACGGTCTTGTCGTCCTTGGCCTTCGGGAAATGTCGATTCGTGATTTCGGGGCTGAACAGGGGCGACCCAAGTGGTTGGAGAGGGCTTCTTGGAGATTGACGCTTTTGGGATACATTGGTCTGGGCAGAAAGTTTCTCGGATTGCGACGGTAAGCTGTGCGGTGATCTCAATATCGGAGGATGTTCGATGACTTTCTTGGATAAGTGTCCATTGATCTCTGTGGTTGTTTGGTACTTTGGGTTTGACAGCTTCGAAGGTTTGCTTGGAGGGCTCGGAGGACTCGAGGAGGGGTGGCATCCAACCATCTCGACGAGGCAACGGCAAAGGGTGTGAAGGATACGTGTCTGAATCTTTCGATTATCCTTTCGACGTCTGTGGGGGAAGTGTGCCTCGGACGCCGCGGTTGTCGATCTCCGTCAACGACGACACGTGAAGTTGGAGATGCCCTCGGGGTCAAGCTGACGTCTGCCTCTTTGCACCGAGACATCCTCACTGGCACCACATGTACTCAAGTCACGCTGCATGGCCATTTGCAGGTGGACATCAGCTCTTCTGAGAGAAAGGTAAGGTCGTCAAGTGGCAACTTGCCAGGTAACTAACAAGACTTGCCCTCGGAGGTCGGCGACGAGCAAAAGAGGGGGCACCACAAATAACCAAAAAAAAGACATGCAACACCAGGCATTCGCTGGTCGTCTCCGACCCAACTACTACTCTGGCCCTCACTGGTTTATCGATGGGAGAGCGGACGGGATCCCGAGTTCTCCAGTGGGTGTGGTCGCATGTGCTTGGAGATGGGGTGGAGGATGGTTATGAGGGGGGTGGTGATGGGTTCTGCGTAAGCTGGTGTTGAGAGTTGAAATTTGGTGAGAAACTACTCAGACTAGAGTGTTAGAGTTGATTTGTCTCAAGAGCCTTTATTCATGCCCAGAATTCGTCGCAAGTTGTCACTTGGAGGGAGTACTTAAAGAGGGTTGAAGGGGTTGCGATAGAAAGCTCCGTAATTTTGATATCGTCGACGCTCTAGTGACAATGAATATATCCTTCGAGACTATATGCTGCGACAGTTCTTACTACGCAGATATTCACGACCCAAGACACTTCGTCACCAGTAGTTTCTCTTCCAGCTGTCCTTCCTCGCTTCCCCGGGGGTATTCGTGTTGAGAGCATAGAGGAGGGTAGCATGATGGGGCGAGCTCGTAGACCAGTGAAGCAGTGGGCACGCCTTCAGTCATGATCTCCGGCAGCCGGTGCCAACGTAAGATGTGAGGAGAGTCAAAGAACATGGACCCAATCCATTGGGTCTAGCAAAACAAATGACATTGGCACCGAGACTTTATGTTCCCCGTCATGGAGGTGATCTTAAGACGAACGCATCGCTCAGCCGGCCTACTTCTCGCTGTCTGAGTCGGATGAATTAGTCGGTCCCGAATGTGAATTTGCTGCTTTAAATACCTTTGCCGGTGAAGTCCCGTTTGAAGTCCAAGCAATCTAACAAAGTAAACGACTATGGCACATGATCCGACTAGTTGCCTACCTAGGAAGAGGTATTGTGTTCATTGGAAATGCAGCTGGTAAGGTCCGGGCATGTTGTCGTCCCGTTAGTTGCCGTACTATCGTGGTCGTTCTGTTTTTGGTCGTTTCTCGTAGTTTGTGAATGTGTGTACTTGAAGAATACGATATGGACAGAGAGTCTTCCACGATCATGTACAGACTCGTCTTACACACCCTAGTTCTGAGCGGCGCGACTACTAGTCGTTGAGCTTCTATTTCAACCTAGAGCAATGGGACGAAGGCGTTATTCTGGTTTGTGACCAGACTGTGTGATTACTCTTGGTTATTTATATAACCCTGACGGGTCTGCTCGTACTATGGTCCGCGCAACTAGCTTTGCGTTCTGACGTGGACTATTAGTCGAGATATTGCGAGGCTGTACGAGCAGGTTGTATGAGGATATAAAAGGAGGATGGCTGTGACGGCTTATAGAGGTCACAAGACAATGGATGGGCAACGAGTATTATCTGGGCGCTGTGAGTGTGGCAGAGCAGCACTGTTATGATGTGATGCGATGTGAGTACTGTCCCACTAGGTCAAGCATCCACGATAAGATGAGTGATGATTGGCGCGTATCCAGAAACGAATATAATATCAAGAACGGAGATTACGACGGGTCGTAGAGACTGGTAGTCACGAGTAGTCATTTTAAGGGTGTTAGTTGAGAAAGCTCCGTCTCGTGTGGCGGCATGAACTTGTGGCAACAACATGAAGCCCCACAGGCACATGCGTGCTTCATTCAAGAGCACTGGAACATTGCTGTCTCCTTGCTCAGTAGACTGAAAACGAAGACATAACAACAGTCTATATACATTATGAACTTTCTGCTAGGCCCGGGCCTTCACCCAGTTCATTACAACTGGGCATATTCGTCTTCAAAGCTCACCATTCAATTTGAAGCAAACTTCAGCTCAGAAGCAAAGCAAAATCAAGCCAAACCCTGTACGATCGAATGTTGACTAGAACAGGACCGGCGTCAGATAACTGAACTGACTGATGTTCTGTTTAGATTCTGAACAATATCATGTCCTGTTCCAATATGAGTAGTACTTTGGCAGAGAGGTCTAACACACCTAGGCCGTACGGCTTTTAGGCTCCTAATATCTTGTCTATCTGTTTGTTTCGTACTCTTTGAAACACTATTCCCGTCTTTTCTTTGTCGGACTCTTCGTAGAGATCGTCTCTGTTGAAAAGTACTTGAAGGGGTTGGGGTGAATAGCCCTCTTTGAAATCAGGCTGAGCCGACTGGGGTGTGCGTGGAGATATGTACCACAGCAGCAGCAAATCACGCATTCACAACCAATACAAGCTGGCCACGAGGCATGCTGCTTGCAATATTCGATTTAGCGCTGACCAATGCCAAGAATTCAAACTTGCTGCGCCTGTTGCCTCGTGAGAGCCAGCCCCTCAAAGCCACCTCGAGGCAATGAATCGATCCTTTGATCGGTCCTTCGACACTCACCCATCTTCGCAACAAGTACAGAGACACCCCGAAAGATCCGTTCATATGGCCAGCAACATCAAAATCTCGGCTCAATATGACCTTGACGTCGTCTGGCTCCAAGTTGTGAGGCGGTTCGAGAAAGAGACAGGTTCCAGACTGCAACCGGCTAATGGAGCAGCCTTATCTGTCAGCGACGTGATTGCTGGCATCGACCCTGATAACGATGTCCCGGAGAGCACCAAAAACAAGGCGATCAGGGTCACCCAAAGCATACTATCGTGTGTGCAGGTGTTTGTTTGGCGGCTTCGTTGGGTCTGCGGCTAGTGGAGTCTTCGGGCCCAGCCAACAATTTTTCAGCGCTCTGAAACATGTCATCGCGACGACGCAGAAGTACAGCGAGGTCTTTGAGGACCTCACCACCCTTCTGGAACGCGTTTCGGTGTTCTTGGAGACTCTGAGCAACTATCTCGACGAGGGAGATGACGAAGTAAAACTGGACAAACGACTGAGGCGGAATGTGTACCGGGTCTTGGAGCATTCCCTCGTCATCCTGGTACTCACGGCTCGACTGGCGAAACAGAGAGGAAAGGACAGACTCTTTGAGAGAAATTTCTTTTACGGCGACGATGGAGGGGTGACGGCAGCTCTTGCGATGCTTGAGACTCGTGTTATTGATGTCACAAGAGTCCAAATTACCACCATCGGCAAAGATCTCAGCGATGCCGCGCGAAGCATTCGCAGCATACAGAGTGATTTCGACGCCATATTGAAGTATGACGAAGAGATCTCTATAACAGTGAAGTCCTTGGCGGCAACCGGGTCAGGCATACCTTCTGCAGAGGCGATCCGGAACTGGCTCAATCTCGAGGACACTCAGTCGTGGCCACATCAACACGCCAGACTGACCGAGCAATCTGTTCCAGGCACCGGCAAGTGGTTGTTCGCAGACGACAAATTTCTTCAATGGAAAGACCCGAGCTCCACGAAGACCAAAGTGGTATTTATCACGGGCAAAGAGAATTGCGGCAAATCGTGCCTGACTTCTGCTGTGATAGACCACTTGCGGAATTCAATGAGAAAGACGGGGGCCCGAGTGCATTGGCTCGCCTACCATTACCTGCAGAATACCATTTACCAGGGACCGGGCTCTTCGTCAATCAACCTCGCATTGAGATCCATCGTCTGGCAGCTGGTTCTGCTCGACCGAGATTATTACGCCTTCTTGTCCCAAGCCTGTGCCGGCGGTGTCAGTCTGCAAGATGCAATTTCTGTTTGGCGCAAGCTTCTTGCAGGCTACACGCCGAGCAATCGAACGATTCTCTTCGTTGTACTAGATGGTTTGGATAAATCGGCTGCCGAAACACTTCAAGCAATTGTTGGGGAAGTGGCGGGACGATGCGAAAGATCGACTCACGAAACATCAACGCATGAAGCATCGACCCCGAGTCACCTGCAGATCCGACTTTTCCTGTCTGGATCATCGGAAGCCACCAGCCTGCTTGAAGATACTACGCCGGTCCACAAGATCGCTCTTGACCCAGATTTCGACAAAGAGAAGAAGGTGGCAAATACAGACGATGTCCAAAAGCTGATCAGAACACGTCTGCGGTCTCTACCAATCTTCCGCGATGAAGTTATTTCTTTCAAGGAGCAACGGCAACAGGAGATCATTTATGCCCTGACCTTGCACATCCAAAACGATTTCGCGGCCTTGGCTCTTGTTTTCGAGGAGCTTGAGCGTTGCACAAACTTACACCAACTCAAAAAGATACTCGAACGAGTGGACGAGGGTACGAAAATTAGGTTCGGGCGTCAGATCGATTCACTCAATCAATCCCTATCTCGGGATGAGATTCTAGAGGTCAATTCTATCATGGCATGCATTGCAACACGCAGTGTAGATAAAGGGATGATTGATGAGGCCCCAATCGAGCTTGTGCAGGAATACGTCGATTTCTCATTGGGAATCACGCGCTTGGTTCCTCTTCAGCAACAGATCGAGCAGGTATATCACAGTGTATTAAGTTTCACCGACGGAGGACTAGTTCGTTGGCGTCGCGAAGAGTTTAAGGACTACCTAGAGGAAAGATCTGGAGATGAGCGGATGACGAGGACAATGCTTGCAGAGCGCGTGCAACGATCTGACCTCTTTCACCGTGAAGAGCTGGATTTGCCCCAGAAAGTCATCCAAACAAACCCCACGCATGTCTTCGGTGCTAACGGCACTGATTTCTTCGACAGGTACGGCTCTCCGGGGTTGTTTCCTCCTGGAAGGAAGCCTTACGAGGTTTGTGTCTCGTTCGGCCAGCGAGAAAGTGAGTTTGCAGCGCTTCCATCTGTGAGAATTTAGACGCTCACAGTTGCCATGAGCTGAGAGCTTCCGCACTCCAAGAGGTACACGAGCGCCTAGAATCGGCAGATCGGTGGAGTCTTTGGCCAGAGCACGGAGGGCCAACATGGCCAACAACCAAACAAGAAAGAGTTGCTGTAGGCAGATTTGTAGTCCAAATTCTCTGCAATGATTCCGTTATTGATGCATACGCTCGGGATGGACTGGGGAGTATAGGCTACGGCTTTTCGCGCCGTCATGAAAAGATGTCCAGCGATAAGGACCAGTTTCTCAACTGGCTGACTGACTTGGAGCCAGATGACTTGGAGGATCGAGAGGAGAAGGAATGGTTTCGAACTTGGAAGTCTGGTCCGGGCTCATGTTGGGATCATGTGTCAGACCGCTTGGTTCGTCGCTGGCTGAAGATGGGGGATGAAGCATGGTCGGTTGCAAGAAATTTCGTTGATGGTGACAACATGGTTAGTTTTCACCCGCCTCATCTCTGGAATGCTAACCAGCTGACTTTGTCAAGCACGAAAAGCATTCCTCGCTGTGCATCAAATTCGCCGGCGATGGTCCAGAAACTTTTCAAGAAATCACCAAACTAATAATCGAGAAATGCGAGAACGACCCCGATGAAGATACTCGTCATTGGGATAGAGATTGGAAGGTCAGCGCGTGCGACAAGATTCTTCAGGGCTCAGACAAGACCTGGTGGGCTCTGTTCTTTGCCGCTAAATATCAACTGCCTGACTCGATCCTTTCGGAAGTGCCAGACATCGACAACAATGAAATTCAGAAGGCGCATGACAACCTCGAAGTTGCTATTAGCTTGGAGCTACTCGAGGACGACGACTATGCGAAACGCTATTGGCAAGAGATGCTACCGTTATTTGCAAGATGCCAAATCTATCTTTCCGATTTGGCTGGAGCAAGAAAAACATACATACGCATGATGGAAAACCCCAAGAGTCGGGACTTGCTGGAGTTTCGTCTATTCAGCTTCTTCGAGCCACGCGTGATTATGGAGCTGATAAAGACTGTCCAATCAGTCTTGCCACTGGAGCCATCAGGCCACAGCATAGTCAATCAAATGCTTAGCGGTTCTCTAAGGGAAGAGGACCTGCTCGCGTTGAGGATTGTAGCGCACTCTGACTGCAATTGGGAAACTGTCGTGGATTTGATCGAACGTTCTACCCCCGCCAAGTCGAGTGCTGAGATGTTATCGTCCACTATGGCACATATACTTTGGCAGGAGAGTGGGAATACGCAGCGCGAAGATCGAGCCTTGGATATCTGGGAGCAGGGGAAAAACACGCAAGCCATTGTTGATGCATTGCTGGGAAGAGCTAGAAGCGAAATGCCGCACAATCCTCTAGAATCGTATTCATTCTAGCGGCTCAAGCGAATGCACCCCGAGATCAGCGATCCTACCGGCGACTCCAACAACAACATCTCTTTCAGAGCAAAACTAATGATTGCAGGCTGGCAACATCGGTCAGGACAGGTGGCCGAAGCCAGACTATTCATAAGCGCATTGCTCGGCCACAGAGTGTATATGAATTCTACAGATGGCGTTAAAAGAAGAGCAATGCTGGCGGACTGGGGATTTGCGTGTATTGCAGTTGGCAACGAAGACCTTGGGGTCCTTCTGTTGGAGCAGATACCTCTAACGTATGGGTATGATCATGAACGCCATGACCATGTTGGATGCCAGGAGATTTGCTCGCGAACAGACGATACTGGAAAATCGAACAACAAGCCCATGCTCCTAAGCTGCAAGACATGTTTGGTTGTCATTACGCCAAAATGCCGGGTAACAATTGAGAAAGGCGAATGGGTACCGGATCTGTGCGAGCCGGGTCACCAGTATCTACCTCTGAGGAAACTGCAACACTCGCCATATTCGGACGAAGACGCTAACTATGGTGTCACACTACATACGGATTTGGGGACACAGAGGTACACGGGGAGATGTTCGTATACCACCTGGTCGCAGGAGAACGATGGTTTCAAAAGAGCCCAAAAATTGTACGGGTGGGCCGAGCCAGTAGTCATTTGACCAAATATCCACACAGGTGGCCAGGTAAAAATGACTTAAGTAGACGTTGGAGAGTATCATCGCACCAGTTTCTGGTAGATAAAGCGAATCAACAATAGCTGTGTGCATCAGCTGAGTACCTGCCCGAGCTTGTCACTAAGTGACTTGGACGTAACGATACCATTACGGCAGAAAACGCTTACGATCCGAAACGCAGTTCGAGATTGCGATGAAAGAATAAGACTTACCACAAACCCACAATATATACCGTCACTTCAGACAGCCCAGAGAGATCAGCATTGCATGTTGTCTTGCGAACCCGCTGGTGGCTTCCGCCCTTAGAGACCTACGACTCTGTATCACATCGACACAGATACACGTCAATATCACCCGATAATGTTGCAGATTTAGCCGTCCACTTCGTATAAGGCGAAGTCTCTGAAATCCAGCATGACTACAACAATAAAGGCGTGGTAATCTCGATCCAGGCCTGTGTCTCTGCCGTCTCCTGTTTATGCATGGGAATATTTGGACCTCGGTCTGAACTAGAAGCGGCGCAATAATTAAGCCAATACGTATAAATTCTGATGCAACGATCGTATGGGCACATGTTGCGGATATGGAGGAAATTGTTAGGGGATCAAGAACGACACGACCCTACAACTGTTGTCTTGGAAAGAGGAGCAGCTCTGACTGGGTAGTGGATCTTCTATAGTCCCCGTCAGTGTTTAAATCCAGCAGTCAGGTTTGTAGTACATACAAAACTCAAGTCCTGTACACGTAACCCCATCTAGGACCATTATTGAAGACTCGAATGGTCAAGGGGACGAGACCAGGCGAGGTCTATCTAACATGTGTAGCCGGACAAGGCACACTTGCTATGGCTCGTCTGTCCTCGCCACTGAAGAACATGGAGGCAATGATTTCTAGGTTGCCTACCTAGTATATTATGGAAGTAAAATATGTGCCTCAAAAACTGATTAGCACTTCAAATGGTTCTGAGAACACTTAAATCACATGGTCACCTGCGTCATCGCTGGAGGTGGTTTACACCGTGCCCAAGCTATCCGCGTCTCATCAATAGGCCATGCAGGATTGATTTCTGATGAGGCAGAAGCCAAAGACAATGTCCTGTGCAACAATGCCGCAGAAGTCAAGATCACATCATAAAATACTGTGTCTGTGAACTCCGACATGTGTTGGTCAACGAAAGCATTGGATGGCCAGGTCGTCAATGGCTCGGCACTTCTGTCGTCTCTTGTTTGTCAATTGTAGTATTTGGCCTCTCTCCGAAGCAGAAGTAGTACACACACAGCGTATGCATATGGACGTATGAACATTCACGTTACTACTAGCCAGCCACTAGCCAGCCTACAACTTTACAGACTCATCGCCTCTTCCGAATTGTCTGTCACCAAGGAGGGGCTCTAATACTGACCTTAGAAGCTCATTGACATAGCTCAGGCAAGGATTGTATGCCTGAGTAGAGGACATCTGCAACAGTTGCATTTGAGAGGTAAGTATTCTTGACCAATATCAAAGCGACGCATGCATGCCATATTGTGGTTAACAGCCAGCCGAGAGTGGGAATCTGTCTTCATCAAAGACCAGGAAGCCACAGATTTACCCTTTCTGGACCAAAATGAAGGCGTCGTGCTCGTCACTAAATCCAAAACACCACATCTGGTTCGTGAATCCAGACACTGAGCAGGGTAGAGATCATAGTCTTTCTGCAAGATCACCGCGGGGGAAGATTGCAAATGCCTTTGCCCGATGATTCTCTACGGACACACGTAAGATAGAGAATGTGAAGACTTCGTTGAAGGAATCAGTCAAGAAAGACGAGAATGCTTCTAGCCTAAGGCGGTGATTGAAGAATCTAGGATCGAGAACACAGTCATGTCAACCACCATTCTTGGTGCAATCAGTTCCAGAACCCCGCACCCGTTCCTTATATGCAGCCTCCTATGGAAACCAAAGACTCCAAATGGCTACGTAGAGTCTTCATAAGTAGTCCTCCCCGAGGACGATTTCAGTTCCCGGCAAATGCCTGCTTCTAATGGGAGTTTTTGGAATCTGCAAATGAACCGGGAGAGTACGATATCACAAGGAAAACAAGAATATGCGTTGTTGCGTAGAAGGATAGTGAAGATCTACTTCAGAGACCAGAATATCCATGGATAATCGAGGAAGAGACGTCCAGGATGACGACGGAGGTATCCCGTGCCGGGGGGCAGAGAAAGCAAAGTGAGACGACCTGTGGAAGTATCGCGCCTGCGAGGAGCTTGCTTCAGTCAGTCTTAGCTCAGTCTTCCATCCTCAGGCGTTCCGAGACCGACCATATTGCGCGGGAGGTACGTTAGGAACTGCCGTTAGCATGCAATATATACTGGCACCGTAGATGGTCAACGAGTCTCTACTACACGAACGAGTCAACGGCTAGGTCTCAACCCCCTTACTCCGGGCCAGTCAGATAAATAGGGACTTGTTCGACTGAGAAGAAAAGCTTAGGCAAGCAATCAAAAAGCTCTCCGTTAGGTTGTGTAGATTGTGTCATAAAACCTTCGCCTGCGGGGGGTTTGTCTCTTCCAAGAAGACATCGCTTCCCGTCATCGACAAAACAGCAGGACATGAGTTTATGCCCCGGCTACCTGCCGTCCTTCATCTCGGCCGCTCCCATATCATTCGGCCTCTCATTCCACAAATTTATCACACGAGGTTCGAGTCCAGTGCATGGACTGAAGAACCAGCCATGGCCTCACATTTCATGCGGAACGCCCGGGGAGCCTTTTATCCAGAAACATGGCCATGTCCCTGGGAAATTTGCATGACGGGAGTTCTTGCCAAAGCGACGGTAAATATATACACTTCCCAAACTTATCTCTCAACAGAAAGACCATCCCCAGGTTCGAAGCTTGGATCGCGTCTGGCGAGGGTATATAAAGCCACCAATACCGCTGTCAATGTTGAACTCTCCAATGGGATGTAACCAAGGTCTTTGTTTGCACCGTATAGGATCTCGTGGATACTCAGGCTCCCAGATGCGTTCCATGGATGACAGGCCTTGTCGCCATCATTCTCCGGCCAACACTCTCCCCTCATATCTCCACCAACCTCGTCCCTCATCACTTCCTTCCACAGGGTATCCAGCTGAATGCTTCCAAGTTACAACCAGGCCTCCTGGAGCTGTGAACACTCTCAACAAGCATACATGCCATTCTCCTACATCTCTGTACAAGATGGATGCCATATTTTGAACTGGCTCTCATTGAGAAGATTAAGATAGAGGATGCCATCTGGCCTGTTCGTTGAGGCAAAAGTGACCTCAGCATGGTCATACTTACATAGAGACCCCTGAAGGCTACCGCAGCAGCCCCGGACCAGCTTTCACGATCATCATCTGCCTGATCGATGGTTTACGGAGGCTCTGTGTCTGATGCAGGTTGAGCAAAGAGGCACTTACACATGACGAAGCAAGCCAATCAAACATCACCATGTTCAAGACTGATCAAGTGTGCGTACTTTTTGTATTGCTGCGGAAAATCAAGCGGGCAAAGCGTATCCATCATATTCTGACGATGATGCTCACAACATCTCTCCGGGAGGAGGCATGCCCCACTGCCACTGCCTACCATCCCGACCTCTCCTCTCTGCCTCTAGCCCATGCGCACGGAACGACCAAAAAATAATGTTGAAAACAGCAAACAAACAAATACAATTACAATACTCAACACCCTTATGCCCCATGAACGCCGTTTGTGAGAAACCCTCCAAGCAGTTTGAACCGGCTGGCTGCCGTGCCAGCCCTGGTATATATGCATTGAATGCCTGGGCAGGTAGAGAGAGAAGATGCAAAAGCCCTCGTCAGATACGCCGAAGTGACCATCATCGTCATAATCGTTTCGCAATGTCGTAGACATCATACCAGCCAACGCTGGATTGCCTCCCATTGAACACCAGTTCCCCTTTGCCGCAATCTTCAAGGTTGCCAGAACCCAACGCCAATTCATGCAGATCGACATGGACCGGTCGTGATCATCATCATCATAAGTGGTTAGTAAGCTATCAGCAAGCACCTAGTGGTCCTCGGAAGTGACTCTTAGTCCTGGACGAACGAGACGTCTCTGGCGCTCCTACGCGCCAGAGACTTTGCGCGCGGTCGAGGCGGCCGTCGCGGACATCGCTGAGCTGCCCACGCTGCCAACTCGACCACTCGTCTTTCGTACTCCTTCCTTGGTCCTCAATGGCGAATCGCCCGAACGCTTGCTGCCACGAACTTTGGTGAGGACACCTGATGCGCTGCTAACGCGGTCTCCAAGGTTCTTGACGCGTTGTGTTCCGATGTTCTCCGCATCGTTGCTGGCATCGTTGTCGATGTATGTCTGGTACACAGTGGCGGCGGAGTGGCTAACTGATCGCCTTTCACTGCGAGTAGGCGACTGCGAGGTCTTCCTGTGTGTGCGCATCCTAATGTCCCATTCTTCGTCAGACTCGTTGGGGCCGCGAGACTGCTTGTGGACGGAAATCACTTCCGTCTCCTGGTGGATTGCGCCCTCCTCATCGACAGTTGCGTGGTATGAAGGTGCTCTTTGGTAGGGATGATGACGGTCTGCACCTGCCCTGTTGGTCTTTCTTGGCTGTCCTGGTGTTGGCGCCGGGAGGTAGTCTTCCTGAGCCCCAATGTTATTGCGGTCGTGGTCGACTTCGCTCAAAGGCGTCCTGTTTGATGTGCTGCGGTGGGGAGGTGTGGAGGCCTGGCCGTTGCGAAGGGAAGTCTTTTGCATGGCGCGGATGGGGGTGCTGGGGACAGCAGCGTTGGCAGCCATCTCCTTGCGGAGCTTGCGCTCGATGCGCTCCTCAATCCACCACTCACGGAAGATACCCTGATTGATGTGCAGCCAGTGCTGTTGGGGACCGACGACCATGCCGGGGCGCATGAAACGCATGAAGGCGATGATCTCGTTGGCGGTGAAGCCGTGGCGGTAGATGAGGTAGGCGCCAATGAGGCAACCTGTCCTGCCCAGACCGGCCTTGCAGTGGACGGCGATGCCCTTCTTCTTGACGGTGATGGTCTCGTGCGCTAACCTGATGAACTTGCGGACGGTTGTGAGAGGCGGGCAGGTGCCGTCGTCGAAGATCATGTCCAGGTGGGAGATGCCCATGGACTCGAAGAATGAGGGAGAGTAGAGGGGAGAGTTGAGGCGGACAACAAGGCCAATGTTGCGCTCAGTGAAGTGCTTCAGGACGTTCTTGAAGGGCTGGGGCAGCGCCTTGTTGGCATCCACTTGTCCAATGCTCTTGGGGAGCGCATCCCACTCCTCAGTGCCCTCAATGACCTTGGCGACGGGGGTGTGCTGGGGTGACGCAAAAGCCAGGAAGTGTGGTGTGATCCAGTTGAAGTCTCCGTGCTCAACTCTCTCGAACTTCTCGTACTCATCAAGGTCGAAGTTGTCCAGGGCGCAGCAGCCCTCTTCCTTGGCCTTCCACACGCCGTAGACGACGTCCTGAACGGTGATGCCGTAGTCGGCCTGACTGTATCCGGCGTCACGGAAGGGCATCAGAGGGGGGTCGACCTGGGCGATGGGGGCCAGCGCCAAGTGAGGCGGCCAGTTTTGAATGAGAACCATGTAGCAGGCGAGCATACAAGCGGCGTTTGCGCGACCTGGGCGACTGTTAGTGACCGGTTTTCATCGCGCCTTGAGACTGGTACTCACTTCTGGGGTCAGCTCTGCTCCAGAAGACGATGGGGCGATCCTTGTTCTCCTTGGCACCGAGCACATCGTGGAACTGCAGGGCGAAGCGGTACAGGTGACCGATGTGCAGCGGGCCGAAGTCGTGGTGGAAAGCGTTGTAGAGGAGGGTGTCGTCGACGGAGAAGTAGTAAGGCGTAGGGCGGACGGCGGCGGACTGAACGGGAGTAGGCCCTTCGGCGGCTCTCTGCGATCGTTTCCTGGGGGAGGTCTGGACGGGCTCGCCGTAGGGGAAGATGGTCTCGGCCGTGGGAGGGTGGATGTACGCAGCCAGGTATAGCCGGTCTGAGAGGACAGTCAGAAAGGAGATCGGGAAGTATGCGCAATAAAAGTAGGGATGGATCTGTTGCGATGCCGCGCTCATGCTGGAGGGTGTTGCGCTCAGGTCGCTGTGCGACGATCTTGAGTGCCGACTCCGCGCAGGGTAATGATGCGACATGATGGCGACGATGCGAATGGACGGTTGAGGTCCGAAGACGGGAAGGGAAGCTTACCTGGGATGTACTCAATAACCTGGCCCATGTTTGGGCTCTTAGAAGAAGGGGCCATTGGTCTCGTGACACTTTGTTTCCTCTGATGGTGTTTGGACGAGGCAATTGCTCTTGCGACGGGACCTTCTTTTGGATGCAGGTGCAAGCGGGCCTGGTTCGGAAAGGATAAGGCAGGTGCCGAAATTATACAGAGGCGAGGCTACTCTTTGTATGCAAAGTAATGCGCGATCCAGGGAAGGCAGCGACGGAGGTGCGGATGCGAGCGAGATGTGTTGGTCTGCGGGTGAGGAATGTTGGAATCGTCGGGTCTGAAACAATAACAACAACAACAAGATCTGTAGTCGGCGGCGAAGGCAGGGAGGTATTCCTGACGAAGCGAAGGCAGAGTGCAATCAATCCAACCCAGAGACGATCAAAGCGGCGCTTTCCTGCGGCAGCGCAAGAATTGAAGAGATTTTGGCGAGAGTACGAGATGGTGAAAAGGAAGGTATTCCAAAGGTTAGGAGCGACCGATGCAGGTGTTTTTGTATGGTTTGCTGTTATTTTGGCCGAAGCGGTCAATATGGGGCAGGCCCAAAACAGCAAGGGTCGACTGTTGTTACGGAGAAGCTTGGTTGCTGGCTGCCGGGCTGCCAGCCGTTGTCGAGACAACCAGCAAGGGGAAGCACAGACCACCCGCGCCTCCTGACGAATCGTTCGACGTGGTTCAGCGCCTCAGGCAACCGCACCCGCCTCCAGCTCATGTCTCTAAACCCGAACCAGCTCTTTGACGGCTGTTTGACCACTGACTGTCGCCCACGAAGGAGTCCGAACACCCATCAAAACAAATCCATCCATGTCCACTGCCCCTCAGTGCCCTTCGCAGTGATCCCTCCCGCCGTCTTGAGTCTAGCCTTGCTTATCGGGGGGCGGCATTGAGTCTTGCGCTGCCGCAGCCAGCCCAGCGCCTAGGCAACCCCACGTCGTCCAGGTCCGCATCAACCTGCCGCACCTTGCAAACTGCCCCCAAGGTATCTTTGCACGGCTTCTTGTCTTGCGCAGTACTTGTCGACGCAGCGATCCTGTGCGCATGCGCTGTCTGGTGTCACCCTCGTGGAATGGCGGGGCACCTTGTCTTCTTCTGATCTGAGCTGTCCGCTGCCATCTAGAAGGAGTTTGTCCGTCCTTGTGTATCCTGTCTTGTCCTGTCCCGTCCCGGTCAACCCATCCCATCCCGTCCCGCGGTGAGCTATGTATCATCGGGTGGGCGGGACACCTTTTTTTGCGCTGCCGCCGCCAGCTCCAATGACGACTTTGTAAAGACCGACAGCCAAACACCAACTTTTTTTTCCCCATTCCTGAACCCCCTCCAAACATTTGCGCCCACACTTAGCCCAATCCACTCCCGCAAAAACCGCAGCCATGGACAACGCAATTGATACCGAATTCCCATGCTCATTGTAAGTTCCCGACTCTCACTTGTCGCATTGTAGTCCGTGCAAGGTGTGTCGCGCATTGTGTCATTTGCGACAAAAAGAAAAGCCGACGAAAATCACAAAAAGAAAGCTAAGACAAGATTTCCGCAGAACTATCGACGTCCCGTTCCCTACCCCGCGCCTGGCCTCCGTCGCCCACAAGGCCCTCGCAGTCGATAAGGAGCTCTCGCCGCTCGTCAGACGCACCTTCTCCATCGAGGAGAACTCCTCCGAGTCTGCCATCCTCCGCGTCAACTACAAAGCGACCACGAACCGCATGCTCCGCGTCTCCGTCAACGGCCTCATGGAGAGCCTCAACCTCGTCGTGGAGGTCATGGAGGAGCTCGACGTCGACGTTCTGGAACACAACCGGGACAGCCAATAATTGCGTGTGTCACGCCGGCGTTTTACGGAAAGCTGGGTTGTCTTGGGGTTCGGACGTCAGTTTCGGAGGGGAGAGACAAAAATCAAATCGCATCCACGTGCGACGGGAAATAGGAACGATGCATCATTATTCTTTTTTACATTTGTGATACCCAATATACAACCACACTTTGTGCGACGACTTTTGTGACGCCTGGAACATGGCCCATGATCACAAGGTGTCAATCCTACCGTGTGCTATGCCCAGATCTAGAAGGTCTGGAACATGAGCCAATCCTTTCGCACCTATTTTCGCCATGGTATATAACGTTTACATGGCCACATAAACCTAGCAATTATACAAATCCAAATAACCCGCCATCGATGCTCCTAGATTACCTCGTATATATCGTGCCTGTTGGGATATCCCGCTACCGAAGGCTCCATAAGCCACCCTTAATGCGCACCCATTACTCTGTCGAGCTTTCTTTTTGTTCAACAGTTTCCGTGCTTCCTGACGGCTCCATGCGCTCCAGCTTCTTCTCGAGCTCTTCAGCCCTCTTGTTGGCCTCGGCAACCTCCTGCTTGAGCTGTTTGATATACTCAATCGCCAATTCGACAGTGCTAGCCTTGCTGTTCGGTGCGCCTCCCGCCTTGTCCTTCTCTTTCTTGTCGGCGTTGTCGCTTTCGCCCGATTCCTTCAGCGGCTGGGGAAGAAGCGTTGCGATCTCCTGCAGTGCCGAGTTGATGCGATTCCTTCGGCCCTGTTCCGCAATCTTGTGGGACGTGCGCTTGGACGTGAGGTTCGTCGATAGCTCGCTCGGGTAAGTGACGCCAGGAACAGTGTTGCCTTCGAGAATGTTCTGGTAGTTTGACTTGGAAGCCAAAAGGCGGGAGGCTGTATCCTCGACAGACATCCCGCCGGGCGTGCCAGGCAGAAGCGGCTTGATGCTAGGTGATATCCTGGGTCGCAGAGCAGGAGAGACGTGAACCGAGCTGACACTTCCCCTTTTCCCGCTACCCTTGCTTCCCCTTGCCAACAGCTGGGGCGTCCTGCGTGCCGAGGGACCCGTGGAGCCCGGTGCGAGGTTCGGGCTTGCGCTCGCTGAAGCAGCGGCAGTCGGTTTCGCAAAGATGGGAGATGGCAGCGGCTGGAACGACGAAGCCCTAGCCGAGCCTGGATCTGAAGGCGACTGAGTCGGCGTTGCCGTATCAATTCGCGGAGGCTGGGGTCTTGAGTTGAAGTTGACGGACTCGGGAAGTTCGAAGGATTCGATATGATCCGAAGGCCCAAGGTCTTGGGGATTTGACGCTGCTGAGTTGTTCGCGCTGGATGAGGGAAGCTTCATGAGGGAAGCTGGTGTGGCGGGCGAGGGCTTTCCTTGGATGTGAGCCGGAATCGCGGGGTGTGGCTGGGGCTGAGGTTGAGGCTGGATGAATGGTGATTTGCTCGACGCCTTCTGGGGAAGTGGTGGTGGCGGCATGTCGGACAGGTTTTCAGGTGAGACTGATGCATTTTCGGACTCTTCGCTGCTCATAGGGGCAGGCAAGGCCGTCGAAGGCAGCATCTGATCAAGCCCATCTTCGTTCACTTCCTGCATCTCAGTGAGGGCTTGCGACACCATCTTTGGTGTCGGGCCAGCTTTCTTCCGCTGAGGCTTCGTAATGGGAGACTGGCGAACACTCGGCTTGGCCTTTACTCTTGCGTTGCTCTTGCGAACTTTCTTGGCCAAATCCATCGCCGCAGGCTGCGCGTTTGCTGATGTCTCAACGTCCATCTCGGCGGGGGAGTTGTGCGCCGACAGAGACGAGCGGCGGTCGTACAAAAGTCCCTGGTCACTTTGCGCATGAAGGGCTGGAGAGGTAAGAGGGCTGAAATATGCGCCAGGAATTGTAAAGCCACCGGCTTCCATCTGGAAATGGGGATCTAACGGCGTAACGGCAGGCGACACCAAAGGAGTAAAGGCCATCTGAAATAGTCAGCGATGCGCTTTCGGGATCGTTAACGAGAATACCTCACATCTTGCTGCTCCTTCATCCGTTGGTACCGGTTGTCGAACATTGGGGTTCGGCTTTGATCCGAATAAAATTGATTGCTAGCGGGAGGCATTTCAAGGCTTTGGGGGGTTGGGGGAACTGCATGCTGGTTGGTGTAGTAGACATGCTGCTCATGAATCTGGCGGTGTTGCTGCTGAACGCGCTGCTGCTGCAGATACTGGATCTGAGCATCGATTTCGGTGATGGCGTCTGTGGGAGTCGGCGGAGGGATCAGTTGCGTGGGAATGGCAGGGTGCGCAGCTGCAGTGGTCATGTTGATGAGCTGCGTCTGCATGGCGGCATTGGCGTTGCTCATGACCATATTGGCGTCGGTTCCTCCCATCTGTGTGTCGAGCTGTTCACGGCCGGACTGGTGCATCATGCCGGAGCCACTTCCGGACTGGAAGTCATTGAAGTCGAAGGTCATCGAGTCGCCCAAGTTGCCCATGCCTCCCATGTTCAAAAACTGCTGGAACTCCTCATCGTGGGATGGCGCCAAGGCCGGATCTTGGTTCCAAGATGCGGCGTCCATCATGGCGACACTGATTTTCCGAGCCGCTAATTCGGGTTCCGAAGCACAAATTCCAAAAATACCAATGCGCCGAAATCTTTTCGTAGGCGTTTCTCCGCCCGGTTCACTTTCAGTAGTTCAGATCGTCGAGATAGTTGATCAATACCAATAGTCGAAGAGGTAGTTCGGAAAGTCAGATGGTCGGAGGTTGTCGATAGATTGCGCATGAAGAAGCGGAATGCACAGCGCAGGTGGTCGTGGGGTCGTGTTCGAGTTGCGTGGGGACAGTTGGAGGCTGCCCTACGTGTCAAATGCGAGAAGCGCAAGTGCTTCGCGCCAAAGAATTTGGTGAGAAGACGTGATCTCTCTCGATTGTTGGGTAGCAGAGACGTCAGACGGATTGGTTAACGGGTGATGGATGAAGTCGAGAAGGGGAGGGTGGCAGCAGAGAAAAGCTGCCTCTCTTGGTGGAGAGAGGCTGGCAGAAGGACGGCGAGCAGCGGCCGGCGGCAGAGGACGAGCAGCTGATAATGGTGGGGGGACACACCCCCGGGCAGAGAAGGATGGACGCTGGAGGCGGATGGGATGGGCTGCCCAGATGCAGATGGATGGGTGGTTGAGTTGCACTGGCATTGGAGGGCCATGACTGGTCAGCGAGACCGTGGACACATTTTTTTTGCGCATGTCGGCGGATCCAAGCTTTGGGACTATCAAGGATGTTGAGGGTCGCTAACTTGAGGAACTGGACCGTGCCCAGCGCACTGAACCTGCCAAGGGTTTTCCTTGCACTCGACCAGCACTTTCTGCGCAGCAAGGAAGCCATGTTTTTTTTTCTGCAGCAACCGTTGCCGACGGACACGCGGTTTTAATGGGAAGAGAGAAGGACAGCCTGGGTTGACGGGTGAACGCTGATGGCCCGTGGAAGATTGAATGAAGCAGCTGGTACGTGTTGCGCTCCCGTCACACCGTTGCAGAAACCGACCGGGACAGGAGGAGGACGTTCAGGGCAGGGCAGCAGGGCGCATTTGACGCTTCCATTCCGAGAAGACGAAACAACTGCCTAACGAGGTTTCATGTCCGGTCTTTCTTTGACTGCACTGTCAGGTTCGGAAATCCCCGCCTCCATCAGATCAGGCACCGCTGGAGACGCGGAGGGCCTTTTGCATGCTTAGGTACCTTACCTCAGTATCATGTCCCTGGCCAACTGCAGGAATAATTACTTGGCCGGATGCTCTTCAACTGCACACCAATGTCCACAGTTCAGGACCTTGAGTGCGAGCCACTTCACAGTCACCAATGGTTTCTGTGGTAAATGCCTTGACTAAGTTGCCTGCCCCGACAAGTCGATCCGAGACTGAAGGGTCCTGTCTGTGCTCAACGAGACCCTGACTAGGTTGGTCCCTCTGCGGTCTGCACTCTCGTCCCTCGCCGTGGGACGAAAAGCTTCTCGTTTTAGCCCCTCGGCTCGGAGGGAATATCGGGGAAACAATAGCCTGCGATGACCAACAGTTGAGGAAGCCCGAAGCATCACCCGCCTCTGTCAAAACCGCGACTCCCCCGTCAGGAGAGCGGAGAGTCGCTGCTAGATATCACGGCTGGGAAAATTTCTCACACGATACCCTTCTTTGGCCAGGCGCCCCGATCACCAGAGGACTCTAGCCAGCAGTTATCAAATTTAGTGGAACCCCTCCCCTATCGGTAACGGCGCCGGTGCCTCGCTACATAAGTTCGTCGCCAAGCGAACTGCAGGCCGGTGAGTTCCCAGCCGCGTGCTGAGTCCTGCCTATCCGTTTCTGTGAACAGACTCCCGCCCGTGTGGTTCGGACTACATATCCAGAAAACTACATACATACGAATACAGACATCACCAGCGGCAGGAGAAAAGAGGAAAGCCAAGACGAAAAGCTGACCTGTCAACTGCCCAAGGTGGCACCCGCATGCTGGGCGCTGGGCAGTCGACCACATCCCGTCCCGGCCGGCGGATTCATGTCCACTGGCCTCGAGTCGGGGTGCCATCCGACTTGACACTGACAGCTGCTGCGGAAGATTGGGAATAGTACCCAGCCGGCATCGGGCACTGCACCGCCGCATGCCATGTACGATAACGGGGACCAGACACTGGATGTAACCGTCGCTATGGAGTCAGAGTAACAACAGTCCAGCTCGCATTAATCTAACGCCACCGGTACTTGCCTGTCCAGAGATCCAATATCGGGTTCTTTCGTGACTCTCACAGTTCGAGTCCACAGTCTGAGCCCTTCTCAATGGAACATGCAAGGAACTGGCCAGGAACTGGCCTCGGGCTCCGAATGCCAGTGATCGCCCTCATTACCCCTCTCTCGGGCCATTCTTTCATTTAGATCTGGGTGCGTCTGATGAGTGTCTCGTGACGGCTCCAGATAACGTTCAGTCGGGAGATGTGAAGACCTAGTGAAGCATTCGCATGCGACGAAGCCCGTCATCAACAGTTGCGCCCGACTTCTTCCGTGGCCCAACCCCCCAGGCATTTCCTTAGGTAACGCAGTTCTAGAACAAAACCGCAGGGCTCCTTCACGTGCGTGCGACACTCGTGGGGGTTCGATGCTCAAGGCGGGGGGTCCAGAGCCCCCTGCTAGGTTGCCTGTCGGTCTGTCCAACCCGAGTCGGTACGTACTGCGGTGCCTGCACGTCTCGAACCTCGAGGTCAATCAAGCCTGCGCTGAAAGCTTACTGCACCCGCTGCAAGTGGTCCGAACTTCATCACGTCTTCAGCCAGGCCATTTGAAGATTGAGAATTATGTCATTACCTCTGCAGCTGCAGTTCGACAGTCAACCTCGTCTCAACCTCGCATCTCTGGACTCCTGAAAGTTGCGTCCCTCCGCAGAAATTATACCATTTTTAGGACACGGCCGACATTCCCTGCAGTTCACCTCCGTCATTTGCATCCACCAGGTCAACTTCCAGACGTCATCTTCGGCATGGCAGCAGACAAACAATGTCGATCTTTGTCGGCGAACATATCCGAACGCCGACCTCAAGGCACGGAACCGCGGAAACGCAAAAGAAGCAACAATGAAGACCGTACATCCAGATCGTTTTAGCGCGGCTGTCGAAATTCCGCTCAACTCGTCAGACAAGAGCCTCCATCCATCTCTAGGTCGAACCCACTTAACCATAATCAAATACCTACCTAGTCGCCCACGGCTACCATTTTCTCCGAGCCTTGTCGTCGTCACCCAGACTCCCTCAGGTGAGAAAGCTCCGGATGACTTTTGTCGACGCTTTCTCACGCTGTTCGCAGGCAAACGGGTCGCGCGCCAAAGGCTGGTCGAACAACGATGCGACACTCTTGTGCGGGTTCAAGGTCTCAACATTGCGACCCGGCATCGAACAACGAGATGCCCACCACCCTGCTCGAGGCCTAGTCATCTGTGCAAGACAGCCGATTCGCCGTCACCTGGCCTGTAGGAAGGACGTCCTTGGCAGCGTTCCCCCACAGGCATCCGTTCAGGACGATCTGCGAACTTCAGCACACCAATCCCCGCCGTTCCAGTTGGTTTTCCTATGTACTCGATCCAATCTCACCCGCAGGATATGCGAACGAATCACATTGCGGCCGACTACACCTATTACTGCCAGCTGCAATGGGTTCCAAGAAAAGAAGTCCCACGCTGAACCGAGCGGGCGCTGTAATTACCCTAATTGCCCACTAATTGGTGCTCCCGTCCTGCGTCGACTTTGCAACCGGTGCCGCCATCTTTGGCTGCATGGCCCCCGCGCGGAATGTGCCAGCGGCTGCAGAGCGGGAAGCTGCGGGGGGCAAGGCTCTGACTTCATCCATCACAGCCGCAGTTCACCGAGAAATAACCTCATGTGTCCAAGTTCAACCTGGCCAACGCAGCATGCCTCTGGCACAATAAAGCAGTCTATGAACTGTAAACGGATCGCTGCTATCGTTGTGTTGGTGTCCTATCATTCGCCCTTTCCGCCTTCTGAGAGTGCAGAACCAGCAGGCCTTCAGCTGTGAGGCTCATCGAATATGCCCAGGCGGGCAACAATTAGAAGAAGACGGAGTAACGGGCAATTGCCTCTCCGTCTGTGTTCCAGGCCTTATTTGTGATTACTGTTTCGTGGAGGCGGCGTCAATTCCGAAAGTGAGGCTGGAATCAAAACTGCGCCTGCTTTCGGCGGTTGATTTGTCTCAACCACCCTCCTGGGTAAACGGCCATCGGGTCGGTATTCGATGATATCCCTTGTCTTGCGAGCATGTTGTGCACGAGGGCAACCCAAGAGTCAGAGAAGAGAGGAAAGAGGCGAAAGTCAGTCCCCGGAAAGCTATCCCATGAGTAGCTAGTGCTACGCCTCAAAGCCATGTCGATATGGGCGTTGGCTGTTTCCGGCGCAAAGTTGGTGATGATCAGCCTCGACCGAGCCGCCGGGCCTCTCTTCGTCGCCGTTTGTCTCGCGCCCACACGCAAATGTTGGCGACAGATAGCTCCAGCTATCGCATACCCCCTCCAAAACGACGGCATGGCATTGCGCGGGTGGCTTCTAGGTTACGATCCGAGCTTACAGGCCTTTGTGTCGTTAGGGGCAAGTGCCCGTCCATCCCTCGAGTCGTTCTGGCTTGCCTGGCACTCGGCGGGCAGCCTGCCGGATGCGGCCAGGGACTGCCGAGCCTAGAACTAGTCGGCGGCCAGCTCAAATTCCTTTCGAGTCTTATAATTCTATGGACCCCTCTCATGCCGTCGGGGCGCATCGTCGCAATTGAATGCTGGAGTCACAACTTCCGATGAACGCTCTTGACGGACACCAATGGTAGATCTCGGGGTCAACGGCATCGACGCCAACATCGAATCGAGTATACGAAGAACGGTTCGGTTTGGCTCGGCGTGGTTGCATCCTGTCACGAATATGGGAAACCCGGTGGAGATGACGGCGGAGTGCTGGGTCTGGTACTGTTTGGCCATGACAGCGGTTGTCATCCGATTGTTCGTCCGACTTCACTATCTGGTCTCAATTTGACGATGAACTGACCTTTGGACGAAAAGCACATCGCAGTATATTGTAAGAAAGCGCAAATTTATCAAGGAAATCCCGCCAGATGATATCTTGATGTTGCTCCTCAGCGTACGTTCCCCATCGTGTGCTCTCCTAATCATTTTTCTCCCGAGTGACAAAACCCCCGGCTGACTCTGAAAACATGTTAGATCACATACACAACTGCAATCGTCGCGCTGTTCCTATACTTCGAGATCGTATCGGACGTCGACCTTGACAACATCACTGCCGAGGATAACTTCGTCGTGGGTCGCAAGCTCGGGATTCTCAACATCCTCGCAGAGACGTCCATGCAGACGACTCTTTGGGGCAACAAATGCTGCATTCTGTTATTATACCACCGCTTGACGTACGTGGGCTCCTCCCGTTCGTTCAGATTTTTTCATGGACCAGGATGGCTGACAATGGCCCCGGGGACACACAGTCTCTTCTGTCATCATCGCAGGATGTGGGTGCTTGTTTCGGCATATGTTGCCTTGGCATACGTCGCAGTCATCGTCGCTTTGTACGGAGGATGGTGCCGGCCGTTCTCGGGTTACCTCGTGTTGGAGCCGGATAACAGTGAGTCGTGGTCATCGTTTGGTCCCTAGATGTCGGTTGTTCTAACGATATGCGATCAGTGGAGTGCCTGACCTGGCTTCACTACAACAGCCTGCAGTTGTCATTGAACCTCTCCACGGATCTCATCCTTCTGATCATTCCCGTCGTCTTGATCAGCAGGTTGAACATGAAGATTGGGAAGTAAGCATCACGCCCCTCGCCCACCCAGTGATTCGAACGAACTGACCATTTGTTCTTCAACAGAAAGATACTGCTCGTCTGCCTATTCAGCCTGGGCATCTTCGTCGTAAGCGCCCAGTAAATGACTGCCCTCTCTGACCTGTTTCTCTAACAAAAGCTAGATGCTCGCTGCGATCCTAACGAAAGTAAGCGTCTTCACAAACCAGACCGCCCCTATCTGGTTCCTCTGGTGCGTCCGCGAGGTCTCCACAGCCATGCTCGTGGGCAACCTGCCGCTGTGCATGCCCACCTTCCGCATGTGGTGGCGCTTTTTCTTCCCCGGCAGCGGCGCCAGCGCAACGCCGGGACCGCACGAGTCGGCCAGCGGCGCGAGCGCCGTGACAAAGAGATCAGTGGCGACGACGGCCGCCTTCAGCGAGGCTACTGGCGGCGGCGGAGAATCATCCACGTGGGGCTCCTCGCCGGCGAGGAGTAGGATGAACGATGATATTGAGATGTATGGCACGTCTAAGGGCGGGGCGAGGGGTGAGGGTCGGAGGTTATCTGTTGACGAGGAAAGTGCCTGAGGGTTACTTTGGGTGATATTTTGTCTGAGCGAGCGTTGTTTGGTTGCAACTTGAAAATATCCCCTTTAATTCATTAATCCTAATTCATCAACTTTGATTCTGAAGCTGGAACTGGGTGGCTGTGATATATTGCCAACAGCTCCCAGATATAGACAGACCTCCAGACACCACTGCTGCGTGTCGCGATTGAACGCTCATGAACTTTCGTCTACACATAGGCTCAGCAGATATAAATGCCTCGTAGCCGCGCTACCTGACTCGAGGACAGCCAAGAATAACGTGTGACGACAACCCGAGTTGTTGTTGAACAAGAAGTCATTTCCTCGGTCAACAATGGAATTGGTAACTAATTCACCACGGAAATCATAGACAGCCATTGTCTGCTACGTAAAGAAAAAATATATGAATACGTTAGAAGCAGGGGCAATGATGAAGAAGGAGTATTATGAAGCAACTCTCTAGGAGATGCCTTTCAGGGATGAAGGCTTCTACCAAGGATGTAATCCTTGAGGACGCGCGCGTGACCCAAAGCGAATACGGGAAGCATTGCTTTTCTGGAGTAATACATACATGTGCCACCGCTTTCTTATAGCCTTCTGATAATGGGCGCCGCATGGCATGTTCGTGACTGTTGACCAACGTCAGTCGCAGCAGAATTTTGGACTTGGCTTTTCCTGCAGGTTTCGCGCATTGACGGGCTCACATTGTTGTATAAAGTCACGCGTTGTAAATTCCATTTCACTTGAAGGACAACAATCAACTGGGAGGTCATTTCCTTCCAGATGTGCTCCTCAAGATGTTTCTCGAGTATAGGATTGTTTCGATGAATATCCAGAGAGGCAGATTCATCTGAATCTCGTCATCACAGCCTGAATACCTTTACTATGCAATAATCAGAAGACTACGATGGACGGTGATAGAATGAGTCTTCTTCTTTCATGAGGCGTTTTCCTGCCATTTGAGTTTGAACTCGGTCGAGGATTCAATGAATCTTTCCGCCTGTTATTCAACAATTTCCCAGAAGTTAGATTTTTCTGTGGGTTTAGAATACTGATAAGACCACCACAGATTTTTAAAGTAGCAAGATCTGGCTCGAAAAAGAGTCTTGCGTTTGAGCTTGTAGTTACGACGCTGCACCGCTTCCATGGCTTTGGCACGATGACGCGGAGCTACAGTGGCGGAGAGTCTGCGAACTCAATACGAACTCTCTGTATTTGATATAATAGAAGGGAGTCGTGGCTGTTCCAACTTGTCTTTCAATAACAGCGCTTTGTACCAGATGGGTAAACTTGTCTTGCGTTCCTAAAGATTCATGATTCTAAGGTACTGATCGACCTATGGGACAGAAGGAGGGGGAAAGGACTGCTCTCTGCGTCGTGTATTCTGGGATCGTTGTGGTATTCCCACGGAATCGTTGACGGGCGGAAATGATTCAAGGCAGGATGACCGTAGACTGGCTGACGGGTGTGCTCTATTTCTCCTGGCTTCTTGGCTTGTGGGCATTATCCATGAACTCACTGTGTACTGTAGCGCTGAGAGATTTGAGTGCTACGTCTCATTCGGTTACATGTACTAAGTTTTGAGGTGACTTCACCACCCTCGAATAAACCTTCTCTAATAAAGATGAAAAGCAGAGGTGCAATAGCCGCCGGGTGCGTCGTTGCTCTGGGAACCTGCAGACATGATCGACCATGGGGTCTCTCGGTATTCCGTTCTGGGGTTTACGGTGCCGACCGAATTGTTTCCGCCTGGAAAGCAGCTGATTCTCTTCAAATGTGGGCAGATTTGAAGTTCTTGTCTTCGGGATGTTATGTCAGAGTTTATGTATTAGAGCAGAGCCCGTAGCCTGGCTTTCTCAACGACAATGATCGAACACGTCACCTTACGTTTACTGAGACCAGTAGAATTTTCTTCTGGAACTTTCATGACATAGTTATCTAGAAGCTAGTATATAAACAGATTTATAGACCGGTTGATTTTTCACGGTGCAGTACACCCGAACAAGTTTGTGAATACGACGGAAACAAGAAATAGCAGAAACAGACAGGCAACGTTGTGAAGCAGGGCATCGTCCAGACGAAGACCGCATAACGGCATGTTAATCTTGCGCAATGGAGTGTTGATGATCGCAGCTATTGGCTGAACAGAACTCCCGGGAGCACACCAATCCTTGGTCTATCGATTACTGAGGCCGTCCAGCCAAGATCTTAAGTACTAGGAAGTCAGCAGTTACTTGTGTATGGCCCAAGACCCAGAGATTTGTACGTCGGAGTACAGGAGGGCCTGGACGAATATACTCCCCATGTCTCGTTTTCGATTCTTCGCTGCTTCTAAGTGCAGCCCCAGGCATCTTTTTTCCCGCCGCATTTTCCTATTAATATCTTACCACAGCTGCCTCAACAAGACCACACCGCAATGTTGCGGCGTTTGGTGGAGACCTATGCTATAATATCTGGGTCTCAACTGTTAATCCAAACTCTACTTTGCGACGTCACGCCTGGCGGGAGTCCGATCACTACCAGTAGGAGTACTAGAGATTGTCTTGTCATCGTTGTCCGTAGTATTCTCCACTCGAATACGCCACAAGCGAAAGGCCAGTGAGTTCCAGGACTTGATGCCAAAACCATGGGCAAGCCGAGACTGATCTTCGGAGAGACGCGAGGCAGACTGGTGAGCCACATGACCCTCCTTCCTAACTACAAGCGGTTCCATTTCGCGCCGAACTTATCACTTTCCAACGACTCCATTGCCGGTCTATTGTCATCGCAACCGATTCCAAATTATTCTTTGTGCATTGCGCCTAGCTTAGAATCAGTTTCAACTCAGGCTACTGTTTTCTTCATTGGTTCTTTGACTACTAGTGGGGTGTCAAATTAGCATGTCCAACGTGCATACGACGCGTTGGCAACATCATGGCGACACGTTGTAATTGCCATCTTGCGCGAAGAACTTGGACATCAAGCATGCCTAAAATATACCTTGCGCGGAACTGGTTTGGGATACTCTCGAGCTCCAACCGGTATGTGTCGACGCAGTCCAGCCCCCGACATTGGACCCGACGGGGGATAAACCTTCCAATATGAAAGACTTAAATATCTTCACAGCGATGAGCTTCATTTCCAACCACCAGCAACAATGAGCGCGTCGTGGTGCCTTCTTTCGCAGGAAGATTGCATTTCTTACAAGAACCATCCATGGAAGTTACCACGACGCGAACCGAATTTTACACCAGCGCATCCGAGCAGCCCTGCCGTTCTTCTTTTCCGTCTTCCTGGATATATCCATTTGTTCTACCACCTAAACGACGGTAAGAGTTTCTTGCAACGATATCATGTGCCGTACTTACACAAATGCGGTCTTCTATCCGCAACAGAACGTCTGTATATTTTCTAGACTTGAGAACAGACTATCAGCGTATTGTACGGATTGTGTTTTGCACAAACCCTTGCAGTGCAAGACAACTTTACAAGCCAGCCCTAGGAAGCGGCAGCATATCATCGAACGCACTTTGATATGATGTATTCAGGACCATTGACATTACCTAAAATTGCCTGGCCAGGATCGCTGGTGTTCTTGCCATTCTTTACGCATGATCATTGTCTTGTACAAGACGGCCTGACCGTTTCGTCAACATACTTCCTACATCACAGCACGTGTCAAGCCAAAGCCAGTGCCCTGAGGAAGAAACCTTCGGTAACTTCTTCTCGTCAGCTTCCCTCATTACTTCAGATGTATTCTAAGAAGTACACTAAGCCTCAATATCTTGCTCGAAGCATGTTAATATGTATCACTGGGCTAGCTATATTGTGGATACTCTTCCAAAAGATGAAGCCTTGTAAGATTTCTCAGTGGAAACCTGGGCCACCGGAGCTCTGGTGCATTGCTGCTAAGACAGAAACACAGTAACCAAAAAGCCAGTTGCATATATACATACACCTCCAACACTACGACACACTCTCATGCTGATAGAGAGCCTCCCCTTCCGTAGCTGGTATAAAACCTCCCCACAAGGGCCGTTCAAATCGCTTGCCAGACCAATCGATCCTTTTGATGTCTAACATGAGAATTGCCAGAGGAATAGCATCAAGCGGATGGGATATCAACTGACAAGCCTGCAGGAAAATATCATCAGCGCCACACAAAGCATGATAGCATCCAGACAACTACCGTCATCTTTTGTCGTCCACGTCGCGAGCGTATCCTTTAGGAATACGCAACCCCTCAGTTGCCAACATCGAAAGCCACGTTACATATGCGACATGGTCATACACCTTGAGGGAACGGCGGTATACTTGATGTCCACGGAAGATACCCTTCCTCGAGTTCATTTTTCGCTCGGCGACGGAAACCTTTGATTTGAAGACGACCACCACCGCCTCGTTGATGTCATATTTATCTAATGCAGTTAAATTAGTCTAGGCGTCTTGTCGAGCATGAAGAACATTAGACATCTTGCCAAGTTTCTGTGCCATTCACAACACATACTAAGCACGCGCAGGTTGCTTCGATAAGCCTGCACTTCAGTACAAGAAGCAATAATCCAGAAAACCAGACTTGACCCAAACCCTTCCTACAATACCCAAACTTCATCAGAGCCACCAACAAGCGAAATCGTGAGCCATACAAACCCCCTTGCACCTTGCCAACCCCTCAAAATGAACATCTCTCATCCACCCACCCCTGAGCGACCTCCCAAAACGTCGGACACCACAAATCCTGCATGCCGAACCAAACATCTCACGATGCCGGCCCAGTATTCAAAGTCCCAAAACGGGCATTTCCCTAAATCTTACATTGCTAATGCCCCTCCCGGGGAACGCGGGTCCGCCTTTCTTACGTTTCAAAAACCACCCGCGCAGTGCCGCTGTGTTTTGTGCATACCTCGGCGCATGCATCCAGAAGGAGAAAACGCCCACAACCTATGGGCAAAAGCAGACTAGAGAATCCCAAAGGGCCACATGGCAGTAGACGGCATAGCTGAAGGCTCGTCGCATCTCACAGTTGACAGCGGCGCATCCGGGTGCTGCCACGTTGTTTTCCCGCACAGCTCTCAAAAAGACTGCACATGGAGCCAGGAAGCCCCCGTTTCGTTTCACGTCCGGGGGGGAGGGGCAAACAAAAGCCCTCCTCCCCCGCCTCAACGAGAAATACCTCGCGTGCCGCGGCAAAACCTTTGCCCAAAATAACTGCAAAAAGGCGAGAAGAGAAATGACCGACACGCACAACGAATGCAGGTATCGGACGCCGGACTTGGCTCTGGCAGAAGGAGGGAGGAAACGTTGCTGACGGCTTGTAGAATTTGACTTGTCAAGCGGCAGAAGGGGATCTCGAAGATCCCCATCTTCGCGGGCTCATGGGCCACCCCTCTGTCCCGGATGTTCACAAGCGAGGGAAATGCACAGCACACAGGATGCACAAGGCAGGTGACGGGCATGCGAGATTATGTCCAGCCAATGGCCCTCCTCCGCGGGACATCCCACCAAGCTCCCCGGGCCGTGTCGACTGGCTCAGAAAGGATCCCGGTGACATGGTTCCTTGGTGGGGGCTGCCGAGCAGCGACGAGAGCCTTGTGTGGACGGGAAGATGTTCCGTGACGCACGATGCAGCCGATGCGTTTTCCGTTCAAAGTGATTCGGTAGAAGAAGAAACCATGTCAAGGAGCGCCGATTGTGCGAGAAGGTGGTAATGGCTCACCCGGCAAATCCCCCCCCCCCCAATGCAAAGTTCAAGCATGCTGATGCAGTGTGTCCGGCGCTCGAAGTTGAAAACTGACACCTGACCCCTGACCCCGGCAAGGTCGAAGGAACAGTAGGCCTGGGCACCGGCCCTCAGGGATAGCCTCAAGCGGGAAAGTCTTTTCTGGAAGAGTGGACTGGTTTGCCCCAGAAAGCCGGGGTGCCGCGCAAGTCGTTCTCAGCATGTCATTCCACCGTCTCTTTCGGCCGTACAGAGGGACTCCATCTGCACAACATCCTCAGCCTAATCGCGCGTCCCCGGATCTGGTTTCTGTCAGATTCTCCTCGGGTTTCTTATTCTGTCAAGCCATTGGTCGGTAGATAACAAACCCAACGGCCTGTCTCACTCCCGTAACGCACAGCTGTTGAATGCAAGTGAATATAGCTTCGCCGGATAGTCAAAGCCGGTCGCCCGGTTTGCTGTTGAGCGGTTTTGTTGGCGCTGCCCCGAGAGCGGATTGACCTCGCGTACTGCAGGTGAAAAGGAGTCGAGATTCAACAAGCCCTTGTCGACACAAATGGACTCGTTCTCAAATCTGCAAACCGTCCCCCGGCCATATCACGTCGGATATGGCAGGGTTTCCACACGCTGCGCACCGGAGTGGGAATGGTTCGGTCAGGTACCCGTTTCCTGATCCACTAATGCACCTCATCAAAAAATTTCGAGTCGATATTGCGCCAGAACAGGCCATACTTTGGTCTGGTCCTGTCTTGTCGAGGAGGATGGCAATTGTCAGATGCTCAACATGGACGGGTGATATAGGTTGCAATACGTGGGGGAGAGCATGAAGATGACAGTGAACCTTCTTGATTCAGTGCGACGGAGTAATGTCGAAGCGAGTTGGTCCAGGCGCATTGGTGAAGCAGGAGAGGAGAGAGAGGGGTGAGAGGGGTGAATCAGCCATGTTCTGCAGAGCGGACGGCATCAAGAGTCAGGTCCTAGTCCTGAACCCGTAAGCTTGCCGTGTTGCCAAGTCAGACCTCGCACCATCCTGGCCAACAGGGTGCCCAAAGTCTTTCCTGCCGGAGGAAGAGGCCGGTCCCGAAGCAGGATGACTTTAGGAAACTGAAAGACCAGACGAGAAGGAAACATCACGCAGACCGGATGATGATTTAGCATCAAACGTATCATCCTGCAGTATTGGGTCAGCGTAAGTACAAACTGCACAATAGGCAAAAGCCGGTTGGCCCAGGCAAGGGGCGCACTGCCACAGCCCCGGCAAGACAGAAAATTTGAGAGGCGACGAGGGCGGGATTCGACGAAGCAGGTTATGTAGGTTCGGTGCCACCCTGCATGGCTCCTCCGCGTCTCGTAGCCCGCATACGAACGCGGGTCGATTGTCAGATGTAAGTGAGCTTGTGTGCGTTTGTGCGCAAGCGCGAGAGGACGGCTGTGTGTGTGTGTGTGCGGTGCTGGCAGGCAAAACGTATATAAGCGTACGAGTCCCATCCCTTCTGGAACGATGGAGCTGACAATCGAAAGACTGAGCCGTTACCGACACCTCGTGCGAAGAAGACCCCCTTCGAAAACCGGACCTGCCCGACCTCAAGAGACCTTGCTTGTCGTGCTACCAGCAAAGCCCACCGTACACCCGTCCACCTTGGGCGCCCTCTGTCTGCGTCGTCCCTTCTCGAAACTTGGCAGCCCCGGTTTCTCCGTCAGAACAGTTTCAGCGGGCCGAGCCGTGAACGCTATTCAAACGACCGGACCGCGCGAAAGAAGTCGTCCTAACCTTGTTCAAGGTTTATGTTGAGAAAGATATCCGACGAACGCCACCACCGAAATCATGATCGACTCTCCTTCCAATAGCAGCACCTGCTCCCACGCCAAGCCACAAACGAATAATATGTCGATGAAGCAATGTGATCACAAGGCCGTATGCGGTTGTGAGGAGCGTATACCGGCGGACAAGACGCTATGCGACCGTTGTGCGCAGGGGAATTGCTGAAAGATCGGCGCGCAACGCATAAAAAAGGAGGACGGCGTGGAGCAGTGGTTGGGACAGAGCGAACGCGAAGCCGTCATTTGGCCATGCCCCTTGTGGCCACAGACTCGAGTGATCCCCGCGTCTCACCCACTGACCGACCGCATCGCCACGCTGGCAGTCCTCAATACAATCTTCATCAGGACTGCTTTCGAAGCAAGGAAATGGTTTCAAGTTGATGCGAAAGGCCGGCAAGCAACAGACCCACGCAGTTCGGAAGGGAACCGAAGGCTGCGTCTGCATTCATATCGACGCGGCCCAAAGCATAATCTGTAATAGGCGCAGCGGGTTTGGAGTTCTTTGCCTTGGAGGGGTTGCTTTTGTTTCGCGGGGTTCAACGCGCCGGATAGAGCTGGAATGGGGAGGAAAAAAGGTCTCGGATTTGGGTACTGTACACCGCGTAGATTAATTCATTCCTGTGCTCGAGTGCTCTCGTCTTTTGAAGTTTGACCTGTGCAGGAGGTCGATGGGCGCAGCGCAGCGCAGGTGAAGCGTAAACTGCTATTCGGTGCCAATCGAAGCGATCGATGCAGGGATGCAAGCTGCCGGGATCGTGCGTATTGATGATGCTCGATTGGCGCATAACCGTCGGAACCCGAGGCGGCGTTGTGGCATCCTTGTTCGGTGCAGAATTCAAAGTTGAACAACATGAAGTCCAGCCATGTCCTACTGTAGCAAGAGGTTTCTGTGAGAGGTCAATGTCAGAGAGAAAGATGGCGGATCTGTAGAAATGGGGAGGCGACGTTGAATGTCTTTGTTGACGAGACCTAACCAGCGGCCCGTTCCTTTAGTAAGGCAACCACGTGGGCGAATCAGTGCGTGGAAACAGCCATCGAACCAAAGAGGCCTTTTGGAAAGACGCCATTGGTCGAGGCCGCCGTTTTCAAGTCCCAACGGTGGGCAGGAGCTGTGTTACATTAGGCTAATGCTGTCTTGGCTCTCTTCCATACGAGACCGCATGCCTCCTTACTTGCCATTTCCCTCAAGGTGAATCATCTTATATAAAGCAGGCATACTTCATTTCAAAGGTGCAGGCGCACTACCACTGATGCGCTGTCAGGCTGTCAGGCTGTCAGACGAGATGTAAGTCAGAGACATTGGCTTTGTTGAGAGGAATTCGGGGCAAGGCAGATTCAAGTGAGGTGCTTGTGAAACGTCCATAGCAGATCTGAGTCGTCCAAGTTCCTCGATGGAGATCATGTATTGAAGCGGCCATTGTGCGTCATTCACAAACGAATCGCATGCCAGTGGCAGTGAAGCATCCAGAGTGAGGTCATTTCATGATCGTGTCATTCAAATAAAGAGTATGTGCACCATATAGGGGTATGTATGCGGGCAACTCCGACTAGGTATCAACTCTCCTCCAACCCGTCCTACTGCCCAAACAATAAGTTTACGGCCAGAAGTGAAGGCCATCCGGTAGCCAAGGCTCCAAAACGCTCTCCGATAGATATAACACCCATAGTAGTTGTTAAGATTTATAAAGTTCTCCAATCAGCCTATCCCCGTAGAATAAATGGTGGTATCGGTAGAATCGAATTAAGTAAAGGTAACAAAGGAGTCAATAAGTTCCGGTACTCATGTCATGTTGGATGAGTGTGGCGACGCGCTTAGTTGAGAGCGATGGCAGCAAGGCCGACAACAGCAGCCAGCAGACCGCTCTGGACGAAAAGACCGTTACCAGCGCTGGCGGGGGCGGAAGTCGTAGCGGGGGCGCCGGAGGAAGGAGCAACGCCAGAGTCGGCCGACGTCTTGATGGCAGTGACGGAAGACTTGGTGGTCCAGGGAGCAGTGGCGGTCGGGCCGTAGGTGGTAGAGTTGGAGGCAGCGTAGAAGCGGCTCGAGGAGGTGGAGGATGAGGTAGAGGTGGTGGAGGGAACGACGACGCTGGTGGTCGAGTTGATGGTGGGCAGGATCGTCGTGGTCGGGGTGTACAGGGGGCAGGCAGTGTTTGTCGGGTTGCACTTGGTGATGGTGACGGTCTTGGTGGTGGTGGCGGTCATGGTAGTGGTGGTCTCGTCGGCGGAGGTCTGCGCGACGGCGACGGACGCGGCCATGAGGGCGAAGATGCTGGTGAAACGCATTTTGAATGATTTGGAGGATGAAGACGAAGAGTCGCTGATAATTTAAGTGCTGGTACAAGTCGATGTATGACCAAGAGTGATTCTCCACCGAATTGAGAGTCGTGCGTGCAGGCGTGGGCCGAAAGGAATGCAGTGTCAAGGAATTGACGTGACGATGCTGTCTTGTCGATAGATATGTTTGAAAAGAGAGTGATGTGCAAAGAAGGCACGATGACGAAGAGCAGATGTCAAGAGAGTGTGGGCACCGGACGCGATGGTAAAGAGAGCAACAACGGTGAGGAAGCAAAAACCGTGTAAGGCGTGTGGGAGGGGGCAGGCGAGGTATTTCTCTTTTTATCGAAGCGGCCTGTGGACGACGTGACTGCAGGTACTGGACGGCTACCACCCACCACCCACCACCAACACCACCACCCAGGGCAGGCTAGGGAACCACCCACTTCACCCCCATCCGCCATCTCCCATCCACGACAATAAGCACACGCACATAAGCGCGGACAGAGCATGGGCTGGCGGCGGAAAATTTGCCAGCGCTGGGTTGGGTCGACTTTGGATGGCGTGCCCACTGTCCACGTCCCTCTGGGCTGTCTGTGCCTGAGCCCAGCTGAGCCTGTGCCTATTGCCTGTGCCTGCACCTGCATCTGTGCCTGCGAGGTCCCGTTGGTCGCCTATGCGGCAGCTGGAGGGAGGATACCTATCTAGGTTCTAGGATGGATGGGCGGCCTGTGGGTGGAACGAGAATATGGGATGGGGGATGGGGGCCCTCTCTCGGCTTTGGCTTTTGCTTTTCTTGCCAATGAAAGCCAACGGTATGCTTGTCTTGCTTGGCGGTAGACCTGCCTTGTCCATGCCTTGGGGGAGACACCGACAGGCAGCAGATGCCAGAGACACTGAGTGAGAGAACCTAGGCAAGCCCAGGAGATGAAGCCTGAGGATGGTGCCTGTTGTGTGTGCTTGTGTCTGTCGGCGTCCCGGTGTCCAGGCCCAGAAAAAGCTGTGAAAGCCGGGCGACGGGCCACGGCACCTCAGGATCGTGTCCAAAAATGGGTCAGTGGCGCCGTGATTGGCTGCGCAAACCTTCTCGGTGGGACGGCACTGAGCTGCGCTTGTCGACCCTGGGCGGTGGCTGCACCTCCCACTGGTTCGTTCCTGGAGCGCCCCTGATGATCGCCCCCGCCATCCCTGCTAGCACCCTGCAGGAACAGCAGCGCCCATGTCGTCCGAAAACAACTCATCCGAACTCACTCGCTCGAGAGCAGAGACGCGCAGAGTCAGTCGAATCAAATCCTCTTTGCCGCCATTGCCAAGAGCCCAAGTCGATGCTGTGCTGCTGATTGCCTCTGTCTGGAGCCCTCCGGGACGTGGGCGCAAATGTGGCTGCTGTTGGGGGGCCGTCGCCGTTGTCGTGGGAAATGCGCCTGCCAATCATTGCCCGCACAATCAGGGATTTACATTGTCTTCCACGTCGTTTCCATTCTTTTGGGTTGTCCCGGATCACACTGTAAAGTCGAACAAGACAGTCCAACAGTCAAGCCATCGCTCTGCCCTCCCGCCATGGCGCCGATGCGGGCTTGCTATCCGTCGACGGATGGAAAACTTTGCAGCCAAGAGGCGAAGCAGATGTTCTAGCCCGACATTAGCTGGCGCTGATGCCATCGTCCGGTCTAAACATTCTAATCTTGGATCCTGCTGCGTACCGGGCAAAATCCAGAACACACAGCAGAAAAAAATAGGAAAACCTGAATCAACGCCAACAACGGTGCGGGAGGACAACAACAGAAACAACCCACCATACGATGCGTCTTTTCCCCTTCCCGCTCTCGTCTGCAATGACGACGCTGTGTGCCGTACGATCCTTATCGTTCGGCCGATTCAGGTCTTTCTCTTTCTGCTCGGTCATTTCGTGGTTCCACGGTGTGACCCCAGAGGCTCCAGGGTCCTAGCATTGAAACACCACTCAGGTTGCTCCTCGCACCGTCAATCTCACCGCCAGATCCCGGCGAACCAAAGTTCAAGACGTTGCTTCCAGAGGGTTCCCTTGTCGGCGCAACTGTAAATCGGCGCGAGAAAATGACCCCAATCATGGGGGTCTCCACTGCCATTTCCCACCTGGAGGGGGCCTACGCAACACTCTGAGAGTTGACAGCGTATATTAGCCCGGGGGCCAGCAAAGTGAATCCTTCGTCAAGCCTGATGCGGGTTTGCGAGCGTGGAGTGTTCTCTCGTCCGAGTGCTCTTCCGAGATGAGGCCAAGCTGCCACGATGGGGTCGGCGATTAGCTTTTGCATGGCTCGCAAAAATGATGACGATGTCGGTTAAGCCCCTCCGACTGCGTCTGTTGAATGCGATCGTCAATGAGCAATCCAATTTTCCGCAATTCCTCTGCAGCAAGCTGGACCACTTGTGTTGTTGTGCAACAGTCGGTAGGAAATCGCTCTAGCAGACATTTGTCTTTTCCGCGCCAGAGCGCAAAACCCCCCTCTGAGTTCGTTCATTGCAACTTGAAACCATTGTCCATCGTTTCTGTCTTGGTTGTCACATCGCTCAACTCCTCCATGTTGATTGCAACCGGCAGACACCTCTCGTGCATCCCGAAATTGAATGGGCGCACATTGCCAGGAGGCCCTTGCTAAACTTGTTTGGAGGGCATGTTGGTCTGCTTGCGATTGAGTTGATTGTCGACAGATGTTTCTATTGCAAACCTCTCTCTGACAACGAACGAGAACCACAGGCCAGAGCGCTCGGATATCGAGGCATGGCTAGTTGCGGTGGTGTTGCCGCGTTGCCGCGCAGCGCTTGCCCGTCGCCGTGCTCATGGCCTGGTGCTAGCTCAGCACCAACGTCGCAGGCGACAGGCCACATTCCATGTCGGGGGCGATGTTTCGAATCCTGTGATGGGGGCCCAGAGTCGACACCGTACCATGCGAGGTCTTCAGGTTTGTCACGGCAAGCCCTTGGCCAAAGAGTCAGGTGCTTGTCGGATGTGAAGGACCTAGATTGGTGCTGTGGACCAGCGAACGGTTTGTCGGATCTGTGATCAGTGTCGATTGCTGCTGCCGATGACACGGGGTGTCCGATTTCCGAACAGCGATCTGTCATTTGCTGAGAAGATCTGTCCCAAAGGCATGTTGGTCTGTCCGCAGCTGGTCACATGTTGGTTGTCCAAAATCTCTTGATTTGCAGTTCTCGTATCAACGGTGCCCAACACGGCGTCTTGATTGGCGAAGATTGAGTATGCCTTGGATGCCCCGTCGGGACAAGACGAGAACGAGAATAACCGACGGCTGTCACCGCCATGCATTCGACGTGATTGGCGTTTGCAGGTCCGTTGCGCCTGTTCGAAATGTTTTTCCAGAGAAAAGGGCGGTGTCGCGTGTCGTGCGAATGAGGCATCACCGCCAGTCGCCGTCGACACCGCCGACCACATCATCGCGCAGGAGCGGGTGATGCAGGTGCAAGGGCGAGTTGGGCGGTAGTAAGCGCGAGCCTATGCAAGTGCAGCTCTGCCAGCGCAGCCCAGCAGCCACTTGCTGCACTCATTGGGCAAGTGGCCTCTCTGCGTTGTTCCCTCTCGTCCCCTTCAGACGGGAAGTGCAGCCTTGGGCAGCACCTCTGTTCCCTCAGGTCGCTGAATGGAACGAACCAGCTACCCCGCCCCCGCATCTTACCCGCCGCTGACCTACCACGACCCTTTGAGTTTCATCTGCGTGGGACCTCCACCGACCAACTTCCAGCCCACGTACGCCTCACGTCGTCTGGAACGCAAACACATGTCATAATACAGAGTCCCAAAGATATCCAAACCCAAGGTACGCACGCAATGCAAGATTCTTCCCCATCCCGTTGCAGATCCTCTCTTTCCAACGCCCATCCCCATGGTCCGGTGACATTTCCTTTGCTGACTGATCTGGCCCCCGAAGCTTCCCGGCAGCTGGCCCTCCCTCCCAGAAGCTGTTCCCTGCAACCACCCATCTTCCACCACAACCTCGACCCGCATCGAAAAAGAACACCGAATCATGGCAACTGCGACGACTTTCTCGACCGATCCAGCCCTCTGGATCTTCACCTCCCTGACCGCCGGCTCCTCTCACATTGTCACCGCGACCTCCCGTCTCGAGACAATCCTCCGCGCCAACCGCGTCCCCTTCAAGGCCATCGACATCGCGACCGATGAGAAGGCCCGTATGCTCTGGGGCCGCCGCGCCGGCAAAGATGCATCCGGCCGCGTGAGAAGACTTCCGGGCCTGATTCAAGAGGGCTTGGTGCTCGGCGTGGGTTACCCCTTTTTCTTCCATCCGCAGGAAATGAGCTAATCCGCTCCTCGAACCAGGACCTCACCGAAATCGAAGAGTGGAACGAGTACGGCGAATTGAAGCAGCATGTCAAGATCTACTACGACGAGTTCACCATCCCAAATATCCACAACAAGCCCAAGATCATCAAGAAGGTCATCAAGAAGAAGGTCCCAGCCGCCGGAGCAGAAGGCGAGCCATCCACCTCGGGCCCTGCACCCCCTGCACCCCCGGCCGCTCCACCCCTGCCAAAGAACGAGACCTACAACGCCGCTTCAAAGCCCGCTGCCGACCCGAAGCCTGCAGCAAGCGGCAGTTTGACCGCGCTCCCCGTGCGCTCCATCGCCGACGAAGCAGCCGCGAAGGCTAAGCAACTTCGCCTGCAATCGCTGCGCGAGAAGGTTCACGGCAAGAAGGACGAGAAGGCCGAAGAGAAGAAGGCCGAAGGCGCGAACGCTGCTACCGCGTCAGCTGAGACTCCCGCCGAGCCCGAAAAGAAAGCAGAGACCCCAGCCGCCGACGCCACAGAAGATGCGCCCCGAAAAGCCTCCGTAGCCAGTACTGGCAGTGTTTCCTCGGCCGCCAAGGCAGGCCTCCAGTCCCCGACCACAGGATCCTGGGGCGCCTTAACCACCAACCCCGACGCCCTTCGCGAGACACTGCAATCACCGACAACGGCCCGGTGGAAGCCGTCGGACGTCGACAAGCCCGTCACGTCACACATGGGCGCCCAGGTGGCTTCCGCGTCGCAGGAGGAAATTGCAGCCGTTGAGAAGGCCGAGGCGATTAAGGAGGAGCCCGAGAAGGAGTCGTCATCTGAGGAATCATCTGAAGAGGAAGAGGCTACAAAGCCACCCATCGTGAAGGAGGTGTCGCAAGAGAAGATTGCCGAGGTGGAGAAGGCGCAAGCGATCAAGGAAGAGCCCGAGAAGGAGGAAGAGGAGGAAAGCGACGACGACAGCGATGAGAGTGAGGAAAGCGAGGAGGAGACAAAGAAGGTTGAGGCACCCAAAGAGGCGCCCAAGGAAGAAGTCAAGGAAGCGCCTCAGGAAGCACCCAAGTCCGAGCCAGAGGCTGAAGCAAAGGTTGAGCCAAAGGTTGAGCCAAAGGTTAAGCCAGAAGCTGAGCCAAAGACAGAGGGAAAGGCAGAGGAGAAGGCGGAGACGACAGAGAAGTAAGCATCACCGCCTTGCCGGCAAGGATTGCAAAGCAAGATGTTCAATCACCTTAGGAGGAAGTGGTGTAAGAGTAGGGGATGTTCGCAAACCCTCCCCAAAGGCCATTTTCCCGATGAATCGCTTTTGCTACATGAGATTAAGTCGTAGGTAGTGTAGTCCATCTCATCCAAATTCTGTCTTATATGCCAATCAAACCGTCTTCAATACAATCCCTCGTCATCACTAGCCGTGCCATCGTGGAACCCGGCCACAGCTTTACCCTTTCCCTTGCCCTTGCCGTTCACGACGACGTCCCCCTCGGATCCGTACTCATCATCGCTGCCCGTCGCGACAGCTTTCCCCTTACCCTTGCTCCCCCCGCCGGCGACGGCCTTGCCCTTGCCCTTGGAACTAGCCCTCGATACGATCGAGGACCCAGACACGGCTCTCAAACCTGCAGTCGCCGGCCGCTGTTGCTGCGGCTGCTGCTTGTCCTTGTCAGGCGAGCCCTCGAACATGGCGCGGACCTGCTCGTAGTGAGACAGCTCGCCCGCGCTGACGGATGGCACGAGCTCGCGGTTGGCGGCGAGGAAATCCTCCTCCGTGACCATGACGGCGATGTCTTCGGGCGTGGCGTGGTGGTCGAAGAAGTACGCCGTAGAGATGGGGCCCTGGTGGCGGCGCGTGGCGAGCGCGGCGGGGTCCGCGTTGATCTCGCGGATCTTTGCGTCGACAGAGGCGGCCTGGCGGGTGACGGCCTTGAGCATCGCGTCGGAGCAGAGGGCGTAGAAGTCGGCTCCGGTGTATGTGAAGGGGAGCTGCTGGGCGACGGACTGCAGGGAGACGGACGGGTGGAGGGTGAATCTGGAGTAGTTCGGTCAGTATGGTCTGTCACAAGGAAGGTTGAGGATTTTACTCACTTTCTGGTAAGAGCTTCCAGAATCTTGAGCTGCTTGTCGTGAGTGTCAGACACTCCAAGGTAGAGCATCTTGTCGAAACGTCCGGGACGGAGGAGGGCAGGATCCAAGAGATCTGGTCTGTTCGTGGCACCAATAACAAAAACGCCGCCGCTGGTATCGTCGCCTCCGGACATGCCGTCTAGCTCTGCCAGAAGCTGAGAAACGATACGGTCCATGACTCCACCACTGTCGCCCTGGTTGCCACGCTTCGGCGCCACTGAGTCCAACTCGTCAAAGAAGACAACACAAGGCCTGGCATCTCTGGCACGCTGGAACACACGTCTGACGTTGGCTTCGGATTCACCAATGTACATGTTGAGCAGTTCTGGTCCCTTGACACTGAAAAAGTTGAGACTGTACTCCGTGGCGATAGCCTTTGCGAGCAACGTCTTTCCGGTACCGGGGGGTCCGTAGAAGAGAATACCGGAGCGCTTCTTCATGCCCTTGGCGAATAGCTCGGGTCGCTCGAGCGGCAGCTGGATCGTTTCCGTGACGGCATCCTTGACATTGTTCAAGCCTCCGACGTCGTCCCATGTCACGTTGGGAATCTTCGGGGCACCGATGGCGCCAGCGAAGTTCTTGCGTGCGGCTTCAACAGCAACGTCAAAGTCGCCCTTGGTCACACATCGGGCCATCGGGCCGCCTGCCACTTGAAGATCACGGACAGTGACGGTTTGCAGTGAAGTACCCGTCTTGAGAGAGATTTGCTCCAGACGCAAGCGCTGTGCAATGAGCGCGCGGTCCACCACGTCAACGAGGTCCCCTGCTACCAGTGCAGCTGTCTTGAGAGCGATGCCATTGAGGTCGACTTCGGGATCGAGATTGATGCCGCGGTCTTCAACGATGGTTCTCAGAATACCTTCACGCTCCGCTTCATCAGGAGCACCCATCTCCAGCTCGTGGCTGAAAAGGCCGCGGACTCCGTCAGGCACTTTGTCAACATCGCTTGTTGTTGCGATGAGAACTCTTGTGTCCTGCAGGATTTCCTTCATAGTAGAGACCATGCGATCGGCCGTCAACGCCTCGACGTGCTTGATCAGCAATGCCGTGGTTTCTGGACCACAGCTCATCGCTCTCTCGGACCTTGTTCTTAAAAGTCCTTCCGTCTTGACATCACTGCCACTGGTTCCGGCTTCACTCAGTATATCATACGCGTCAATAGCATATGTGTGAAGTCCAATATCTGAGCAGGCTTCCGACGCGACGGTTGCCTTGCCGATGTTGCGATGAGATGACGTAAGAAGGATGGCTACCGGTGGCATCTTGAGATGGATTGCTCTGGGACTGGTGGCTGCAGCGAGAAGCTCTCTGAGACGCCGTCTCAAGGAAGAGATGTGACGTTGATCCTGTTCAGGTAACGTCAAGGCAGACGCGCTTGGTGACTTGGAAGGCATCTTCTTGACGCCCATATAGTACGGCCAAGTGCTGTTCTTGGTAGCTGGAATACGGCTGGTGGCGAAGCCGGAGCCATGCATCGCAACTGAAGAGCTGTCGATGCACGCAACTCCACCCCATAGATCGTCTGACTGGTCGTCTTCCGCCTCCATTTTGGATATTTGGATATGGCCCACCTTGAACCAGGCTACCTGATCGACCCTTGAGGATCCATCCTTGGTAAGAGCCATAACATCATCCACTTCTGATCCATTGCTCCCGCTCGCCTGTTCTTGGAGGGCCTTTCCTAATTGCGTGTCGATAGGTACAGCAAGGAGGTCTCCTGTCCTGACGAGACGGAACTTTTGAGCAAAGTAGCGCTTCAGCCCACCCAGCACTGCCGACTGGTATGCTCGCTCGGCAGTTACAGGGGACCGGACGTGTTGGATCGTAATATCGCGAGCGTACGGCGGTCGAGAAGCGCTCGTGAACTTGGGTAAAGTTCCCTTACCTTGGTAAGAACCGCGCTTAATGGGCGATAGTCTCAGATACGGGGGGCCGTCAAGATTGGCCAGCAGAATTGGAGAAATATAAGCTGCTGGGCTTGTCGGCTTTTGGAGCTGAGATTCGAAGAATGACAGTCTGCGTTCGCCGTGTTTTGCGCTGGGTATCCGTGTTACGGGGCGTTGCGAGTATCCCTCAGGAAGACCATACACCCTCACAGGCCGCCAATTAGACTCCGTCGGCTCCAGTGACGTAAAGCTTCCGAGGCCAAATGCGCCAAATCCGTTGGCAGGCGGTTCCTCGGCGGCCTCTACGCGAACCCAGTCTCCTGAAAAACAGCCAATCTTGGACAGTGATGATATGTCTACGAAGATTCTGGCTTCGTCGTCATCCTCAGGGGCAGGCTTGGGGTGAAGAAGATCTACGGCAATGGGTCGAATCAAGCCCTGAGCCTTGAAAAGTCGTCCTCTGGGCCTGTCAGGACGCGCAGTCGTCGCGGTAAAGTTGGAGAATACAGACGCTGGCGTAGCGATACCGTTCGTCTTTCTTCCTCTTCCAATCGTCATCGGAGTTCCAGGCTGCATCGTGGATACGCCGCTTGCTGTTGTGGGAAGTGTCGGGGCTTGTAAGGAAATCATATCGTCCATAGAGTCGTCAGACAAGTCATCGTCTTGATCGATGCCAGAGAGCTCCGACTCTTCAGTTTCTGTAACCGAATCCAACTCCGTAGTCGCAGCATCTGTCTTGTACCGGTCTTCGGCAGCCGAGTAAAACTGATCGTTCGCTGTATCGTCTTCGTCGTCTTCGGGAACACCGTTCAGACTGCGGTTCCGGGGGATTGCCGTGGCGTGGCTACGTTTTGCGTGTACCCGTCCTCGCATCAGAATGATCTTAGTGTTCTCAGACAGAATTCCCTGGCTCACAGGCTCGCACAGCATGATCTTTCCAGGATTCGGCGGAACGTGGGTGACTGGATGTGGAGGCAGCGGAAGGGGGAAGAGATCGCCGGAATGAAGCACTGTCAGGCTGCCCAAGGCCACGCGCAAAGCGGCAATCAGACGGCCGTCTGAGGTTGCCGGTCCCTTTCCAATAGGATGGCTAGGATGATCGCGGAAAAATGTTCCCTCGCCTTGCTCCAAGCGCTTCGTCAACTCGCTCTCGAGGCTCACAAATACCGTATCCAACGAAAGGGCGACCACGTCGAGTATCTGGATCTCGATGCCGCTGCGACTGTGACTCGAGAGCTTTGACGGTGCGACTTGTTGTAAGATCGTCGCAAAGTTCTGCAGCGACAGCGAAGAGGGAGAGAACTGGACGGTTGAGGGTTTCATAGTGGAGGACTTGGTCACAGGCACAACTGTCCAGGCGGTTTCGGTCGGGGAGGGGTTCGGTTCCCACGGAGCGATCGCAACATGGTGAATTTCTTCGGAGCCGTCTTCACGGGAGGGAGCTGCGTCCACAAGCAATTAGCCATTACGCGCGGGTGACAGCGATCTGGAGAAGCGCGGCCTACCATCACGGAGGTGGGGGAACAGGTCCGCAAAGAGGTCCTCGGACAGGATGCCGATGTCGCCCCTGACTTCATGGTCGTCGAGAATCAGTCTAGCAGATAGGGAGGGCTTGTCCTGTCTTCTTCTCCGTGTCCTTCTACTCCTCCTCGCCTGTGATGGCGGCACGAGCTCCGAGGTTGTCATGCTGGCGTTTCGGTACACGGGCCGATGTGAAGCGAAGCAACAGACGATATCTCAAATACGCATCGCAGGAGGCACAACAGAACGGCCCAGGCGTCGAGTGTGAACAAAAGGAGTGAATCGTCGCGGAGCAAAAGATCAATTGAAGCCGAAGGGTATCAAAGGTCGCAGGACGTCGTGTCCCGATCGCGATGGCCGCGTTGAAGAGCTAAGCTCAGGTCCCTGAGTCCAGTGTCGGCTTGGAGTCGGGGCCAACTCAAGCTTCGGCTGGGGGTGTCTTAGGCCTCGGCATTGGCGCAGGGCCAGCTGCAGCCGCACCTTTTCCCCAATCTCCTGGGGTTACCAGGAGGTGCTGCACCTCAGGAAGGCAGCAAAATCCGGCCTGAGCGGGGATAGCCGGATGACTAAGCATGTGTCCGGGGGAGCGTCGACGCCGAACAATCCCCGCCCAAACCAAACTTGACTCCATCGAGAGTCAGGTTCCTGTTGCTATTCACTAAGGCGACTGTCAATATCTTGAGTCGCGCCTGTTCATGTAGCAAGGCCGTTGTCGAAAGTCACCATGACTTGCGAATTCATCTGTGCAACAATGGTTTCTCATGGTAAGATGTTATCGAATTCCTCCGTCCGATATCGCATCGCCAAGAAGTGCGAGGTAGGTATTGGCAAGTCGAATATTGGAATGAAAATCATCCAATGGAAGTAGCGTTGGGTCTCTAAATCATTACTGTATGCTTTTCTTTCACTCTTTGATTCAAAGCTCGCAGGTTATCCCGCCCATATGGTCTCGACATAGCTCAAGCCCCCAATTGGGAGATAAATTGGCATAGTGTTCTCCTCTTTGGGGAAGAAGAAGTTTTGGGTACTCAGCCCCAACAACAGCGCACCGCTTTACACACTCCAAGGATTGTGGCTGATCTCAAGGTCTCGACCTGCCATTCTGGAGTTGCAATCAAGTTTCTTATCAACGACTTCTCCACTCAAGACAACGTCAGAAGAAGATGTCATATTGACGCTTCTGCGGATTGGAACACAACGTTCATCCACATGGATCCACTCACCACAGCTTCTATTTCGCCTCAAGCCGTATGTATCGACGTCCTATGCATCTTCATCCTAATCAAACACCAAAACGGGTTGTTGGTGACCAGTTCGGGTGCAGCAGCCGGCCACGTCGCAATTGAGTTTCGCCGTGAGTAAGCTGCGCATTATTTCTGGCTTACAGGACAACTCCCAGCAGCTCCGGATGACGACTCTCTGGTTTCGCGGGTGTGCGGCATCCGGACGCGCTCCATGCTTTTGGCGAGTCGCCTTGATCCAGCTGAACAGAGACAAAAGATTACCACATCTGGCACAGCACAGCCTTGTCCAAACACCAACCACACTGCGTAATATGTGGCGATCAAGCGATTGCTGGCACTGCAGATCCGGTTCGTCCTTGATATCCGGCCGAGGAGGCTGGAAGGACAACACACAGTTCAGGGTAGAGAGCTCAGACGCAGCGGCTTCAAAAAAGTCTGAATGTGCATGGGATGCCGAGTTGGCCGGGTTGACCCAAACTGCTGCCAGCAGCATCCGTACTCGGTTTCCGTATCCGTAAACACCACCCCGACTATTCCTGGGATTTTGTGGCGAAAGGCTAGGCAGAGTTCGAGGCAGCCGCGTGGTTGGTGCCGTTCAAAGGTTTGCGATGACAGGTCTGTATCTGGATGCTAAATGATTGGCAGAGTTGACGCGGCATTTCTTTGTCCTCTCGACGACACCTTTTTTTTTCCCTTTTCCTCCGAAGACATTGCGCAACAGATCCATCGCGGCCAGGCTCTCCCAAGATATCTGGCAGTGCTATCGGGATGTCGATGTCAATGATGATGCATGGTTTTCCAAACACATCTCGGGATCGTCACATGCTTTTTTTCTCCGGCTGGTTGAGGTCCAATCAATGCAAGTCATTTAACGGATGGCTCCAAACAACACAGCTGCTATGACGCAAGCGGGGCTCCTCCCTGGTCGATGGAGGTCGATGTAGCCACCCACTGGCTCGGCGATGGCAGCGATACCTTAGCCGGCAGCGACTGGTCCGGGCTTCTTCAGCGCTTCAGCGCAGCGTCAGCGACAAGGGGAAGCCGGGAGGCTCCAGACAAAGTTTCCTGATGGCTGCGGCTGGACCGCATGGGCGTCTGCGTTCTGGGAGCGTGTTGCGTGTGTCCGTCCTTCTGTCGTCGGGTCTCTCTGTCTCTGTGTGCAGGTGCAGGTGCAGGTGCAGTGCCAAAGTGCAAAGTAACATTGGCATTGACATTGACACCTTCCAGACCAGACCGCACGGCTGGAATCTGGACACAATCATACCACGATTCTTGCGGTGAGACCGGCTTGTCGTGATCTTTGCATTTTCGGCGGTACGCGAGCACGTTCTCCCACGTCCGTACTTTTTTTTTGTTGTTATCCTCCCCCTTCTCAAATTTCCCCATCCCTTTATCGTTACTGTCCGGCGGCGCCCAAGGACCCCGAGACTCGAGTTCGCCTCTCCCTTGTTATTATTAACCCGCCAACCGTTCCGTCTAGTCGATTGGTGTGGCATTGGATCTAATCCTTACCTCCGCCCCAATTTGCGGCTACCACACCCCTCCACCACCCCTTCTCTTCTTCCACTATCGTTCCGGATCTACGCTTTGCTTCCCTGCTTTGGATACCACCCTCTCACCTCCAATGATGCCTGTTCATGCCATCAGTGGCTTTGGACTGATCATTTGAGAACCAATTTTCTATCCCAATCATCTTTTGCCAACTTCATCGCGCAAATTCATCCCGCAGCGCAAAGAGAGGCGACCTTTCCCCCTTTTCAGCTGTTCAAGTCCCTGCAAATCTCGACCCTGCGCAACAGTTGCGACGCAGACCATATTTCTCTTCTGCGATCGGGCTAAAGACCCAAGAAAGTCATGGGTAACCTTTCCGATTCCTCGGACGGCCGCCGCGACCGAATACGCGACCATGCCGTTACACAAACCGCCGTCGAATTCGCCCAACAAGCCGAGAAGCTGTCACACCAGAAGCACGAGACCAGCGACTCCGCCGTCGCCGTCGAGGCCCGTTTCGTCACACCGCAGGATCCCGTTGTGGTCACATCAGAGGGGCATAGGCTTCCGGGAGTTCCCCTACAAGAGGCACACAAGTTGAACATACTGAAAGAAGAACTCGAAGATGGCCCCGCGGTGGTCAAGATCAAGCAAGGGGACGAGGTGCAAGACGAGGTCGCCAATGCTGAGGAGATTCCGGAAAGACAGGAGAGAGTAATTTCCCTACCAACAGACGTAGATGGCAAGTCTCTTCAAAGATCGCAAGAAGGCTCCCTTCGTCGCCAGATGCCGCCTTCACACACCAATCCCTTGTTTCCGCCTCTACCACTTTACGGGCCACCATCACTATTTCGCGACTTCCAGTGCATGGTTTTCCGGGTTTCGGCCTTCTTCCTCAGTCTGGCATTTCTTGGAGTCATTGTACTCGGCGCACTCTTCACCAGCATTCCGCCACTATGTACAAGGATATTTTACCTCCTGACACTTCGCAATCCTGACAAGCGGAGACCGTTCTTCGAGGAAGAGATGCGCAGAATCAAGCTCCGTGCAGACCAGGACAAGAATTGGAAACGAAGCAAGTCCAGCCAGAAGCTCAGCAAGGACAAGGAGTCCATGGCTGATGAGTTCGTCCCGACCGAGGGTGGGCCCGATCCAATCGTCTGCGATGTCGGATACTACGCGCGTCGCGTTGGCTTGGACGTCGAGGAATTCCAAGTACAGACCGAGGACGGATTCGTGATTGACTTGTGGCACGTCTACGACCCGAAAGAATACACGCCGTTGAGCGAGAAGGAGAGAGCCGACAGAGGGCCCGACGTTTTCACCACATCAAGGAAGAAACTCAAGGATCCCGAACAAAAGAAAAAGTTTCCTGTCCTGCTTATGCACGGTCTACTGCAGAGTTCCGGCGCATACTGCACCAATGACGAGGACTCGCTCGCATTCTACCTTTGTAAATCTGGCTTCGACGTCTGGCTTGGCAACAACCGATGTGGCTTTAAGCCCAAGCACGTGTTGCTCGAGTACTCCGACCCGAGGATGTGGTGCTGGAACATCCGCCAGATGGGCGTTTTCGATCTGCCGGCGTTGACTTCGCGAGTTCTCTACGAAACCGGATTCGAGAAGATTGGTCTGATCTGCCATTCCCAAGGCACAACACAGACCCTCGTGGCCTTGGCCAAGGAGCAGCGACCCGACTTGGGTGAAAAGTTGACCGTCTTCTGCGCCCTTGCACCTGCCGCCTACGCGGGACCTTTGATCGGAAAGATGTACTTCAAGTTCATGAGGATCATCACCCCTGGCATGTTCCGCTTAATGTTCGGTATTCATGCCTTTATCCCCTTCATGATGCAGATGCACCAGATACTTCACCCCAAGATCTATGGCTGGCTCGGTTACAAGGTTTTCTCGTTCCTCTTTGACTGGACGGACACAAGATGGGACCGCGGTCTGCGAGACCGTATGTTCCAGTTTGCGCCCGTCTACGTCAGCTCGGAATCCATGCGATGGTGGTTGGGAAGGGAATGCTTCGCAAGGCACAAGTGTATCCTTTCTACCAAGGAGGATGTCCGCGCTGAGGAGAAGGAGGACTGCATCAACGGCGACGACTCTCACACACTGCGAGCCGATGACGCCGACGGCCTTATGTCCCCTCATACAGTCGACGAACACACTCGCAGGCCCAAGGGCTCAACAGCATGGTACAACGAACAAGCACCGCCGTTCGCACTCTGGGTTGCTGGAAACGATGACCTCGTCGACGGCAAGAAGCTCCTACGCAGATTCGAGAGAGGCCGCGAGCCGCATCTCCAGGTGGTTCACAGCAAGGTCATTGATGAGTACGAGCACCTTGATGTTATCTGGGCTATGGATGCCCCGCAGCAGGTGTTTACCGAAATCCGCGAGGTTCTGTGGAAGACTTGCAATGCGCGGGACAAGTGCCGCATTCCCAAAGGCTGCGAGGACGTGGCGAAGTGGGTGCCGCCAGTAGCCAAGGCCGTCAAAGGGGACACAGAGGAGAGTCAGTCGAGCAGTGACGATACCGAGTAGACTTTGGCTTCCGAGTTTCGGCAAGTTTTTCTGCATGAGTTGGAAGCGGCGTTGGTGAAGAGACGAAAAGACGTAGACCTCGTATATACCTCGGGCGGCAGGCGTGTTTTGGCTTCCATCAGCATCGCACAGGAGTAAAAGCGTTGGACGACTTCTTGGATTGCACGAATAAAGGTATGGAACACGCGTAATGGTAATCGTTCTGGCAAGAACACTGTTGGAAGAGTATACATGTATACACTAGAGTAAGAGTAGACGACGTACACGAATCATTGACTCCGGTAATCACTTCATTCTCCTCCCGGGGTCGGATGGCATGGTTGAGACAGAATTCTTCGCCGGCCCAACAACACATTTTATGGACTTGTGTTCGTATTCAAATTCTATGACCGGCTGATGATTTCCCGTTTTACCAGCAATGTTCTTCATCGGTGTACCACTGCATATAGCACAGTCTGAGGGTTCTATCTCCCGAGTTTCTGTTATGCTGGCCTCGTCGACTAAAAAGGATTCACACCTGCGACTGGGTGTATAGTGATGTCTATCATCAATATCATCCTTTGGGTATTGGGAACGATTTAAGTCGAGATTGACAACGTACCGCTAAATCAAGACGTTCTTACAAACATCAATCACCTCGAACACAGACACTGACTTACTGATCCGGGGGTATGTTCGATACGCGCAATCGGAAGAATTGATTGGCATAAACATGAAGCCACTCCATTCTTGAGGAGTATAAAAGGGACCAATGGTGCGTTTTATACTCTGCTAGCACGATGATAATGTTGACGCCCTTCCGGACTTGGAGCTACAAGCCCCTTTTCACTTTCACTTTGTTGGCTGTTGGGTTGCTACTACTACCAAATACACCGCTGTGACTGTGGATCAATGTGGAATATAAGAAGCCTACTAGTTTACTGTCAGGTATCTACCCTTCAATGTGACGAGGATGGGAGAAGAGCTCAGTTCGTTTGACTCAATGCCGTGGCCTTTGTGGCCTTTGAAGAAGTCTCACACTGAGAGCTTCTGGAAACTTGAGAATTCAAAACGTTAATCTGTATATCCGTTCCCTCTCCGGCGTTTTCTCTGGCTTATTCCAGGAAATAATGACACCAGAAAGAATCATCTGCAGTGTGTTATGCGAAAGCCTACATACCCACGAGGTAAAAACATTGAAGCTTAGAGTGATTATTAGTATCAAGCTCTCGAAGCGGCAGACGTGATTGGGTGACTAAAACTTGTGTCAACTCTCGATTTTTGATGTCAGAAGTAGACACACGTCAACAGTATTTTAGTGTAAAACTGGGGGAGCCTGCCTCAGTGCAGTTCCGCTCAGAGCAGACAATATGGGAGACAATGAGACCCGGCATAGGCTGTATCTTCATGAGCAACGACATCACTGTGCGGTCACGCAAGTATATCAATAACTGTGATACCAACATCAGCACTATATGCACATCCTTAGTCACTGCTTCACTGGTGTTGTCTCCTTATGCGATGGAATAACCGAGAAACATTCTGAGCCTCGGGCGGGTGATGGAAAGCCACTTCCGACAAGGTCAACATTTCTCGTCTGGAAAGTTGAAGTGAGATCGCAGTTGATGATATGTCTTTTATTGCGGAAGAGCCTTCTACTGAGTCAGTACTTTGAGCAGATGCGACTAGAAGTGACGGTTATGAATGGAAGACATTGTTCCTCCGTAGCTGCACGTCCAAAGGAAGCCAGAATACGAGGACCAACGTAGAATAAGTCAAGGACAACAAAAAGCTGTTAGATCGAGATATTAGCCGAAGATGACCTCGCAGACAGAAGTTGGCTTTCTAATGCATGCATGGTTTATTCCATTGGAAGCGACACTTGCATAATAATCACTTCAAAAGCAAAGCTTTCCATCAACTCTTCGCTGCCCTGACATGGTCGCCACTAACGATGGTCTTAAGCAAGGTGACGTAGGCATTAGAAACCAAATTTGCTTTATTTGACCAACTTTGACCGGGATCGTTTTTCCTGGTGGAGCAATCCAATTACTTCTCAAACACGGGTCCCAATCGAAGGTGGATGTTGCTGCACTCTGTGTGAGCAAATTCATAGTGTATGTCTCTCAAACTCATGGTTCTACCAATATTACTTCTCTTCTTGTCTTTTCGTTTATTCTCAGGGATTATGATATGAGCTGTGACTCGTGCCTACTTGAAGAATCTGAATGTTTTACACCTCGTCTTGAGGCGACATAACTCATAGTTACTATATTCTTTATCATGTACAGCGCCATGTGCATTTCGATGCCTTCCAAGTAATCACCTCTTCGCAGCCCTTTTATCACTTGGCTCAACGCAACCCTTTCGCTAGGAGTGAAATGGGTATATTAGTTATCCATAGCGGACATCTTCACCCAGAGGGACCCAACAAATACCGGGGCAGCCTGCGGTATTCTTCTTCAAACCTCGGAAACGCAATTAAGTCTCCTGGGCTCTGTTTACGGATACGTAGGGCAAGATCCCAGGTACTCATGCCTGGCCTCTGTACGACGTTTGCCACTGGCATTGCCCTGTGTATATTACGCAGCAGATCATGCAGGAAACGATCTCGGATCTGAACGAAGAACGGAAATTCACATGATTTCGAGCACGCTTTCTCGACTGTATCGCTACTGATATCTCCAGACTAATAAAACAATTCCGTTACAAATCGTAACGATTGTCACACGAATTTTCCTGAAGGTCGATTCATAAATTCACTAGTACGGTTTATACAGATAATTAGCCTCTTAGAATGCTTGATATCACCCACCATGAAGTGTCAGACACGCTGAACGTCGAAACACTCGGTTACGCTAATCAACATATATACGAAGAAAACCACAAATCCTTGCTTGGCGGGGACGCCATTTGGAGGTTACTTGCTGAGAGGAAGAAATGGTATATGCTTCGTTTTACATAGTCTATCAAGACCTTTGTACAAGAACCTCAAGGCTCTATATCTACGACTCCTCTACAGAGACGGCCCGAGACGAGGCCCCTGGCAAACCGTGCAAACCTCACGCACGTCTGCGTTTTCGAATCCTGCTTCAACACACCTCCATCCACCTCAACCGATCCTCTCCGCCTCCTCCATCAACTTCTCAACACTAAACCGCGGGTCACCTGTCCTGAACCACTCCAACAGCTTCTTCCTCTCCGCCGCCCTCTCCTTCCCCTCCGCCTCTCCATAAAACCTCTGCAGGCACATCACAAGCCACTGCGCATGCTCCGACTTGACCCCGCGGTCCTCCGACACCTTGCCGTGCATCAGCACTAGGCCCCTCTCGTCCGCGAGGTCCGTGTGGTGCGTCACCGTTGTGTGCGGCTGCGCGTACTCCCCGCGCGCCTTGAACTCGGCCAGCTGCGTGAACATGACCGTCGCCGTCTTGGACGCCGCATCGAACACCCACTGCAGGAAGTGGATCTCGGCGCCCTGCGACTCGTGCGGCACCGGCAGCACGAACTGCGGGTTCTCTCGCGCGAGGGCCTCCATCTGCCGGAACGTCGACGACGGGATCACCGCGCACAGCGACGTCGGGTCCGAGGCGTGGCGCAGCCGCCAGATGGCCGTCAGCTCCTTGTCCGGCAGCTCGCGCGCCTTGGGGAGGTCGAGGATCTCGTCGAGGGGCTTGATGCCGTTGCCCGAGGCGCCGGGCACCGGCGGTGGTGGCGGGGTTCCTTCTTGTGTCGTGGCGGTCGTCGCCGCGGGCGCGGGTTCGTCGTTGAGGATCTCGTCCAGCCCGGGCACCGAGATGGCGTCCCGCTTCTTCTGCTCTTGGATCTTGTCGGCGTAGGCGGCCTTGAGCTCGTCGATGTTGGAGACGCCCTCCTGCTTGGCCTTCTGCTCGAGCTTCGCGCGGTACTTTTCGACGACGGCGCGGGGCTGCTGGGTCGTTGCGAGGAAGCGCACGTCGTGGACCTGGGCCCAGCGGCGCTGGTTCGATGCGCGGAAGGCGCGCGCCGAGGAGGTGACGAGGTGCCGCAGCGCGGGGATGCGGCAGGATGCCATGTTTGCGTGGAGTTTGGGGTTTGTATCTCCTCGGTATGTTTTCGGGTTCAGGATCGATTTCGGTGGGTGTTTGTCGCACGCGCGGATTGAGGGGTGGTGAGGGCAAGGTGCAAAAGTTGGATTGTCACTCATGCACTTGAAAAGCTCATGTGGGCCCGGTGGCGGGGCCGGTTTTCGGCGCAGCTAAATGCCGGGCTGCAGCACGGAGGCGGGCCGCAAACTCAACCCGTCGCGCTTCGTGCCTCCGTTTTGCATCCTCGTCTTTGCAGGGAACCTTATACCCAAAACTAACCTGAGCATCTCGCGCGCCTTTTAAACTCACTGTGTTAGCTTTACGCCGCTTCGGCCCGCAGTCAAAGTTACATTTCTTTCCCCTCATACTCTTTCGTAACGGCGAGTTGATCCGAAGGCCTCCCACTCATCCCCACGATCATCAAGAGATTTTCGCTTACTTAAATCATGTCATCGCCTTCTAAGTCCTCGAAGTCCCCGGCTACCTGCTCTTATAAAGTCCAATTCCATTCTCCCTCGACAACCCTTCGGCCCTACTTCAGCAGAAGCTATGCGATTCGTGCGGCGATGTGGAGGAAGAGTGCATGCCAAAGTACCGCAACCTCAAGACCGAGACACGCTCTTTCAACCTCTGCTACGTTTCTTCCTTTTTGGCTGCCGTCCGCGATGATGTGGAGATATCCTAGTAGTCTGGGGACCAGTCGCTGATGTATGGTGGTATTGACGACAAGGGAACCGTCGACAAATCGTCTACGGATGACTTCCCCGTACCCTCCAGCGAAAGGGCCATTGTCTCCCAAAACAGCCCCAAATTAGCATGCAAGAAGCGCAAATCTAGCTCTGCTTCGTTGACGCGGTCCATCAGGAGCCCTACGTAAGGCTTAGGCGGTGCGGCAAAGTTATGCATCCTCTGTTGCCGCCACTTCTCCTTTCAGCGCCCAGCCCTTTTCATCAAAGCATCCCTGCGATCAGTGGTCGGAGGGGTGATTTAAGACCGCAGGCCTTCGAGCTGGCTCCTTCCCGGATTCCGGCGGGGGGCCTGTCAACCGCTTTTCGGGAGCGGGGCCGGCACGCCCCGAATGTGCTCTAGTCGCCAAAGCATAGGTACTGTCCGTTGCAAATGCTTCCCTCGTGCCTGCTCATATCAGTCACGCCAGGGTTCCGGATGGAAAAGATAATTGACGCTTCTATCAGCCAAGGTGATACAAAGCTACGGCCAAAGGACCCATCTCGGCCGGGACTGTTTGGGCGCTCCACAGCGAGCGGTTACATCCCGTCCGGGGCAACCCAAGCCTGGGGAAAGTCATCTGGGGTCCAGGTCGCCCTGCGGCTCAAAGCCAGCGTCTTTGGGTCAAGAACATCTCTCCCATCCAAAATGGTGTCGATGAGTATCGAACCGTGACCGTAAGATAGGGAAATGGCTCAAGTGAGCTGATAGTGCTCCAGAAAGCTTGTGCACAAGCTGAGGTTACGCATCATAAACGAGGCGATGAAGGTCCGGTTTGCTGGATCCAGCGGTGACGAGGTGGCTTGTGAGCTCAATCAGATGCACACGGAGAGGGAGGAGAAGGTGTTTGAACGAGCGGGAGGAAGTCCAGGCTGGATTATGGCTTTCTTCCGTGTCTGCGACTTTCCTTCTCTGCTGTCAGTAAATGTCCTGCTTGGATGTAGCAGGGGCCCGCGGGAAATCCGGCGTCGAGAGGGAAAGTGTGCTGAACGGGTCGGATTTGACTGCCGGGTACAGATCATGCCCGCGTCTTGGGCTGAACAGGGAGGGCGGGAGATAAGCCGAGGTGACGGTGCACCTGCATCAACCGCACCCCAGCACCATCTCATCTTCGGTTTCCCCAGATCGCAGCACAACCGATGAATGATTTCCGGTGGTGTCTTTCAGCTTCAACCGTTGGCAACGCTGCTGTGCTACCTCTAAGACTAGTTCGAACGCTCCTCAACCCCCCCTCAAAGCAGAAAATCGCCATCGCTAAAAAAAACAAGTGGTGCGTCATCAATACAATCTGGACCAGGACCCGAGGAATGAAGACGCAGAAGATCTTCCCTTCCCGCCCCAAATGCGGGGGAAAGCCCCCATGTCCAACGTCTGGAGAAATGACACTAAGGCAGGTGCCGATGGTGGTGGTGGTGCTGGTGAGCTACCAACCCGTCGGGATTGGCTGCGCCATCAAAACACCCATGACGCGAAGAAACAGTCCCTGCTGCCGTCTGGAAACCCGGAGAGGTGTGTGTCGCCTGGCCATGTGGGATAATGATGAGGGGAAGCCGGCCGGTAGGGCTTGGGTTGGAGAAGCGGTTGGGCGGTTATTATTAGCACCGCTCGATCCGACCTCGATCTTCCCCCTCATCTCATCTTTATCTCGACTTCATGCCATCTCAAGTAATGTACCGTCAGGCGACTTCACCGGTTGGCGCGCGAGCTTGTCGTTCAAGGGTCACGTTGATTGTTGTACAGGAACTATGGACATGGCAACACTATGAAAACATTGTCCAGGATCGGACTGACGCTGAAAACCAGGTTTGAGGGCGTTGCTCTTTCGCCTCTCGAGTTTCCTCCCCTCTCCGAGCGGATATCTCTCTTCTATGTCTAACCTGTCTAGGTTTTGGTAAATCGCTTTCAAATCACATCTGCTTTTGCGCCTCACCAGCGGCACATTTACTCAGCCCAAGTGGGCTTGAAAGTCCAACGCTGGTCCTCGCCCTGGGCAAAGGGGACACCGAGCTCGAACAGCTTAACAATAACGTTGGAGAAGTCCTTGAAGAAGGAGTCGTTGTCCTTGGCGTACTGCTCAACGTACTTCTTGAAGGTCTTGTCCTGGATCAGAGCGTAGTCGGCGGGAAGCATCATCAGAGTCTTGGTGCCCTTGTCCTCGTACTGGGCAGGGCCGTCCCACTTCTTCCACTGCCACTTCTCGTTCAGGAGCAGCTTGTAGTAGTCGTTGGTGAGAACGGTGGGAGAGAAGGTCCAGGGGCCGTCGAAGCCAGAGCGGTCGGTGTGGCAGCGGCCAAGGGCGTGGGCGCCGGCCAATGCGACGATCTCCTGGTCGTTGAAGCCCATGCGGTAAAAGATGTCGCGGAGGTGCTTCTCGCGCTTGGAGGCGTCGGGGAGACGACCGTCGGGAGTGCAGGCAGCAGCCTCACCGTCCTTGCGGCCAGGGCGGTAGGGGATGACGGGGCCCTGCATCTCCTGGATGGCGCAGACGCCACCGAGGATCCAGAGGTCGGAGTAGGAGATCCAGGGGAATTGCTCTGCGAGAGGTTAGCATTGCTGGCTGGGGCAATTGAACTTCAAATCGGAAGCAGCCTACTCTTGACGGGCTCGAGGAAGTCACGGGCAGCCTTCAGACCGGCGTTGGCGCCGTGGTCGGACTCAGGGGCGAAGCGCATGGTGGCGCCGTTGCTGCCACCGGTGCCGGTCTCCTTGTCGAAGGTGCCGCTGGCGTGCCAGGCCAGACGGACGAGGACGGGGCCGTAGCTTCCGTCATCGTACTCGTCGTTCTCCTCGAGGCGGTCGGCAATGGCCTTGTAAACCTTCTCGTAGTCGGCCTTGGTGGGGTTGACGATCTTGGGGGTCGAGCCGGCAGACACGCCGCCCTCGCGGGTGTAGAAGTAGCCGCCGGCTCCAACGACTGCGGCACCGGTGAGCCAGATCCAGGTGGAGCTGCCGGACTTGGAGGCTGGCTCGGAAGAGTAGAAGCGGCGGCCCTGCTGGCGGAAAGCCTGGCGAGGAGCGACGGCGAAAGTGTTTCTAGCGGTGGTGCGCATCGCCGCGCGGGCGAATTGTCTGGTAGAAGCTGCCATCTAGTTGGGTTGTGTTAGGTTTGGGCTTTATCGTGGACAAGATTGCGGTGTGTGTGTGCCGGGTGACCAGCCGGTATGAGAACAACACTCCTTAGCAAGAAGATGATGTATGAAAGCTGTGGCGGGGGGGTTGGAAATAGCTGGAGACTAACCTTGCTTGAGCTTGAGATGTGTATGGGATATCAAGAATCAGACCACGATTCCAATGGAGCGTGGAAAGGAAAGAAGAAAGGAACAACTCTCCAGCGGGGAGGGGCGGGAATGGGAGCAATTGACAGTTTAAAAGAGACTCTCGAATGTTCCTGCCCGTTGCCCGGGGGCGTTTGAGAACCAGCTGTGTACCCTAGGCTTGGCCGAGCTGGCACACCAGGCAAAGGCTGCTCGGCTTCGAAGGCCGCCTTCTGGCACCATTCCGGAGGGGGGCGAGAGCACCAGACAAGGACCAAGGACCCCGACTTCTCAAGGAGAGACAGACCTCAAAGTGAGAGAGAGGGACCGAGAGAGGACGGCGACGTGTGAAATGAGAAATTGGTGGCCTCTGAGTGGTCAGATTCGTGAGCTCCAGTCCAGAAACAGGGGACCGGGGGCGGCCAAGATGCGTGGGAGCCACTGTTTCTTCTCTCCCCGGGCAAGGGCCCGACTGCCTCCTGCTTCGCCATGTGGGTTCCCACGACGTTTGTGGTGGATCCCGATTTTTTACGTCGTCGTCTCCTTCGTTCGCCTTGTGACGGCACGGGAAGGTGTGCGCGCGGTACCTCACCCTGCACCAGTGGAAGGTGTATGCTGTAAGCCGAATGGAGCTAGTTTGCTCACCAACAAAGTCGAGAAATTCCGTGCTAGCGACCGACATCGAAACATGCCGGTGCTGGGCTTGGTGCCGTTGTACCTGTCAGAGATAAGGCCGAGGACGGGGTATCTTTTGCACAGCATCTGGGTCTTACAGCCCGAGAAACGCTGACACATGCGCTAGCATTTGACTTGGCCATGTGGCTTCCGTTGCATTCACACAATTTTTTTGCTCCGATAATGGAGGCCGGGCAAGGCAGAGAAACCCCCGAATTGCGTCCAGAACTGTGTTGCTTATGAGAGCAACAATTCTAACTTTGGCGTATGACACTTGAAATCAAATAGCAGCCTCCAATGGGCGACTGGCAGCATCCCACAATGGGTCTTTCAACCGTCGTTCTCCGTCGACCTCCGGTCATGGTTCGTTCGTCGATGACGATGCTCTCGTTCATCTCCACGACGTCTGGGTCAGTCATATCAAGCAACGGAAAGTGATTTTCTCGGCTAAGCCAAGCCGACTGCCTGACCCCACGCTGGACGGTCGAGAGCCGCTGCTGCGCAACCAGCTCGCCCTTTCATCTTGTAGTATTTGTAATAAATCTCCCGGGGACCCCAGTTTCTGTGTTGACTCGAGCCCGCCGCCCCAGATGTGCAGATGGGGCGCCGATGTAGGATGGGGAGCGGGCTCTGCTGGGCTGCTGCTGCAGCCTGTCGGGAACAACAGTCTCCCCGCGCAATTCTGACCTGACTTGACTTCATGGTCGCAAGTACCCATGTACCATTTTGATACGGCGATGGCGACGCAGCAAACGTGCTCAATCACTGCGAAACGGCCACCTCCAAAACTCGGCCCTGGTCTGACTCGGCCTTTTGCCTCACCATTTTCGCCCGTCTCCCTCTCCTTGAACAAACCCTCAAATGTGTGCTTTTTACGTCAACTCTTACGCCCTATTGTGACACAACCCAAGCCAACCGGTGTCCCCTGAGCACACATCCAACACAGCGCGTCTCCGCGGCACTCGGCTTTCGGGAACACACTGCACATGGGAAAATGCATTTCTTCGGCCCCTCTAAAACGTCGACTGCCGTTGTCGCCATCCCGCCGTTGCCTGCGCTGGCTGGCATGGCCTACCCCCGACCCCTCCACTTCCCAAGGGTTCGGATGCTCCCTCTTCCAGCTCACGCCATAACATACGCCAGCCATCACCTACACCCTCAGTTCCGAACTTCATTCCGAGCCGACAGCAGAGGGCTGAAAACACACCTAGCTTAGCGGCCGGGTTGTCCTCGAGGAAAATATCTACTCTTCCGTAGGGCGCGCGACATGACGCACCCCCAGCGCGTCGACACTTGAAAAGGCAAAAACTTCCTGCGGCTTCTTTTCGTGCAGGACCCCTGCTAAACTTACTAATCAACCTCTTGTCCATTTGTTTGCATCCAAAAAGCCTTTAAAGTCTGATGCCCAACGCCCGTTGAATAGGTAATGCGACGCGCCCGACAGAGTATAATGAGAGTTCGAGAACCAGTCACACATTGCCTCCAGAGTCCTTCTAGAGCATGTCGACACCGCAGCCGCTGGCGGTCCGAACAGTGGGCACAGACCGGCACTTTCAACCCTGCTCCCGTGGGGATATTATCGGGGACCTCGGTGCCTCCCGGTCTTCAATCGGCGGTGCTACCCGTACCTTAACCGTCCCATCGGGCTGCGGGCAATACATAATTCGGCGACTGGTCGCATTGAGAAATCCCCGCCATCACTTCGCGTCAAGGTGTTTATCATCAAAAGGTTTGTTTAACGGTTATTGCGCAATTAGTATTCGTGAGGCAACATGCCGCACAAATCATGAGAGCCGGTATCATGCGACCTGCGATCCTTTGGGGCCCTAAGCAAACAGCCTCCGCCATGTCGTCGCCCCCCTGTAGGCGCGGTCTCTCTATCTGGAGCACCTCGTACACACTGCATACAGTACAACTTCCCGAGGCCAGCCACCCGCGTTCAATCCGTCGTCAAATCGAGTCATATAATACAAGAAAGTCGAGAAATGCCTCCAGGACGTGCCAAATCCGGTAACTCCCGGAAGCGTTCAGAAAATAAAGACGTCATTTAGTTGAAGGGTGCCGTTCCCTGGCCCTCGGCATCTGGCTCGTTGGGCAGTTCGTAGTACTTGAGGTATCTGGCCTCCGCACGGTGTCTTGTCGTGTCGTCTAATTCGCCTCCTCCGACGCCGTTTTCCTTGCCGGACTTAGCCTTGGCGAGGACAGAGATAGATCCAGGACTGTAAAATGTTAGCTTACATCCTCACTGATGTATAGATCATAGAACCCTTACCCGTAGATCTCCCGGTCAATGGCCAAGAATTGCTTCATGGCATCCTTGCCGCCCCGCTGTTGAAGGTACGACAGGTAAATGTGGTACAAGTCCTTCTTTGTTGAGGCTGACAGGCGGCTCTTGCTCCGAAGCTCATCAAAGATCTGCTTGACACGCTCGGCATGCTGGTCCTCAACCTCGGTGCTGGTGGCCTGCTGGAGCTCAAATTCCAGCCACCTATCCCAGAAGACGCGGCTGTCGGCATACCACTGCACGTTCTTGAGGAACACGTTACGCGCCTCTTCAGTTGAACCCTTGACCTTCCAGAGGAAGGATGCCCATTCAGTCACCAGCGCAGCCTTGGTGAAGATGTCAACCTGTGGAGAGTCGATCTGTGCCTTAAACACCTCAATGGCAGCGTCCAGTCCGCTCTGGCGACGCTGGAGATGAGCCCATGATGTGATGGCCTCGATGCAGTCAGGCAGGCCCATGAGGATCGCGGCATGAATGTCCCTCGCAATGTCAATACGACCGCAGCTTTCCTCAAAGTAGGCCCACTGAAGCCTGATGCCCGGACGGCTGATGGGCACGAACAGAGTGGCGGCGCGCTGGTAGATGATTCTAACTTCTTCCTCCTTGTCCTCCTGTGCCGACATCCATCTGGCGTAACGGAACCAGAACTCATCGTAGAATGCGCAGGTAACCAAGCATCGCTCGTAGAGGAAGACTGTGCGCGTGAAGTTACCCTCAGACTCCTCAAAGTCGAGGTACTTGCGCCAGTTGACGAGTTGCGGGTTCTCGAGCTCCGTAACGTGGAAATAGGGGCGCTTGACCTCGGATTCGTACGTCCACCGCTTGTTGGTTTCGTTCTGAGTCTGGGTGAAGTATTCGTAGTACATTGCGTCGATCTTGGTGCGGATGTCACGCTCCACCTCGAGTTCTGTTCGCTGCACACCTGCATACTGGGCAGCCTCTGCCTCTACCTCAGCCTTAAAACTGTCGAGCGTCTCGGCAGGAACCAGTTCGGTAACGGGACGGCTGTGAGAAAGCTGGCGGAAACGCTCAAAGTAGCGGGCGTACTGGTGCATCGGGATGTGGATGACGCGGGAAAGGATTGCAAAGATCTTGTCCTGCGCCTCCTGTCGTTCTTCGTACTCAATGTACTTATCCCAGAATGGATGGGCGAGGAAGTCCAGGCCAACACATGTAGCGCCGCGTTCGAACAATCTGGAGAACGGGGTCAGTAAACGGCCAACGAAAGAGGGGGAGGGAGTGATCAAAGCAATAGGGGAAGGCGGGATATACAGGAAGGGGTATCAGAAAAATCAACTAGCGAGTCCAAGTCCAAAGCATTCCAAGGAGAGCGGTATGGTGGAGATGCGACGTGAAGCGTGAAGCGGAGAACGGATGAGATCATCGTCAAGTGGAAATGAACAGAGCCTGGTAAAGTAGTGTGAGAGGGCATCCCAACAATGGGGCTGCTGTTGGCATTTCTCACCGTCGGATACTTGGAGAGGCGGTGGGCATGGCCAGTGTATCGCTCGTTCGAGGTCTTGAGCGGCCGATGAGGCATGCTGTGGTGATGGTGATGTTAAGGGGAAGGAAAGCCGACCATCTATACTTACTCTCTGACGAGGTGTGGGACATGGGTGGTCTCCATTTTGAAGGAGCAGTAGTCGGTCCACAAGTCGACAGAATTGGTGATGCTAGCACATCCTCGCTCGTAGACCTGAAAGAGCGCGACGTGTTAGCGACAGCTCGGGAGCCAAGGGAGGAATGTTTTGCGACGGGATGCGCCGCCATGCGACAATCACGTACCATCTCGGCCGACTCGGGTCCTGCAATATTGAACTCGAGATCGGCGTACTTCTTCCAGTAGCCAAAGAGTAGGGGAAATTTGAGAAGGAATCGGTCGTAGGCATCGCGCAGAGTCCCCAGGGCCTGGGGGCTGGAGTTGCGGTTCAGGCCGCCCTCCAAACCCTCGCAGGCGCGTACAAGCTTCTCCCAGTGCTCGAAGTTATCGGGATCGGTGTCCTGCAAGCGCAACAAATGTTAGCAAATGGCCCATTGGTCGAAACGGCAGGTGCGACGCTGGCGATGTCGCAGTCACGTACCACCTCAGCTTGAAGCTTCTTGATCTCGGCATTCTCCTCATCGGAGCTACCGAAGTGGTCGAAGTCAGACATGATGGGCCTGGCTGGAATAACGAGTGGCGGGGGTTGCGATGGAATTGGCCGAATAGAAAAAAAACCAGAGTCGTTGGTGATGCGCAATACCGCCGAGGGCTGCAGCAGAAGGGAAAGGCGGTTTGCAGATGACAGAATGAAGGCACCTGCTGTGTCGAGGCTGTAGCCGTGGGAAGCGTGGATGGCCGGGTCGAGCTTCAAGGTCGCGAAGAGGAAGGGGGGCTGGATTTTTTTATGAACGGGCGCCGCACTTTCAATACGGGCTGCATGCAAAATGGGGCTGAAGCAGCATGTTGCTGGGCAAAGATACCTGGAGCCCATGTACCATGACAGGTGAACCCTGGCAAGCAGCGCTTTATCAGTGACGCGCGCCGACCAAAAAAGATCGGCCGAAGGTTGGTTGGCGACATCAGGTGGTCGGCACTCCACCAAACCAAGGCAGTCGGTACATCATCCGCTAGTATTCTGTCTAACCTTGGAACCTGAGGTTTGGGAACGCAACCCATCTACCAAGTTAGGTACCTCAGGAACTCTGTTGCCTTGCTAAGAATGTCGGGTAGCTTTTTTACGTGCAGCTGGGCCTGTTCTGTCCCAAAGTACGACACTCTGCAGCAGCTGCAGCATCAAAAGCACCAGTGAAATGCCGTCCCCGTCCCTGCAGCAGCAGCCGTCGCATTATCCGACGATGCCAACCCAACACACTACCGAAAGTACCTGGCAGTGGTTCAGTGCTTGCTTTCCACGCATCAGTTGCCCATGGGAGGTCGCTGTTGAGTGGATCGGCCAGCCATCCATCCCATCCACCCTCTACTGCCACCAGCCCCGGCCTTTCCCACGGAGCCTGCCTGAGATTCCCTGCATAATTTCATCGGATTCTGGCGAACAGCCCGACTGACGGACGCTGTCCACTGTGGAGCTCTTCCCAAGTCCAGTGTTCGCTCCGCCCGTGGGCTGTCGTCTGTTCGCCAAGGCCCCGTCGCCCACCACAACCAAGGTCCTGTCGTCTGTCTGATTTTTCTTTTTTTCTTTTGGCGCACTTCGGCGCGTATTAGGTAAGCGGACGGGCTCTGCGTGGATCCTATTTGACGTCTGATACTCACGAAAACCCTTTCACTTTTTCTTTTCCTCTTCTACATATCAAAAAGGCTTATGATGATCTCCCAAAAATACATGATAGGAAGAGAATGACTGCTCACCCAAGGTGGCGGCGTGATCTCAACTCACTTAATCTGAAGCCTGGCATGCGTAAAGCATTGATAATTCGCCTCTTCCCGTTGCATGGGATTCCCCAAGGCCTGGTCGTTGTCACCTCCGCGTCTCATCTTCATGTTTCCCCCTTTTCCCGCTGTACCCCCACACACTCTATCTATCGCAAGACTCGAAGTTGACGTTTATGCCCATGGTCAATTCCGGAGCACTCCTAAAGTGCTGCTGCGCGAAACCCCCTTTTTTAGCTTGCGCGACTCGCTTTCCTATTGTCTGTCAAGGAGTAACACTTCCTGTCACAGAGGCTCCGAGTCTCCGAGTCTCGGTGACTTTGCAACGATTTTGCATCTCCGCGTGCAATAGCACGAAACAGATGCTTTGATGGCTCTGGTCCTATGAATTGCTACTCTTGTTGCTTTTGACTACACTTGGCATCGGAATAAGTTCATGTTGGAGGTTCAGCTATTTGGTGATCAACAAGGCTGCAATTGTGTACCACGCGGAACTCGAGACCGATGCGATTGCAGAATTCATACCTGAAGAAGTCCTGCCAGGCAGATCGTTCGATGATAAGACTTTCCCATCATCATAAGATGCTTCTGTGACGGCCATAGACAATGAGTGTGCACCTGATAAGAAGAGGAAGACAGGCGTAGGGCGCGATGTTGCCCAAACGCCTTGCCTTCCGGCTACAGTCCCTCAACCTCCCCGACATAGAGATTAGCTTCTAAGGAAGCTATCTGAGAGTAGTGAATATCCGTACAGGCCTCTGTGCTCCCATGATCTCTATATCAAATCAAGGCCAAATCATTTCGGAGGAGTCCCAGCAGCCGTCTTGGCCATCGTATTAAGCGATAGCAAACTGACCGACCTGATTCTATACCGTTGACATGTCCATCAAGGAATCACGCCTTAATCTTCATAGGAACTGGCATTATCGCCGTCTCTCGCCATGCACGGCCATGTCCTGCCCGGGAAGATATCAAAGTATGGCGGCTAAGGCTTGGGTAAAAGTCCAATCACGAGGGGAGCAATGATAGGAAGGAGAGCCTCGCTGGGCCAAAATATGATCCGCCAAGGCATGCCGGATCCCGACTCGTACAAGCTCCTTTCAAGAAGTTCTCAAGTGCCTTCTGGACAGTGAGGCCAAATATTAGCTCTTCTCGAATAGATCCTTTGGATAGTCTTCTTGGGTGTTCGTCGCATGTCCGGTCTTGGCCTGTCTACCAAAGTAACTTCAGGCACGGTGAGGTGACAGTTTCCCTCCTGGTCCCTAACCCGCGTTTCAGCAAGTCGGAATATTTGCAGTTTAACCTCGCCGAATAGACGGCTCGCTTCGTATGGCCGCAGTCTGGCGACCCATTCATATGCTGGGTTCCAGCCGGAAGCATCCTACGAGAGAGGGTCCGCCAGGGCGAGATGGTGGGTACGTACCTGGTGAGGTGCGGAATGTCGACATGTGCAATTTGGGCAGCTTCCTCCTTCGGTGGTCTGTGAGGCTGAAACCAGCTGCCTCCCAGGCGGAGCTCAGGCGCTAAAGGTAGTGGTCCAGCTCTAAACACCTTGTACCTCCGGTGGGACGGACGTCATCCTTGGGCTCCGCATAGGCAACCCAAATCCCGCTACAGTCAGCCACGGCATCCGTAGTTGACCATTTGGCGACCTCAATCCCACTGTGCCGCGGCCACCGCGCATCTCTTGCTCAACGACGCCTCGTTGCGACCTGGGTCTTCTCACACTCGTCTCCAAGACCCATCTCGGCTCGGCCACTGACGACGGCACCCTTCGATGAACGCAAACCAGCTATTCAGTTCAAGCATGATCTGCGACACAAACGCATCACCGAACACCTCAGCCGTACATCGCAACCATGGATTACGCCAGCTCCGGCTCGTGGCCTTCTCAGGTGCCGGCGCCCGAGAAGTCTAGCAAGCTCTACATTCGCGACTATCCCCATCGCTCAATTGCGATCGTTTCGTCCTCTCACGCACTCATCTTCCGTTACAACTTTAACAGCACCGGCGCGGCCGCGAACGGCTCCCTTACTTCCCTCGCATCTACCCGCTCGCGACCCAACGGAGGCGACGGCGCCGCAGCGAAATGTATGGTCGAATTCACTCAGATTACAAAGAAAACATTAGCCGATTACCATTCTTTGACGCCGCGACCGATCTACGGAACATTGGGCCTGATATCGGTGGAAGGAGATGTGTTCCTCTCTGTCGTAACACATGCCACAAGAGTTGCCACCCTTAGGCCGGGAGAGACCGTGGAGCGGATTGCAAGCGTTGCCTTCTTCTGTCTCAACAATAGCGAGTGGGATGATGTGGTTTCTCTGGACCCTTTGGACTCTGAGATGTCGGATGTCAACTCGGTCTATGGCCAAAACCTGAGAGGGCGCGAGGTAACCCTTGAGCACCCGTGTACAGATCTGCGCAAGCTTTTGGGAAATGGAACATTCTACTACAGCACCGATTTCGATTTGACAAACAGACTACAGGACAGGTAAGAAGGACATTCCTGCAGTGCACTTACAAGCAGCTGACAATCTCAGAACGGTGAACTCATCTGTATTTGATATCGACAACTTTGACGACTCCTTTTTGTGGAATTCGTTCATGATTAGTCCGCTGGTTCAGTTCAGGTCCCGGCTGTTGCCCCAGGAGCGCGACGCACTTGACCATTCGCGGTTTCTGACTTCAGCCATCCGTGGCTTCTGCCGTACGATGGCAATCCCACAAACAAGTGCTCCTTTGAGGACAAGGTCAACCGGGCTGCCATCGTACTTGACAGTCATTTCGCGTCTGTCAAGTCGGAGGGCCGGAACTCGGTTCAACTCTCGAGGCATTGACGACGATGGCAATGTTGCTAATTTCGTTGAGACGGAAACCATGTACTGGAGCCCAGGAGGCACATTGTTCTCCTATGCCCAAGTCAGAGGCTCTGTGCCGCTCTTCTGGGAACAGACTGCCGAGCTTATTCCCGGTAAACAGAACATCACCGTTATTAGATCTCCCGAAGGAGCTCAGCCGGCGTTCAACAAGCATTTCGATGAGCTGGAGCGAGCCTACGGCGCTGTTCACGTCGTCAACCTCCTTAGCGAGGGCAAGCCCGGTGAGGCGCAACTCAGCCAGCTGTATCACCTCGCGGTACAGCACTGTCCATTAAGCCAGGTTGGAGAGGACGAGTCTCAAGATCACGCACTACTGAGAGAGACCCACTACGACTTTCATGCCGAGACAAAGGGACCCGGAGGATACGAGGCCGCCCGTCAGATCCGCAGATACATTGAAAACTCTACGGATGGGTTTGCTTACTACTTGGCCGAAGAGTCGGATGACGCTGGCCCGGACGCAGATACGCAGGGCGCCGCGCGGATGGTAGTTGTTCTTCAACAGGAAGGCGTCTTCCGGACCAACTGCCTCGATTGCTTGGACAGAACGAATCTGATTCAAACTCTCATTTCCCAGATGGCCACAGAAGCATTCTTGGGCCACAAGGGGGAGTATGCCACGCAAGACTTCTGGATGAGACACTCAACCCTTTGGGCAGACAACGGAGATGCGTTGTCCAAGATTTACGCCGGAACTGGTGCTCTCAAGTCATCTTTTACCCGCAATGGAAAGATGTCGCTGGCTGGTGCTGTTGCAGATATGCGCAAGTCTGTGCAGCGACTCTACCACAACAACTTTACAGATTCGGCAAGGCAAACGACGATTGACCGATTGCTTGGACGCCTTGTCAACCAAGCGCCAGTTCTCCTGTTCGACCCAATTAGTGATTACGTCTCTGGTGAACTTACCAAGCGTAGTGCTGAGTACTCCTCCGTGCAGGATATTACAATGTGAGTCCGCTCTTTCTTATGACAAGTTATAGTTGCTTACAACTTTAGGTTGGTCGGCACTTTCAATCTCAACGGCCGCACCGAGGGTGTGGATTCCGACTTAGCTCAGTGGCTCTCTCCCGACGAGCTTGGAGATGTGCAGCCTGAAATCGTTGCCGTCGGTTTCCAAGAAATTGTTGAGCTGAGCCCACAGCAAATCATGAACAGCGACCCTTCGCGGAAGCAGCTCTGGGAAAGCGCTGTGAGAAGGTGTCTCAATCAGCGTGCTCAGGCACTCAGAGGAGAGAGATACGTCCTCCTTCGAAGTGGACAGCTTGTTGGAGCCGCGTTGTGTATTTTCGTCAAGGCATCTACGTTGGCCAAGATCAAGAACGTGGAAGGAAGCGTAAAGAAGACTGGCCTGTCAGGAATGGCAGGCAACAAGGGAGCCGTAGCCATTCGGTTTGACTTTGCAAATACCCAAATTTGCTTCGTGACAGCCCATTTGGCTGCAGGTTTCTCGAATTACGATGAGAGGAACAGGGACTATGCAACAATTCATCACGGCCTCCGCTTCCAGCGAAACCGCGGGATCGATGATCACGGTGTGTATCGGCCTTGACTTACGAACGCTGGACTTTGGCTAACCAAGACACAGACGCTGTCGTTTGGTTGGGAGACTTCAACTACCGGATTGGCCTAACCTCGGAAGCTGTTCGTACGCTGATTAAGAAGCACGATTTGGACTTGCTTTACGAGAATGACCAGGTGCGGAACTTCTCCTCGTTGGATTTCCCAGTGCTAATTAATTGTGTTTAGTTGAACCTGCAAATGATTGCGGGTCTGGCGTTCCCGTACTACTCCGAGGCCAGGATCAACTTCTTACCCACTTACAAGTTCGATCTCGGAACCGATGAATATGATACTTCGTGAGTACCTCAAGCTTGTTATACGTTGGCTCGCGACTGACATCCTCTAGCGAGAAGCAACGAATTCCAGCTTGGACCGACCGCATTTTGCGCAAGGGCTCCAATCTCCGTCAACTTGCCTACAATTCAGCACCACTCAAGTTTTCGGACCATCGGCCAGTGTATGCAATTTTCCAATGCAACGTGAGCATCGTGGACGAAACTCTTCGCGATAGGATTAGCCATGACCTCTATCAACGACGAAAAGCCGAAGTTGGCGACTCAACGGCAAACCTGGACTCAGAAGAGACCGACGATGAGGACTTGATTGGCTACGAGGCCATCGAGCCCGGACTGCCTCCAGCCAGTTCTGATCGTCAAAAGTGGTGGTTGGAGAACAAGCAGCAAGCAAGAGCCGATATCAAGCAGCCCAGAGCTCCCGACGGGCACACGACGATTCTGAATCCGAATAGGCCACCAAATCCCTTCACGCCAACGACAGAGCCGGACTGGGTCAACGTTCCGCGGTCGAGACTATCATCTTTTTCGAGTGTGTCGACATCGCCGTATGAACACGTCTACGCACCGAGCGACCTCTCATCGTCTGCAACAAGTACGACGGCTAGGAGGTTGCCTCCACCTTTCGACCCGTCAGCTATGCCAGCTAAGATAGGCAGACTGAACATCAAAGACGAGAAGTCATCGCAGCGAGGGGAGACACCACCTCCTCCCCCGCCGCCTAGAAGGCAGACTGGAGGCATGGCCGCAACTCAAGCAGCCCCATTGACGATGAACCAAGCGCCTCTGATACCCTCCAGCAAGTCACAGACAGTACCACCGGCGGTTCCGCGGCCCTCCTCAGCCGTGTCCCAATCCTCGACACAGTCCAAGAGTAAGCCGGCGCCACCCGTCGCGAAGAAACCAGCACATTTGGCCACGGCGCCTGCATCTACCACAACCGTAAACAACGGCAACGGCTACCGTGATGACGACCCATCAGATGGGCCGCCGCTGCCAGTACGAGCCTCTACGGGGCTGTCAACCACGAGTTCGGGCGTTGGCGGCGGCGTCGCGAGGAAGCCAGTGGGTACACCGGCCAAGCCCCCGCCTAAGAGGGCGGAAACATTGAACATGCCAGGAAGACAGTCTCCGGCAGGGGCGATTGCACTGCCTGGCATGAGACCCAGCGAAGCACGACAAAAGCCCTTGATTCCAGCCAAAATCCAGAGGAAACCAGCACCAGTAGATTTGTTAGACTCCTTGGGCGAAGATAATCATAGCGATATGGGGAGCTGGGAGACGCTTGTCCCCAGTACACAGAAGTAGTGTGACGAAGATTTGAGTTTTCGGGATAAGAAGAAGTCGGGAGCGCTGACGGGCGTCGTTTGAACAAATAGACAAGACTACTTTGGGTCAAGTCGGCTGGTAGGGAAAAGAAAAACAAAAAGGATTCGGCGGATTGCTGTTGCTGTAGCACCAGTAGACATGATTGAACGCCTTGAAAGAATATAAGAACGCGCGTCAGAGAGACGCATTTCTGAGACGATTCTTCAACTGCCGTGCTCCGGGAATTGCCTGGCGTCCTCTGGCAGCCATTGTTCTCGGATCTTGGATGATACTCACAAAGTGCTCTGAGGAGGTGCTATGGAAGCGGCGCCGCGGCGTGGGATGAACCGGGGACCCAACCCAATTGGGTTCCTTGTCTCTGCCACCGGCACACACACACAACGTCATTCAAGCAAGTCTTTACTTCGCCATCTTTTGCAGCAGCAGCAGCAACAACAGCAGCCCACATTGAGCTGATGGATGGACCCTTGAACTCGGTTTCCAAGTCGAGATCCGCATACTTGCCAAATCTCAGCCCTCCCCGTTCGCCGCCTGTCTCTCCACCGCTGCTGGTATCATCAGCGACCATCACATCACCACACCGCTCCCAATCATCTCCACGAGCCACCTGCCCGCCCCTTTTTCAACAAGCAGCCCTTGACATCTGACAGCGGCATTAGCCCGAAGCTGGAGTCGCGAGGCCCAGGTCACGCCCAGGCCCCCGTCCCCAACCACACCTGGAAAAGAGACGCCACAACTTGCAAGGGGTGGAGTGACACCAACAGGGTGACCCCGAGTCGTTGCACGCGCCGCACCGCACCGCCGCACCATCCACCAGACTCTCTTCCTGTGCCTTTCTCTCCACTCTCCAGTGTGCTGCGTGAACCTCGACTTGGCTCCATCTCGTCTTCCGGTTGCGGCAGACCAGCGCAGTCCAGGGGTTCCACAAACCTCACCTAAAAACCCACCCAGAAGTCAACCGGGATAGGGACGTGAACACCTGCCGATCGCGGGGCCAGCGCGATCCCCAAACCAGCAACGTCCAAGCAGCAAGCGCATAGCGGTACGTTCTCATCCATCCTTTCACCACGACTTGAGACTCGCCAGAATCTTTCTTCGCTTGCAAGCGGCGCGAGAGCCGGTCTGCTTCACCAGCACATAGTGTCAACCGGCTCGTCTTACACCCGTCCCATCTTTTTTCTTCCAAACCACGCCTTATCAACCTAAAAGGAAACCAGCACCACACCTAATTCTGAAAAGGGCCTATGCCGTTCCCTCTTCTGCTCCCACGGCCTGACCTATCTGCTTAATCACCTGCCGATCTATCCACCTCCACTACCACCCTCAATCCGAGCTTGGCGGGAAAATATCTGCAGGGTTTGTTGCCTTCACTCCAGGGCCGAACGACAGACGAGACGGACAGGTTCGGTTCGAAACGAAACGACGCCTACGACGACCACAACGACGACACAACACACTTGCTATTGCCAAGCCACCCCACCAGTCCAGCCTAGCCAGCCAGCCTTTAATCGTTTTTATTTCTCTCGCGACGCCTCTCGTCGACCTTGTTGACTTGTTTTGTTTTTTCCTTGCGAGACCTGCATCGAACTACACCACACCAGCCATCATCACCCAACGCCATAGCTTGAACGGATCACCGCCCTTTGGGCTACCAACTGCTACCCCCCCTTGCCTGGGAACTACCGCGCCTGCCACCCAGTCACAAGCCCCCCGTTGACTGCGACGCTTTCTTCTTCCTTCCATTCTAGCGGGCGTTTCCAGACCTTTTTCTTGACACGATATTTCGGCTCACTCATGCACACTTGACGGGCAGGATACATTGCATACACTCATCCTCCTGCTTCTTGCTGTTGCTGCTGCTGCTGCTGTATCTCATTTCTGTTTCATACGCCCGTAGGTGTCTCGCTAGGATCCGTTCTCCCACCCATCGCAAGAGAATCTGCACCTACTAGCAAGACCGGATGACACGAACTCGAGCCTTGACTCGTCCCCTCCACACAAAAAAAACCACACGCACACACACAGTCCATTCATCTTCTGACAATACCGTTTACCAACCTCGAGTTCTTTCTTCTCTTTCTCTAAACTCGTCACCTATCCATCCATTCCCCCTCAATCTTCCCGGACCAACATACCACACCTCCAAGTCTTGGCTCTCATCCTTGTTCTGTTAGCTACAGCTGCCGTTGCTGCCACTACTGCCGCGCTGCTCATCCTTCCGAAGGGTCACCAGAATCCGGGGTTGGCGCCGACTAAATACTCTTGGAGGACCACAACAACAAGTAACCGAAGCACATGAGAAAGGAGATACCAAGCTAGAGGCAAAGCTGCCCGAGTTCAAAGGCGCGGCAACCATTCATCCAGAAACCTGGTCCCGTGCCCCAACCAAGACCTTAAGCCCATCTTGATTCTAATAACCTACACACCCCCCTTTCGACATCTTCACCTGCATCACTGCCTCCTTCTTTTCCCTCTTTCTTCTTCACATACTATACCAAATAGCCTTTGGGGACAAGCAGTATCCAACCGCCGCAACGTGGGAACGGACAGACAAACGTTGTCGACACACACGGTTCAGACGACTACACCTAGTTTTGAAGCAAACCTTCGACGAGCACCAACCTCTCCTCGGTCTTGGAAGCAGAAGAAAGGCCCTCTCGTCCAATATACCAACACCGAACAGAGCAAGGCCAGCCACGCACCACTCTCACGGTCTTACTATCCAAGAGCACGTTTTACGTTACCCGTCGCCGTCTTCTGGAAACTCAAGACGGCCCAAGAGAAATAACCACCGCACGTCGTTTATACACCACTCACAACCCCGTCGATTCACATCACCACTCACACCCGTGTCTTCCTCACAAACCAACCGCCACCATGTCTCTCAACGACCCGTCCATCTCAAAGCAGATGCGCATCCAGATCTGGCGCGAGGAGGTCGCAGCCTCAGCGTCCCTCTGCACCTGCCCGCCAACATCCCCAGCCGCATCTCAATCCTCGACAAACATCTCCCTCTCCGCCTCATCCTCCTCATCCTCCGCCGGCGGGAGCGGCCTGGGCGACGCCTTCTCCTTCCCCCGCGGCGACATCCTCCCCTCCCAGCCGACCTACTGCCCGACATGCTCCCGCCTCGGCGCCCCCTCAGCAATGGGTCTCGAGCCCTCCTCCGCCTACCTCGACGAGATCCAGCACTCCGGAGGCCTGCTCGGAGGCGGCACCTTCGGTGACCGCCGCGGCAGCCTGATGCTCTTCCGCACCAAGCACGGCAACCACGCCATCTTCCGCGGCATGCGCAACTTCGTTCGCCGCATCAGCGGGAGCAGCAGCGGCGGCGGCGGCAAGAACGGGCCCCTCCCGCCACGGGCCGCCGACGAGGCAACAAGCATGTACCGCCGCGCGACCGTCGCCCACCTGGCCGGTGCCAACAAGGCCGCCGCCGCCATCGCGGAAGCCGAGGCGGAAGCTGAAGCCGCCGCCATGGACGACGTCGAGTCCGGGGACGTGATTGGTGAGAAGCAAGCAAGGCTTCGTCGTGCCCAGAGGTTGCTTGTGAGGTCACATCGCAACTAATGAGCTGATGCTGCTGTCGAGTACAGCACATATGATACAATTTACATTAATGGGCGAGGGAAGGCTTGTAATTACGCAACCCAAAGTCAAAGATGACGAAACACAACAGGGCGGTGTCTGGCGTTTTGTATTGATATACTGGTAATTGGTATAGAAACGGACCAGCTTGGGAAATACCATTTTGTTTATCCTTCTGCATCCTTGTTGAAGTCCATCGTCTCGCAAATGTGAGTGCTCACAAGAAGGCACGGAGTTGTGTGCACTATATCATCGCCTTTGTCAATCAAGCTTGTCAGCAATCCTTTGATCACATGTCAAGCCACGTACGCACACAAATTTCACACATTCATCTCACCACCACAGAACACAATAGTTGATGAACATTTGTTATTTTCTTTTTCGTCTTTGTAGACTGAATAGACAGGGGCATTGGGGGGTAAACACTTTCTCACTCCCCGAGAAAACGCAACGACGTAAGGACCACTATGAGGAAAACCGAAAAGAGAACACAAGACAGCCGTAAACCATCCAGCACATGGGGTTAAAGCAGGATTCGCGCTGATGAACAAAAGGAGCATGGCCCTGGGTGTGGGGTTTGAAGAAGAGGAAGGTTGGTAGTTAGCTGCCAAGTAAGAGAGTCCTCAAATCCTCCCAAGTCTCTTGTGAAGGAGACCGTTCCAGACCTAGGTTGAATCCAAGGAATCAAAAAAGGGATTCATGCCACGCATTATTCCTTTCTCCGCGTCCGAATCCCCAAAAGCCCCCCCTTGTGCCAAGATCCCCAACGCGAGTCGCAGATATCATCAGCCAGCTGAAACATGCTGGTCAAATCCGGGTATCAGCAGGTCTGCGTGAGGCGCGACCTACCAACCGAGTAGGCGAGCCATCTCAGTCGTGTCGTCAACCGAGATGGTGTGGTATCAGGGTAAGACAGAACTTAGGAGGCAGCAGGGGTCTCCTCAGCAGGCTTGGGCTCCTCGGCCTTGGCCTCCTCCTTCTTCTCCTCGGCGGGGGCATCGGCGGTGCCAGCAGCGGCACCCTCGGCGTCACCGCTGTCGGAAGAGGTCCAGAGGGTGAGGTTGTCACGGAGCAGCTGCATGATGAGGGTGCTGTCGCGGTAGGACTCCTCGGAGAGGGAGTCGAGCTCGGCGATGGCATCATCGAAAGCCTGCTTGGCCAGGTGGCAAGCACGGTCGGGGGAGTTCAGAATCTCGTAGTAGAAGACGGAGAAGTTGAGGGCGAGACCGAGGCGGATGGGGTGAGTGGGGGTGAGCTCGGTCTGAGCGACATCGGTAGCGCTCTGCATAAAGGCGGCAAGTCAATAAATATGTCCTCTCGAGGGTGCATGAAACCATTAATAGGTGTATTCTCACCTTGTAAGCCTCGTGGGCAGCGGTGGCAGCACCCTTGCGCTTCTCGCCGGAAGCAAACTCGGCAAGGTAGCGGTGGTAGTCACCCTTCCTGCATTGTGGGACACAGCGGTTAGTTCCGGGGCAAGAGCGGATACGGGATGCAAGTGGCGGTGGCATCGAAAAACGTACATCTTGTGGTAGAAGACCTTGGACTCGCCGGTCTGGGCGTTGGGGATAAGGGAGTCGTCGAGGACGTCGAGGACATCCTGGCAGACCTGCTCAAGCTCGGTCTCGATCTTGGTGCGGTACTCGCGGATGGTGCCGACGTGCTTGTCAGAACCCTTGCTCTCCTCCTTCTGCTCAATGGAGGAGATGATGCGCCAGGAGGCACGGCGGGTGCCGACGACGTTCTTGTAGGCAACGCTGAGGAGGTTGCGCTCGTCGACGCTCAGCTCACCGCCCAGCTTGGCGACCTCCTTCATGTAACCGACCATCTCATCGTAGCGCTCGGCCTGCTCGCAAAGGCGAGCGAGGAAGGTCTTGCTGCAGTAGGGATGTCAGTAAAAAGCTGCGCGCAAGATCCCCCCGGCATAAGGGGTGGTGTGATTTGATGGTGGTAGCCCATCGCCGAGGAGGAGGCAGTTCGTCACAAACCTTTCACGCTAGAAGAGGGGCAGAAGTCAGCATCATTTCCTGTCGGGGATAGCAGCAATGAGGTGTTTTGGGGTAAGGGAAAGGCATAGAGTGCCAGTAGAGGCCAGATGCCAGCCATTCCGATCCTGAACCTCGGGATCTGTGCCAAAATTCGACGCGCGGAATGGGCGGCGGATCGAGGATGGTATCGTGGTGGTTGCTGGCGTAGCACAGGCAGGCAACGAGGGGCGGAGGGGTTTTGGAGAGGCGTTGGGCAGCGTGGGGAAATGTTACTTACATCGCCGGAAGACATGTTGAGCTGTGGTTATTTGAGGATGTTGCGATTAGGTAGAGAGTGGGTGGAAAGGGGATAACAGAGGTTGAGAAAGGATATTCTGTAGGCGTGCGTCGGGTTGTTGGGGGAAGATGGAGACGCGGCTTTGTTTTGGTGTTGTAGAAAGAAAAAGGTGTGGTGTGGGAGAGGGAGGAAGGCGGAGGGTGTGTTTACGTGTGACGAATTATTTTGGGAGGGGGAGTCTCTCTCAGAGGGAAGTTGCGAGGTGCGAAGGTGCGAGGCCAGCAGCAGGTGAAGATTTTAGTCGGGTTGGTCCAAGTTCCCAAGTCCCCCTTCCCCCCAAAAGGCAAGAACCCAAGTCACTACCTTACCTCAGGTCGCTCCTTCCTCTGATTCTCTCAGATTGGGGCCGTCGCTGGGGCGGCGGTGCCGTGCCGTCCCTTCACCGTTGTACCTCCACTACTATTCAATTCACCTGGGTACTTTTCCTTTTCTCTCGTTCTTCCAAAGATACCCTGCCGTTTCGAGGGTGCTATCCAGAAGGTATGCCCACTGCTGGTCGGCTGTCCTGTCCAGTCTGCTGGCCTCACCTGCCGCTGCTACGCCCCACCACGTCCCCTTCTGTGAGCTGGTGGGCTGCCCTACATACCCAGCTCGCTGCTGGTCAGGCTCTCGGGGCTCGGGGGGTTCAGGTCCTGGTCCAGGGCATGGGGGCCATGGGCAGGTTCCAATTTGGCGGGAGGGCAAGAGAAACGGGGCGCTGGGCTGGGCTAGGCTCGCCTGTACCTTGGGCCCAAGTTTACTAGGACGGTACGGGCAGAGTGAATGGGCTGGCAAGGAGTACGGAGCGGGGGTTTTGGTCCTCTGTGAGCTCGCTGAGGCTGCAATTCTCTTCATATTTGCTGCTGGGTTGGTGCAATTCACTTTGTCTACCTGACCGACGTTGTTCCACCGGAAGCCGGCTGAGCTCTTCCCTTGTGGCTACCTTACCTCAGAAGAAGGGGCAGGGAGGTCGAGGGGTATGGAACTCGACGGGGACGCCATGGCAAATTAGAATTAGCACATGTGGTGAAGGTCCCTTTGGCGAGCAGTCTTGGGTTTAGCCTCATCGAAGCTCAAAGGCAAAGCTGCCCTGCCGTATCACCAAGTCTACAAGTGGCCCGTCAGCCGGCAAAAGGGGCCAAGCAAGGCATATAGAAGCTACATGGCAGGCCATGCAAAGCTTGCGGCATGATGACATTGCTTATCAAAGAGACCTCGCATCCAATACTGACGGGTCCTGAGAGTTACTATGTAAACATCTCAGGTCCGTTGTTACCGGACAGTGGGCTTCTACACCTGCCACCACTGTCCCGAGGTACTTTCCAAGCTATTCTCGATGATTGAGGCCGCCTTGACCCGAGCCTGAGCTTACCAAAGTCACATCTCCAACATCAAATTAAAGAAAAGAAATGGGCGACTCAACTTGAGCCTTCGGAGGGGGCCATAGATAACCCAGGCCAAGGTCATTTGCTTCCATTGGGTGTGCTCAACTGAAACATGTGCTGGGCGGCGTTCGCTGGTGGATGAGCCAGCGCAGCACTGCACAGCATAGCACACAGCACAGCAACAAGAGCAAGAGGGTGGGGGGTGTCATCAGGAACAGGCCAGCGAACACTGTTGCGTAGATTTGCCTGGAACAAGAGAGAATCACCAGAGAGAGGGGGGAATCACGAGACAGGAAAAAAAGCACATTTTTGCAGCAGGTGCGAGATACGTACAACCAGGGTGTGTGGTGAGGCAAGAGCGGGGAAGCAGCACACTCTGACAGCACCAGCACCAGCACCCACGTCGTGAGGGAAGGTAGAGGTGGGTCTGGAAGCCGCGAGGACCCTTGAGCCAGTGAGAAGCCAGGGTTTGCTTGCTCATGCTTGCTTGGGTTTTGGTGCTGGCTGTCGTCCTCACTGTCATTTTCACCTCTGCCCAACCCAACATTTGAACACATCGATGGCGTAACCTTCAGCGACACAAGTCGACATTGCACAGACACATGGACTCATTAGGCTGCCAGTCGGCCTGCTGACGTACAATCGATGGAAGTCCTCCCGGGTTCCTGGACTTCTTGCTGCTAATTACGCCAAAATGCCCCTCCAGATTGCCCGTCATCTCTCCACCAGTACCTCGGGAATTCCTGGTCTTGAGAATCTCCTGCACGGCTCATCTCCCACCAAACCTGGGAATCCGGGGGATGATTGACATGTACAATGTCGAATGCCATCCAATGTTGTCTCGGATCAGCGCCTCATCCAGGTTGTCTCGAACTCAATGACAAACAAGCACAGCCAAACCTGTGACTCACTATCGACCTTGCCATTCGTTTCGACTCGTGCGCACCTCGTCCATCTGGAGGCACATCTTGGTTATATCACGGGTGCGGATCAAGGGAAATTGACTGCTCGCCAAAGCGGACAAACAGACGATATTATGAGCTTCAACGGACCCCGGGAAACAATCTAACGGGCGGTAGCTCCGATCATTGGAAAGACTCCCATGGCAAACAAATATCACGAGAGACAGTGTTGCGCATCGCCTGCTCATGTCGAATTCCGGATAGGCGTCTTCTCTCGTGGCCAATGACTTCAAACAAGCGCGCCTCTGTCCTCGATGCCCGTCTCGCAGACCGGCGCTCTGATGCCGGGGGAGGCAGCCACTCGGCCGACTAAGCCACGATCCCACCCGGCGAGCCGTCCAACCACAACGGCCCCTCTCGACCGCCAACCCTGCTCTTGCGGCGGCCTTCTCTGCATCTCTCATGCTGCTGGTCCGCATGCTTCTTAAGAGGGCAGTGCCGTGTCATGCACGAAACCTCTTTGCCCACCAGTTGTTCGCGCCTGCTCGTGTACTGCGGCGCAAAATACCCGATCGTTCATCAAATTTGCTGTCGTGCTTTCGATCTTGACCCCAAAGAAACCGGTTTCAAGCCTGGGGTGGTGGAGATGCCATCCATACGATCAACGCATCACCCGTCATCCCCGGCCGTGTCTCTCTCTAGTCTCTTCCCCTCACAGGCATCCCAGTGAGTGAAACGTCAAAGATTGAGATGTCATCTCTGCTTCAGACCCGGCAGCGACGAGACGGCGACAAGCAACCGATTAGACATCCGCCTGGCCGGCCCAGACCGGGAGCTCTGATGATCTCACACACTTTAAACCTCTGATCTCTGATCTCTTGGCCCATCCCACCCCTTTTCATCCCAATTTTTCTTCCTCGTCCCTCCCACCCTCCAACGTCGCTGCCGGCCATCACAGCGCACACACATCAGTGACTCACATCCAGCACCGCCCATGGGCAGGATCTCCCCCCTCCCCCTCCATGCATTCGGGTCGAACAGGCGACTCGCAGCCGCCCAATAGGTCCCAAGGGTCGCCTTATCGCGTGGCATCCTCCCAGGCCTTGTTCAAGTCGCAGCGCCAAACCAGAAAATCTTCCGCGATCCCGACCACCGCAACCCAACAGAGACACCTGTGTGCGTTGGCAGTGCCAGGCTCCTTCTCCAAGCCCTACCCTTTTTTACCTCGACTTGCTTAACACGAGGGGAGAGGAGGACGGGGGTACAGCTTTGAGTTACCCCTCCCATCTTCCTTCGCTACCCCGGCATCCCGTCTTTCTTCAAGTGGCATGAACCCTTGACCTGGGCTATAGGTCCAAAGATTCATGCGAACAAGCCCCAATGGAAGCTTTGGTGTTGCTTTCCAGCAGCCCAGCGTATGATCACTCACTGGAGACGAGGGGGAGGGGGAAGCATCAAGATAAAAAAAAAAAGTCTCCGTCCACGGTACCGAGGACCGCGCGCAGTATGTAGAAACCGAAAAGTCCGCGAGGAATTCAACGTGAAGGGCCACTCGAATCCACCCGGCCTGCTGTTCCCGGCGCGCCCACATATTGCTGCTGCTGCTGCTGACGAGGTAAAATGGTACTCCGTCTCTCGCGTGGCCACAGCTTCTTTCGTTGAACCCGTGTCGTGCGTGTCTCGGCCAACCCCCACTTCAACGCCGAGAGGAACTGCAGCTCAGCTTTTCTAGAACCCGTGGAGAGATATGACTGCTGGAAGCCCTCCAGAAGCAAGCCGGCCAGTTTCTTTTCTTTTTTCTCGTATCGTGGACGCAAAAATAGCGTGGCCTACCAACGGCCTAGACCTTGCATCTCGTCAGGCCCATTCTGCTCTCTCTCGACGATGACTTCGTGCCCAAGTGGCGAAATGCGCCCGCGCCCTCTTACTACCTTGACTGAGTAATGAGCCCACCGGATGCCGTCCTTTCCCCCTCCAGCTGCTGATTCGCACTCCCGGCGGAGACCTGACTTGGGCCACGCCTCGGGTCTTCCGCGATTCAAGTCCAGAACTACGCCAAAAAGGACTGCTGAGGGAATTTGATCGTGTTCTGTTACAACCTCAAATGCTACGAATCCCAGGTATCTGAGGACGAGAGGAAAGAAAGAAACGCCCGTCGGCCCAACCAGACGCCTAATTGCCTTTTTTTTTTTTTTTTTCATCGTTCCGTTACAGCCAATCATACAGTTGCCCATACAGTATCGCGTTACAAGCGCCGCTGAAAAAGTGCAAGCCAGAGAAAAACCATGTCTGCGCCAAAGAACCGCCTCCCGCGACTAAAGCTCATCCGAGGCTACGCCGCCGTGTCCGCCGCCGTACTTGTCCCGCCCCCAGTTAGCCGGATCGCCGCCGGGGACGCATAGCCCGAGCCGCCAGAAGTAATCCCTGTGAGCGAAGAACAGCTGCCAGAGCTTGAGCGGCGTCGGGAAGCCCGGGAGTCTCTTCCTCAATGACCTCTCCGTCTCAACTTCTTCCCCGTCCTCCTTACCCATACCCGCCTCCTCGATTAGATCTCGCGCTGTGGACTCGAATAGTCCGCCGTCCCCCTTCGTGATGCATCTCGAGTCGCTGTCGCCGCGGCAAACCAACACGTCTTCTATCGACGGCGACAGCTCCGACTTTGCAATGTAGAACTCGCCGGCGTGCGGCTTGTATCCCCACTCGGTCAACGGCAGCAACGGCACGGGGTCACCAGCGTGCGTCACGCGACGGTAGGTCCTGTTCATCGCGTTCCGCTCCTCCTCATCCTCCTTGTCAAGCCCGAAGACGGTGTCAACGTAATCGCAGAGTCCCTGATTGCCAACCTTGGGTTCCCCAAACGTCGTGACGATGACATCATCCCATCCGAGGGACACCTTGATCTCCAACGCCGCGAGCATCGCCACCGCTCCGCCGAGACTGTGCCCGACCAGGTGCACGGGATAATCGGGGTACTCCTCCCTCAGCCTCTTCAGCTCCGGCAGCACGAGCTTCCTCGCCTGCCGCCATGACGCCAGGAACCCCATGTGCACGGTGCAGTCCTGGCAGCGGTGCTCACGCGGCGGCTCTTCATCGCCGTCGTCTGGCGACGGGTACGGGACATACTCCTGCGGGATAGTGCTGAGATCCACGACGGTGTTGGTGATGCTGTACGTTCCGCGAAAGGCGACGATGATGGCCTTGTCGCCGACCTCGCCCTCGAAGCGGTCCTCATCGCCCGGGCGGCGCACGCCGTGGTCGACGGCGATGTAGCCACAGCTGTCGCTCAGCAGGACGCCCGTGTTCCATGTCGTGACTAGGTTGAAGGAGGGGAATTCGTTGCAGCGCGATACGCAGGAGAAGGGCCGCGAGATGCCCGAGGTGCCGACGCAGTAGGTTATGTCGACGATGCGGGAGGTGCGTTCGAGGGAGCGGAATAGGTCGACGGATATCGTTGGGGGAGTATTCGCGGTGACGGGATCGAGGCCGAGGATGGGGTGTTGTTGCGAGGGTTCGGTGGGCGTGGCGGTGGCTAGAAAGCCGAACAACGGCGCGAGCTGGAGCGGACGTCGCATCGCGAAGGTCGCGGAATCGATCTGTGGTGTCTTTCAAGTGTCTTGATGAAGTGCAGGCTGTGGTTGATGATGATCGAGGCCGCGAGACATTGCGCGGGGGGGTCTGCCACTCGATGCAACGATGCCGGGGAATGGGCGTAGATAATTATAAAACGCAGCTCAACAATAGGTAGGAATGGGGTCGAAAGAGCAGGTGGGCAACCGAAGCGACGATGACCACGTTAGAACGGTCAAGCAAAGCCCGTCAATACCTGACCTTCCAAGCACACATGATGGCGACTGCACATTGTGAGCGTGCTGCTTGGAAAGGGAAATTGCGTCGTGGAGGGAGGATCTGCGACGACGCAGCAGGACAGGATACCGACGTCTCAGACTGATCTCGTGAGGTGAGCGTGGTGAGGTCATACGGCCATGCAGAAAAAAAGGACGAGACAGCTTCCCGTTGAGTGGGAATGCGGAGGCGCGCCAAAGCGACGATTGCCGACGTATGGTTGGTCCAGAGTGCGTCGGTCCCTGGAAGCCCGCTGGGGAAAAGCCTGGGGTTGGACTGCTTTGCCCCGCGAAAGTGTGCTGCCAGACGCATCTAGCCGGCATGGTAATGCTCCCCCCTTCAAAAGCCCACCTGCCCAACTCGTTGGGGAAATTCATTTCAGCAGTCTCATGCGAATGTTAAGGTGGATGCTCACTCAGGTGGGCGGGAAGTCTATTGATTGTTCTATTTTCGTCAAGTACAGTTGTGTCGTCGGACAAGTCTTCTCGTCTCATCGTGATTCGGGGGGAAGAGTATGTTGGCCCTCCCTGTTCCTCTTAGGTTCATACGTCAAATCTCATGCCAAGGTTCGATCACCAGGCCTCAGCGTCTGTTCCATCTTTCCCATTCTGGCTGTTTGCTTTTTTTAATGTTCATCTCAACGTGACCCTTCTTAACTGCTGGGTACGGGCTGGATGCTGAAGAATTTCGCTCGGATGTCGTCCGAGTTGGATGTGCATGCAACGGCTCTCCTGGCACGCCTGTGCGACCGCGCAGACACTCCGCTGGCGGTGCCGTTGCATACGAGAGGAACGGATGCCGTTCCGGATGCCTCATAATCGGCGGCGCTGTAGGTGGCTTTAGTTGTTGCGCGAGAGCTGCCAGGCAGGTCCTCATCAAGTCACTTACCCATCATCGCCTGGGCAAACCTTCTCGATCACAGTGATGGTGTTGTTTTGCCAGATAAATTGCACCATCGAATTCTCGCAGCTATATCTTGGCGTGCGACCGTCGCCTGATACCGGCACGGAAGAGGCGTTGAGGTGGCATGGCGTGTTGAGGGTGGTGCTGTCGTCGTTGAAGGTGAAGTCCAGCGAATCTGCCGTCTGGCCGTCCGCAGACTGGGCGGCAAAGTTCTGGATCTGGAAATCGTCCGGCAGGTTGCAGTTGCCTGCGTCCGCCATGGCCATGACGGAGTCCGGGACCGCTGCCATGTAAGAGACCATGGCCTGGGCCGCAGGGGCGGCGGCAAAGAGGAGGGACAACTTCATGATGACTGGTGGTATGTGTATAGTATCTAGCTGGGGTTCAAGAGATGGAGATATGAGCCTCAAGTGAAGGATGTCAAGCTTAGGATAGAAGAGACGAAAAGTTTGGATGAACGATGGAGCGTGGAAAGGCAGCAAGCAGGGTGGTCTATAAACAAATCCCAGGCAGATCCTCGCGGTCAGGTCCTTCCAACTACGTAGCTAGCTTCACGTTTAAATACGAATTGGTTACTCGCAGGATCAGACCCAGAAAGATCTCCCTCCCGCTGCCCTAGCGTTGCTGCGTGCCTTGCAGACTTCTTCAGGGGCCCGGGAGGGATGAGCATGGCTAAACATCTCCAGAGGCGCGCAAGCTCTCTGCAGATCCTGATGCAATCATCCGGTCCGGCCGTGCCTACGGGAATGGCTGAGTTGAGGGGTTGGACGAGCATGACTCCAGTTTAGGGGAAACAGCAAGCACTGCCGTCATTAAAGATGGAGCACAGGGCGAGGAGGGAGAGGAGGTTGATGCTCGCTTGCATTACACGCCGCAAGCTCAGCGTTGCGTCCGTTGGTCGTTTAGCAGTTGGTCCAGGGGAGCCGCTCAGCCTTGATTGGCCGCTGGGTGTTTCATGTTTCCCAGCATGGCATCCTTACAAGCAGGACCTTCCAACGTCCTTGCTGATGTTGATCTCTTTCGGCCCCCCTTTTGGGTAAAGGCCAAATCCTGGCTGAATGGGCCAATTCACTCTCCGCCATTTATGATTCGGACGGCATTGTTGGGAGGCGGTGTTCAAGGGGCTGGAGACTGGAAGCTGAGAGGTTGGGGGCTGGGCTGTCCGCGAAATAAGATACCCGTACTTAGATGTAGAACAGGGCAGCAGGAGACCAAAATGCTTGATTGACAAGGCGCCAACGCGCGGCTCTTTCCACGGCAGACTCCTTGCCGATTCGGGAATCACGCATGTTGGAAGAAGCAACCATGCTGAACTGGCAGTGGGTTTTCTCGCGGAGGCTCTTACGCTCGAGGGCAGATACGAGCTGCATGCGGTGAATCGTCGCCTTCAGTCGAGGCACAGCATTCGATAGACTTGTATCTAAATTTGTCCCCCGAAAGAGTGTTGGTCCATGTGGAAAGTCGGTGAGATGAAGCGACAACAGCACTGAGAGACCGTCTAGAACAAGGTCGCTGAACCTTAACACATGTATGCGTATCAACCAGCTGAATCTGTTAAGGATGCTCACTTGCATCTGGATAGCCAACGGACCAATCAGAAATCATCGGCGATAGCTAGCAAGCCAGCCAGCCAGACCCCGCAGCAGTGCAGCAGGCAGCGGCCAGATCTGTTCGCCAAACCCCAAGGCACGTGACCACACAAACCCACTCGCGGAATTTCGATTCCACCCCGAACTTTTTTTTCGGAGGGACGCCTCTTGATCTTTGACCACCACGACAATACTAACCCGACAACCCAACCGTCCATCAGCAGCATCAAGATGGCCAAGGAAGCCCCCGCCCGCACTGGTCTGGCCACTGGCCTGAACCACGGTCACGTACGTCGCCTCGCAATCCCGACCTGAAGAGGATTTTCGCGTCCCCCGATTTTCTCTCGATCGATCGACTTCCGAAGAACTTGAAGAAGAACTTGTCTCCGAAAGGGGAGGGGGATTCTCATGAGGACAAGGAGTGAACATCGATCGAGAGCAAAGAGGAGGAAGAGAATAATTCTCTGAAGGATACATGACACCGCTTCGTCTCACCTCGTGGAGGATCTCTGCACATCATACCCTCTCTTCCACGAGGGGAGCGAGCACCCTCGCTTTTACTGCAGAAGATGGACGCTGACCGGTTGTGATTTCCCCCAATATAGAAGACCACCGCTCGCGTCGTCAAGCCCCGTGTCTCCCGCACCAAGGGCCACCTCAGCAAGCGCACCTCTTTCGTCCGTGACGTCGTCAAGGAGGTTGCCGGGTAAGTTCACCATAATCCCCATTTTAGTAGTCTGGCGGACGACTGTCTGCCAATTCATGCAACACGGTTGCTAATCATCACTCCCCTCTTCAGCCTCGCTCCCTACGAGCGCCGTGTCATCGAACTCCTCCGCAACTCCAAGGACAAGCGTGCCCGTAAGCTCGCCAAGAAGAGGCTCGGTACCTTCGGCCGTGCCAAGAGAAAGGTCGAGGAGATGACCCGCGTCATCGCTGAGTCCCGCCGTGTCGGTCACTAAACGGAACAAATCAAATCAAAATCGGGTTTATTGTGCTGCACTACGGCAAATTTTTTATCGGGGTCCGTTTTGGGCAACAAAAGTATCAAATGGGTATAAGGCGTGTGGTCACAAAAGTGGTCTCTTTCCCGGGAAAGCTTCCTCACGGTTTCTGATGAAGGCTGCTGCATTTGCATCATGGGATAGCATTGCAGCTTCACGACAAATACCAAAATTTCAAGCAAGCCCGTTGCTGCCTCGATTTGCTACTTCATGAGCTCGGTCTCGCTTGTGCGATGTGACTTGTATGATATGATTGCCTCTCTACATGCTAAATCATCGGAAGCATTGGTCTCATCCCTCTAAGCCTTAAACTCCGCCCATGGATACCGCGCACCGTCCGCACAGAGCAGCGCTAGATGCTTTACATCAGAAGGGAAAACAACTCCATCTACTTCTTTCCAGGGAGCTTAAGCCACTTGGGTAGTTTCTTGGCCACACTACCCTCACCTACCTCGCTCTTCTCTGGCTTAGCCGCTGCGGCCGCCTTCTGACCGTCGTCTTTCTCATCTACGTACTTGGGTACGTCTGGTACTGTAATGTCTTTGGCCCTCTGCGCAATGTCACCCTTCAGGAAAGGCTTCTTGCGAATATCCGCCGGCACGCTGTCATCCCAAACCAGGCTCAGAAGAACATTACGTGTGAGCTTGTAGTCGTGGATGAGCCGGTTCTTGGGCGTGTTCTCGTCCTTGATCACGGTTTTGCTGCCAGGAATCACCAGTCTGAAAGCTTGACCCGTGTGTGCCATTGCTTGCCTCACTCCTTGGTAAAGCGTGGCGCCGGTGGCCTCGTGGCCGAACTCCCACTGAGCAGAGGTGTTGTCGGGAAATCTTACTTTCACGACAACTTTCGAAACGGACGCTAGCTTTGCCTCCTCTGCCTGAGCCTGTGCCTCCAGTTCTCTGTCTGATAGAAGCCTCTTGTTCTGGGAGCTTTGCTGAAGTCGAGCCTGGTGTAGTTGTGCATGTGCGATCGTCGGCGTGTAGTCGTTTTCTGATACATCCGCAAGAGCAGCTGCTGGTGTTGTGCCGCTCGGCGCCCGGAAAACACTGACGGGTTGCAAAGGATCGAGAGGTTCGGCTGGGTCCACGTCCATTGCTTCAGGCTCTGCCGCTGCCTGGTTCGCCGCCTCCTGGAGCGGCGCTTCTTTTGTTTGTTGGTTTTGTGAGTCCTCCGTACCCTCCATCGATGTGGGCGCTTCCTCGGTGGCAGTCTGGGCGGCTTGTTCAGTCGGCGCCGGTTGCGTCGCGGGCTCAAGGGCGGCAGCCTCAACCTGACTATTCTTCTTCGCCTCGGCCTCAACCTCGGCGAAGAACTGAATGATCTGCTCCATGGCGTCAAACAAAGTCTGCTCCGTCTTTCGGAAGGACAGCCTAATCAGGACACTGCCTGAGTTGTATCCAAGTTGCGACAGAGTCTTCTGGAAATCCTCGAACGTCGCCAGCTCTCGACCCATGATGTTGAGCACTGGCGTCTCGTAGTACATCTGGCCGCTGCCAGTTGCTCCTCCGCTTGTCGTCTGCGCGACGCCGCGCGCGGTGATGTTGAGGTTCTTGCCTTGGCTAACACCGCTCTCGAACTGGCGCAGAACCTTCCATATCGTGAAGTCGCTCGGGAGTTTCTCAATCAGTCGCCCGTTCGGCGCTGTGTTTGCTTCGGGCATCGGCAGTTGGAGGGCGACCGAGACGGCGGAGGGAGTGTTCGACTTCTGGACGAGCTCAAGCTTGGCGCCGGGGCTGAGACCGCTTACTCTCCAGACGATAGACAGATCGACGGTCTTTTGCTTATGTCTGCCAACTGGTTAGCAAGTGGTGACAAGGAATTTCTTATGGTTCTCTGCGGGTGCGTAACATACTTGAGGATGTACTTGTCGCTCGACAAGTTCAGCTTCTTGCAAGCCTCTTGCAGGACATCTGTCATATAGGTGCCTGGGCTAACCTTGACGGTGGCCCTCCGCAGGTCCGAGCCGATTACCACCACATGCGAAGACATTGTGGTAATATGATTCTGGTGTTTGATTTTGCAAGATCGTATCCGACAGCGGGAGAGATGTTGGCCGTCGTGAGGTGAGGTAGGAGAGGTTGGCCTTTAGCTGTTGTATCAGGGTCAAAGTGTCGTTGGCGGGGTTGAACGCTCGGCGGGGGGCAACAGCAATGTTGCGTCAAGCTCTCGCGGCTTGTATTAGTGATGGAAGTCGGCGGAACAGTGAGGAAAGTGACGGCCAGGCACTTGGCAGCGGTATTGTTTTGTCCAAGGCCGGAAAGGCGGTATTCTAGGGTAAGAGATTGTATAAACCAAAGACTTTGTCTTGCATTCAGGTTCTAAGCATAGTCGAGGTACCTACTTCTCAATGTAGGTAGGGAAGGCGGGATACGTGAACAGGCCAGGCAGACAGGAGGTAGTCAGCAGAGGCAACCGGGGACGTGCATCATCGCTGAGCACTCACTGAGAGCTGCCCAGCCCGGCAGCAAGCTCGGGCCAATCAGCTAGCTTCAGCCCGCTGTACGTGGATTTTCCGACCGCTTCGGCCGCGCCATGCGTGTTTGCCTTGCCCTGCAGTAGTAGCAGAGCAGTGGTGTACCTCAGCATTCCGATCCCGTCAACCTCCAATTGCAGCTCCCACCTGCCCATTCATCACGACCACCTTCGACGCAACACCAGGGCTATCCACAGCCAACCCCGCGATACATCACGACCTGATCCTCGACGGCCCCTCTGCTTCGACTCAACACACAAGCTTCCCAGTCCCCAGCGGCCCCTCGCTCCAGGAGCCAAGATGGTATGCTCGTCACTCCCCCTCCTCAGCCTCGAGGTGCAGACCACCAAGCTAACTCCTCCCAGAGCTCCCCCTTCTCCATCAGTTCGTTCCCCTCAACCCGATAGAGCCCCGATGTGCATCGAACTCGCCTTCCTAACATGTAACCTTTTACAGATGGCGGTGCCTGCGTCGCAATGGTCGGCAAGGACTGCGTCGCAATAGCCTGCGATCTCCGTCTCGGTCTCCAGGCCCTGACCGTCTCCAACAACTTCCCCAAGATCTTCCAGTACGGCGACGTCTTCCTGGGCCTCACCGGCCTCGCCACCGACGTCACTACCGTCGGCGACCTCTTCCGCTACAAGGTCAACATGTACCGCCTCCGCGAGGAGCGCAACATCGCCCCTACCACCTTCGCCAACCTCGTCAGCAGCTCCCTCTACGAGCGCCGTTTCGGCCCCTACTTCGTCTCCCCCGTCGTAGCCGGTCTCGACCCCAAGACGGGTAAGCCTTTCATCTGCGGTTTCGACAGCATTGGCTGCATCGACTTCGCCAAGGACTTCATCGTCTCTGGTACCGCCTCTGAACAGCTCTTCGGCATGTGCGAGAGCTTATGGGAGCCGGATCTGGTACGTGCCTCTCTTGAGTTTGCAAATTTCCCAAATATTACGACAGGTTCTGACAACATTTTCAACAGGGCCCGGAGGAGCTTTTCGAAACGATCTCCCAGTCTCTGCTGAACGCCGTTGACAGAGATGCACTGTCTGGTTGGGGTGCGCACGTGTACATTATTGAGAAGGACAAGGTCACCAAGAGGCTGCTCAAGGGCAGACAAGACTAATTTAACGACGGTGAGAAGTGGTGGGAAGAACGTGCTCAATAGGACCGCTGCAAATAGACGGTTTCTAGCTGTACCAATAGATGGATACAATCCACTATGACGGCCTACGAGGCCTACATGAACTAGACGAATGACCTTGTTTTACAATCACTTTCTTTTGGAGCTTCTAGCCTAAGTGTGGTGCTATGGCGTCGTCTTATGTACACTGTGTGTAAGATATGCCAGCTTTGCTATGTTACAAGTGGTCTATGATCTAGCTTGAGCTGATCTCTATCCATCTAAGCCTCCTTCTTTGCCTTGGAGGATGCGATCGCCTTCTTCTGACTGAAGAACGATCTCTCAACAGCCTTAAGGCCCTCATCAATGAGACTAGAGAAAAGTTAGTATATCGTCGGAAAGCTGGTCGAGGGGAAACTTACATGACGGGGGCGCTGATGTACAAGACCGCCTTCCACTCGTTCCAGTTCAGGGGCAGAATGGAGAACAGGCCCTGGAGGAAGGGGGTGTACAGCAGGGCGAAGTGGAGAGCCATCGAGAGGGTGATGGCGTAGACGAGCTTCATGTTGGCCCAGAGAGGCAGAGACAGAAGAGACTCGCTGGACGAGAGAGCGTTCATGGCGTTGAACATCTCAATGACGACGAGAATTGACAATGAAACCGTCGAGGCAGACTTGGCGGCGTTATTGGCGAACATCTCGCAGCCAATCTCGGGGAAGTCGCTGGAGCAGCGGTGGAAGTGAGAGAGGTGCGAGAAGTTGATCTGGGGACCCTCGGGGTTGTACATGAACCACCAAGCGTAGCCGGCCACAGTCGCAACACCGACGTAAGTGCCAATGACCAGGTAGCGGAAGAACAACCAGCCGCCGATCAGAGGCTCGTCACGCTTTCTCGGCTGACGTCTCATGATATCGTGGTCAGGAGGGTTGAACGACAAAGCGGTAGCGGGAAGTCCGTCGGTGACCAGGTTGACCCAGAGAAGCTGAACAGGAATCAAAGCCTCGGGCATGCCAAGGGCGGCAGTCAAGAAGATAGAAACGACCTCGCCAATGTTGGATGAGATAAGGTAGCGAATGAACTGCTGGGTGTTATTGTAAATGGAACGACCCTCCTCAATGGCGCTCTCAATGGTGGCAAAGTTGTCATCAGCGAGAACCATGTCGGCGGCAAGCTTGGAAACATCAGTGCCGGAACCCATGGCAACACCAATATCAGCCTTCTTGAGAGCGGGGGCATCGTTGACACCGTCACCAGTCATGGCAACGACCTCACCCTGCTGCTGGAGCAGGTCAACAAGCTTCGACTTGTGGCTGGGCTCAACGCGAGAGAACAGGGAAGCAGTACGAGCAGCCTCGGCAGCCTCGCTCTCACTCAAGTTCTCAAATTCTCTGCCGGTGAAACTCTTGCCCTTGAGGTCCTCATACTCGCTGAAGACACCAATCTGTCTGCAGATGCTCTCCGCAGTGTTGCGGTTGTCTCCAGTGATGACAATAACACGAATACCAGCGGCCTTGCACTGGCGAATAGAGGCGGCGACTTCGGGGCGAGGGGGATCAAGCATGCCAACCAGACCAAGGAAAGTGAGATTCTGCTCGAGCTGTGCGTACTGTGCGGTAGACTTTGCTGACTTCAACAGGGGGTTGTTGCCAACGTTGTCGACACTGGCGAGAGCAATGACACGGAGACCACGGTTGCCGTAGTCGACAACCTCCTTGGAGATCAGATCAGAGAGCTTGCGGTCGAGGGGCTGGCGCTTTCCATTGGCGCCAACCAGAGCGTGAGTGCACCGTTCAATGATAGACTCAGGGGCGCCCTTGACAAGAAGCTTCTTCTCTTGGCCGTTTTGAACCAGAACAGACATGCTCTTGCGGTCTCTCGAGAACTCGTAGGTAGCAAGGCGGGGGAAATCATTCTCGTACTTAGTGCTAGCGTAGTGAATGCAGTCCTCGGGGTTGCTGTTGGACGGGGCGCAGGGACCAATCTTCTCAACCAAAACCCTCAGAGCACCCTCGGTGGGCTCGCCGACATTGGAGTAGGCGGCACTTCTAGCGTCGTACGCGAGCTTGGAGTCGTTGCAGACAGCCGCAACTTCAGTCATCTGGCGAATGGTAGCAGACGAGCGGGTTAGATCAGTGACCTTCTCGCCGTTGAAAGAGATGGAACCCTTGGGGGCAAAAGTGGTGCCTTCAACGTCAAGCTCGACCAAGTCGCTGCCATTCTCGTTGAGGTAGACGATCTTGCTCACACTCATCTGGTTGGTGGTCAGAGTACCGGTCTTGTCGGAGCAGATAACGCTGCAGCTTCCCAGTGTCTCAACCGACGGCAGACTTCTGACAACGGCGTTCTTTGCAGCCATCTTGCGGGTGCCCAGAGCCAAACAGGTGGTGATAACGACAGCGAGACCTTCGGGAATAGCGGCAACGCCGAGAGAAACAGCGATCTTGAGGTAGTAGATAGCACCCTTGGTGAAGCTTCCGTGACTGGGGTCGCTGAAGTGGGGGATGTTGATGAGCCAAACCAGAATGCAAATGACCGTAATGACCTTGGCGAGGCTGTCACCGAAGTCGTTGAGCTTCTGCTTGAGGGGAGTCGGCTCGGAGATCTGAGCAGTGATGCTCTCGTGAATGTCACCAATGGCCGTCTGAGATCCGGTCAAGACAACGACAGCCTTAGCACGACCAGTAACAACAGTCGTTCCAGAGAACAACATGTTGACCTGGTCCTGCAAAACAGCCCTGTCATCCTTGACAACGAAGGTGTGGTCCTTGCCGACACTCTCACTCTCTCCGGTCAGGATGGCCTGGTCGACGGCGAAGCTGTTGCTCTCGATGGCGACAAGTCTGCAGTCGGCAGGGATGCGATCACCAATGTGAACGGACACGATGTCACCGGGGACGAGGTCCTCGGCCTTGACGCGGGAGACATGGCCATTGCGAATGACGTTGGCCTCGTTGGCGGAGTACTCCTGGAGGGCGGCGATGGCTTTCTCGGCGCTGCTCTCTTGTGAGACACCAACGACGGCGTTGAGGATGAGAATGGTCAGAATCTGGAATACCGGCACTGTTAGCCCGAGAAAGTCTTGGTATTGTGGGTATATGCATCTGGGATTACGTACCACTGCTGGGTCAACGAAGGCGCTCCAGCCTTCCTCCTGGTCGAACAGGGCGAGGACAAACGAGACGGCGGCTGAGCCGAGAAGAATTATCACGAGTTGGTCCTTGAACTGCTCGAGGATAAGCTCCCAGATGGGAGTGGGCGGGTCTTCGGGGATGACTGCGGACAGACCGTTAGCACGGAGCTATCGTGGGTTTCGGGTCTCGTGTCGCAAAGCAACTCACCATTTCTGCCGTGCTTCGTTCTTGAAGCAATGACTTGCTCATCAGTAAGACCGGTATTGGGGTTCACTCCCAGGGTAGAGAGAACCTTGTCGGTGGGTGAGGCGAAAGCGCTCTCCATCGCGAAAGATGCGCCGAGCGCGGAACGTGGCTTATCGAGAACCGGCAACAGCTAGCCGAGCTTCAACGGTGATCGATATCGAGATCCGGCGTATTGATGGGAACGAGAACGGTAGTTCTTCAACAGGGGAAGAAGAGGGAAAGAAACTCCAAACCTGTACCGAACAAAAGGTTTAGGAGTCAAAGATATGGAGGAGAGAAGGTGCTGGAAAAAGTAGGAGATCAGACAGCCAGCATATCTTATTGCACTGGCGGTGGGGCAGGAAGCTGAAATCGTCGCCGAACAGCCAGTTTCCAATACGCTCTACGTGTTCGTTCAGTGGCCGGTGCCAGGCTACCCTTCTGCAACTCTACTTTTTTTTGCCGTCGAGAAAGATCCCGAGCTAGTCCGTCTCCGGCTAGTCTCGGTGGGGGGCTCCCCCTGCTACAGAGGTCCCAAGGTCCCAAGGTCCCAGCTTTTCCCCTGTGTTTCCCTGTCCGGATCGGGGACTAGCCACTGCGACGATGAGGCTAGAAAACGTGGGGCAAGGGCCAATCAAGGTCTCACGCAGCATGCTGCAGACGGCAACTCCAGCCAGGGCGGGGAGCGCGTAGGGCAGAGCAGCAGAAAGGGACAAGTCATCATCAAACACTGAGTTTGCTGCTGCTGAGCATCTGAGCACCGGGAAACACCAGCAGGTGGCAGCCTCGCAGTGTTCAGCACTCAGGTGTCAGATCTACGGCCTGGGAGTGGGTGCCTTCGTTTCGTTAATTAGTAAGCTTACTTCGGCAAAGTGTTGACCCTGTCTCTATCGTAGCTTACCCGACATGAGTGCCTACCTGTCAATTGGTGAGGTATGATGTATCCTGCTGCCGCCTTATCGATCCATCCAGGTGCCCTACTTAGGTAAGCGAGCTGCGATGATGATGCTTACATAAGAGTGCTGGGCAAGCGTGAAAAGGACACTTCAGAAACGAAACGACTGCCCATTCCCGATACGAACCAAGGCCCGCGGGCCCCGTCTTTCCTGGACTGGGACTAGGCCGCTCCGGAACCACCAGACCCATCGCCGAGACCGAGTCAGGTTTTAAACGAAGCCGAACATGCGGCGAACGGCAATGCAACGCATGCAATCGCATCGTGGGCTCATGTCTTGCGTAAGGTAGGACGAAGACGTGGGCCATCGGCGGCGATTAACGTCTTCATACCCACTTCAAAGTCGCTGAGGTCTCAAAACTTTTCCACGCATCATGTTGTATTCCTCGGGCGCGCGATGCTGGGCAAAGCCACCGAAGCCAATAGTTGGGCAGGGGCGAACGGATGGCAAATCTTGATGACCGGTACACGCCAAAGAGACCGGTAGACAGAGCGTCCTTTGTCTCCCGCTCACTACGCCGCTCGTCGAGACATGGCGCTGATAGAAGGCGGCCCGTCACCGCCATGTTGAGCTGGCCATGTATGAAGGACGCCATCTTCAGAAACCTGCATCGAGCTTCAATCAGTCCCAATCGTCACATCCGGACCAGAGGACAGCATCAGCATCATATGCATGTTCCGGCTGGACGTTGGTGCAACGCCGCCGTCCAATTCGCGTCGGCGACGCAAGATCCACGGATCTTGACCCGACAACGAGTCTCACACTAGCTCTGCATTTTCTCGTCCGCTGCATGCCGCAGCTGCATTCCTCCCGTCCGGTTCGTTGGTAGACTCGCCGGGTGCGACTTTCCACTGCAGGTCCGTACCACGCCGCGCTTTCTCGTCGGAGCCAACCTGTGAGAGCTATGCAGCTTGATCGTCGTCAGGACTCGAAGCCGGCGAAGCAAGTGCGCGCGACATAGTCCCGGCCAAGTTCCAACTACGTGGTTTCGGCCAGGACTTTCCACTCCTCAATTCCATTGTCTGTTCTAGCCTCCAGACTTAGCCTCCAGACTTCCTCCTCCGCCGTGTTGAAAGAGCCATCCCACCTCCTGCTCTTTCTCCAATTCCTCCCTTCCCTCCTTCGCTCTAGTCAACCCCCACAGGACTTCGTCCCGTCTCCTTGAGTCAGGAACTCCAAGCCGCGACATCATCCTCGTTGGCTTCTTCAACCCTCCCGAAAAAAAACCATCTCCCGTAGCTCGCAGTCCTACCAATTTTGCATCATTCATCTCCTGGTGTTGCTCACGTACATCATGTTTTGAATCCTCTTGGGCTTGCTTTTTGCTTCTTCTCTTTTTTGGTGTCTTGGAACCCAGTCTTACTATTCTCTTTCTTGGACCTCAAAATGGCATCGCCATCGCCACCAGACTCTACATCTATTGGAACAAGTTCCCGCTCAGGTTCCGTCCGAATCACCCGTAAGACATGTCCCGCCACATCCAATACCCCGTCGCCAACGCCCCGGCAACACTCATCCACCACGGACGACCAACTCGAAGATGTCGACCTTTCATCTGAACTTGACGGCCTACATATTGACGGCGTCGAAGTGTGGGACACTCTGAGTGGCATGGCTGCTTTTGGGCTCGAGCACGATAGCAACAACTCATCCGGCAACACTACCCCATTCCCTCGCATCTCAATGGACGACAGCGACGAAGACGTTCAGGAGCTGTCAGAGTCAGACGCACCAGGTAAACACCATGGACCTTTTCACAAATGGATGAGGAACCTGCACCGACGAGCCAGGCAACGCCCCAAAGCTATGAACGCGGATGGCACACTACCTTGGAAACTCCTCGACCCGGCTGATAGGTCAGCTCTCTCTCGGAGGACTCGACACAGGAGGTCATCATCAGGCTCATCTTTCGGTTTTGTTGCGGCAGTGAGAAGTGCTAGTGTCAGTCTTGCGAGCGGCAGCGTTATGTCCCGTCCTCGGGGATACGCCCGCCGTTCCTTTGCCCAGTCCAGAACCGATCGCAGCAGTAGAGCGTCCTTCACCGCAACAAGGTGCTCAGAGGACAGTTGCCATGTTGAGTGGCCTGTAAGGGCTGACCCGATGGCAACGGAGCGTGCTTTACAACGCCGGCGCATCTTGGAGGAGCTCATTCAGACCGAGGAAGGCTACATTGGGGATATTCGCTTCCTCATGAATGTATGTCTCCAGCCAAGCACGGTGACCTACGGAGCTAAACATCGCAGGTATACATTACGATTCTTGCGTCTCTCCCGACATTGCCAATGGGTTTGAGGTCTTCGATCAATCGAAATCTTACCGACATTGTTGAACTGCACGAAGAGCTCTTGGGGGAACTGCACAGAGTTGTCCCAGACTCCGAGTATTCGCAAGCAGATGTCCCTGCTACAACTAGCAAAGTCCCTACTCGTGGCCACCAACGGTTAAGAAGTCTCGATTCTGTGCCAGAAGACGACAGGGCCATAAGCTGGCTGCAAGATGTTCCTGGGATGATGTCAGAAGCACAGACAGCGGGCGCCGTCGCCAAAGTCTTTAGCAGAAAGGTAGGCTCTCAGCTGATTTAGGTTACTGCAAAGTGGCTAACAAAAACGAGATGAACCGGTTCTTCGTTTATGAGGAATACGGAGCCAAGTATGAGCTGATGATCAAGGATGTCGCCTCAGCCCACCGCACGATGCCCCAATGGGATACTTACCAGAGGGGTATCGAGGCGCTGGCTTCTTCATTAGGTTCTGCAAACTCCCATGCCGATCAATCAAAGAAGTCATTGACTATTGGAGACCTCCTCGTGAAGGTAAACACCAAGAGTCTTGGACGTGTGCGACCACAAACTAACACGTAACCAGCCGATTCAGCGCATCTGCAAGTATCCGCTTTTGTTTGCCGAGCTCCTGAAATACACGCCCGTCGCAGACTGCCCCAACTCCCACATGGAGGTGGAGAGTGCGCTTCTCCGGTTGCGAGAGGCGACGGCGGAGATCAACCGGGCAACCAACGATACTCGGATGAAGTCTACCCTGGAAAAGACGTGGATTCTCCAAGATCGGCTGGCCTTCCCCGAACAAAAGCTAGATGCTGCATCAAAGAATCGGATCCGATCATTTGGCCATGTCGAGCTTTGCGGCGTGCTGCATATATGCTGGCAAACCAAGGAGGGTGCCAAGGGGCAGTACATGATTTGCCTTCTCTACCACAATATCCTGTGTCTAGCTTCGGCCAGCAAGGTCGACCAGATTTATACGATCCAAGCATGTGTCAACTTGAACGGTATCAAGATTGAAGAAACGGACAACGGTCGGGGTAGGTACACAGCTCACTGTCTGCTCTGGCCCGTTATACTAACACAAGTGCAGGTCTACAGTGTCATACGGCTCCGTTCTCGTGGAAACTTGTATTCGAATGCGACTCCCAACTGTATGAAATACTCATGACTGCATGCACGCCGCGCGAGCAGGAGGAATGGCGCCGCAGGTTGTCGATTCCCAACAAGAGAAATGAGGAGCAGGTCGATCCCAACTTGTACAGCTCTATTGCTCTCCCTATCCGAAGCCTGGGCACGGTGTTTAGAAAACCAGGTTAGTTGTTACGACTGCCAGAGTATCGATTGTTGCTGACCACGATCAAGGCACTGTTGCTCGTCGAATATCGATCCATCGTGCCACCACCGTGGGCCCGAAGTCGCCCTTGTGCCAGGTCATTCTTAAGAATACCAGCGTTATGCGGGATGGCTCGGAGGGAACTTCGAGCTCATCGATCAATCGCTCGCAGTCGTTGCTCACAACAGCAAACCCGCGCATACCCGTTATTGCTCCTCCACGCGGCGAAAGAGCACGACTAGAGGCTTTGATGTCTGACATTTGGAGTCGCGAAGTGCTGCCGTTCCCTAGCATGAATAGCAGGTCCCGCAGCGAGCATCTTGTCCGGAGCTCCGCCAGCACTGTGATGCGGAAATTGAGTGTGGCGAGCATCGCCAGCTCCTTCGCGAAGAGGTCAAACAGCGTGGCTAGCATAGGCAAGTTCATGTCGGAGGATGACTCGGGCGAGAAACAGGAGGACGCACATCACGGACCTTCCACCAAGCTTACCAAGGCTGAGCCTTTCGACGTTAAGCACGTTTCCGATGACGAAGCGAGTGAAACAACAACTGCCCGGCTTCCGAAGATTGACGACGATGTCGAATTCAAAAGCACGGTCAGCGCTCCCACGACGCCAATGTTGGGCCCGGTCAAGCTTGACGTGCACGCCGATCCAATTGAGCGGCTGCGGCTAGAATGTGACAAAGGAGTGGCAGGAAACGCTCTACATTCTAGGCCGATTGTTCTGCGTACGGCGTCGGGCAATAACATCCCTCGAGCTCGTCGAAGCCCAATGCCGTCCAAGAGGTCTCCTCGCCCACTGGACGCGGTTAACCAAGCTCGAGCACAAAAGATACCCAGGCTGTCCCACAAGCCGTCGCTACGATGGGGAAGAGTTGGAACATTGAACAAGGAGGACTGGGTGCAGGGCATCCGAAGCTTCTTCCGATAAGCAGGAAGCTATGACTAACGAATGTTCATCACTACGGTTGACAGATTGGGTTGGATGGGAGCATGAAGATATCACATTCGTTATTTGACCCCTCGTTGGGTAATCTACGGTACCCGAGGCAGTCGGCCAGAGGTGACCTGTCCCCAGCTATTCTTAGTTTACGCAGCATTAGGCTGTTTTGGTCGTCGAGCAGACGAGAGCATAATGATACCCCTCCATTGCATGAAAGCTGGGGCCTTTGGCGTACGTGTCGCGTGTGATGTCAGTGAGGCCATCGTGAGGGTTTGCAATGTGGCTTGATCTTTGATTGCCTCTGGTGGAAGGTAAACGGATGTCCGACCTCTCCAGGTTTTGGGAAGCTCCCACCAGGTTCAGCTCCAGCTCTTGAGCCCCACAATGGCATGCTGCTGTGGTGATTGCTGGTCAGCGAGGCTCGGGTGACTTGCGTCAAGGTACCCCGCGACACGAAAGTGCGGGAATTCCAAGGAGGCTGGACCTGCCCCGATGTTCCTTTTCCATCTGGATCATTCCAGGCGCAACGTGTGAAAACCCCTTTGGCCTAAATCTTGGTCAGAGAATTAGCAGTGACGTACTAGAGTGGTGTAATGCAGGAACGCTCAGTGTTCCCGGTACCTAATGGCGACGTACCTGGAAGGAGCACGGAGGCACTGGTGCCCCGCTCCCTCCCTGAGCAAGCTCGAATGGCGGGGCAGTGATGAAAGGCAGTCGCGTGTTCCCGCACCTATGACGTAGCTTTCTAATCACAAGCTGTACAGCTCCTGCCCTCTCCTGCCTTAGCTGAGGAAGCTCCCCTCCCTAGCCTACGGTTTAAAAAGCCTTTCAAGAAGCTCCCTTCTACGTTCATTCCACAAATCAATCACCATCACCTCAACAATATCAAGATACCCGACGATCCTCGTCTTCACACACACACAATCAAACACCAGCGAAAGACCTCCATTGGAGTTCAGTATCACACACCATCACCACACCTACCTACCACCTACAACACCCACACCACAGTCAAAATGGTTCGCGGCGAGGCTCAGCAGACCAAGGTCCACTACAAGGGCGCCAACGACGACTTCCTCATCTTCGTCGAGGACCCCGAGCTGTACAAGAAGTGGAAGGGCGATAAGTCCGTTCCCTTGGCTCACTTCGTCTCCTCATTCAAGATCTTCGTCACGCACAAGTAAGTCTACCACCGTCTGCACACATCATCAACTCTGTCGGCCTATCATTTCTTTACCCTTTCGACCGTCTGAAGACACTGGCGGCTGGCGATACGCATCAATCTCATAATGGCGGCTTGGGTCGTCGGTGGTTGGCCAAAGGCTGCACTCTTCCCGCCGACCGACTTGGAGACCTACCCCTCACCCCTTCGTCACCACCACATCAGCCTCAATGGTGCGCGCGGCGGCTAACAACCCAAATAGGCAGGGCGCACAGGGCACTTACGATGCCGCCTCCAAGGCTTCATTGGAGAACGAGTTCGGCACCCACGTCGATGAGGATGTCATCAAGCAGATCTTGGAGAAGGGTGACACACAGAACGTTGAGGTAAGTTTCACGTCGATTCAGAATTGGTCACTCATACTGACGAACCCTCGACAGTTCCCCGACCGTCAAGGTCCCAAGAACGACTCCCAGGGCGGCATGGTTGCCCACTAGGAGGCTTCTCTGGCAAGACCATGCACCGGCTGAGTCGGCATAGACTGTCTCGCAACCGGAAGGTAGTCTCAAGACGACCCCACGGATCGAGACGTACGCAAAGATTATCCAGGCGTAATGGATCAAAGCGTTGAATTTTGAGCGATGATGTTGTGCAGAAATGGTCAGCGAAGGAATTGCGCTGGGACGAAGGATATTCGACATCAGGATGGGAACAGACATAATGAATCGTGGCATATGACCATTGCAATGGCGGGGAAGGTTTTTGCAGGTGGGCTACTATGAAAGTGGAATGCTACCTTGCTAAATAACCTTAAACAATCCCCCCGAGCTCGCCAAGGGCTCACATCGACGCCAGTGTTAAGCCACGGGTCGATTGCATGGATTTCTACCTTAGTGATAAGATAGTTAATCATGAGCGCATGACATCCCAATTCATTTTCGTTCCTTACTTGGCATCTTGCCGAAACCCACGCGCAACACCATCTAGCTACCTACTGCAGGAACCAAAAACCAGACGATTTCTCGGGGCGCATGCAACACACGCGAGAGAGGTGGTGTGTCCTGTCAAAAGAAGAGAAAAAAAAAATCGGTGTGGTGGGGTGTTAGTCACTGTCCACCGTCCAACACCCGCTGCTCGTGATGTGGGCCCGTTTCGACAGTGTTTCGGGCGGGTGTTGTGAGCGTGGAGACCTCGCAACGGCCCCTGCTCTCTCTTTTTCGTCGCTGTCGTCTCAAGAAATCTCGCCAATACTCTCTCTCTCTCCTCTCCGTGACTTGCTTGTTCCTTGCGCCCACAGACAGGCACGGCTGTGATGATAATAGAAGCGGTGCTATCGTCCCGTTTTGGGGGCAATTGGCCGTTGGGCAAAACCGCTTCACCTCCGCCACACCCCCGGGCTATATGTGAAGGGATGCGATGGGCGAATCCACATTTGCAATTTGCACTGCCCTACGCAAATTGCAAGATTGTAGCCGCATTTCTTGTTTAAATTTTCTCCGCTGGGACCCGAGCCTCTAAAGCGACATGGCCTAGGTCGAATACGAGAATTTGACGTTAGGTTGTCGCTTTTTGGTAGGCTTCTCCTTTCGGGAGGAGGGCTGACTGGATACTTACTCAGGGTCTTGTCAAATGATGTAAGGTTTTTTTTTGTTTTTTTTGTCTTCTTCTGGAAGGATGGGAAGAAAGTAGGGGTGAACATGTCAGCGTGTGTTAAGCTTGTTTGCCGTCTTTACCGTGAAGTTTGAGCAAGTTTTCCCCAAGCGGCAACTGAAAGGTATGGGGGGAGGGCAGAGGGAGCAGAGCAGGGCATGGATGGGCTGGGTTGGTCATTCACAATGGGCCGACGGATGGATCGTGTAAGTTGCTTTAGCAAGTTCTGGTCTTCTTGACATTAGGTTGTAGCATTGGTATGGCTATTCGCTATGGTATCCAAGGCCACGTTCTCTTTTGACAGCGATGGCTTCTTTCCCCCCTTCCCTTACGTGGTAGAAGAGGCACACTCTTCTTCTTCTTCTTCCTTTCTTCCTCCCACCATCCATCCCATCCATCCGAGCCCCACAACCCAAGATGGTGTTGAGCCGGGCTTCGGGATGATACAACCGCCAAGGATGCCTCCTGTCTCCGTGGCCACCGACGTCAGCCCATGAGGCTCGTGAAGGTCCCCGCTCTTGCGAAACAGGACGAACGAATACCAACATGGTTGACCCTGCCCCCCTGTCCACCTTTCCTCCTCTTCGACCACCCACACACACCAGAAGAAAGTGATTCGCCCGACGCTTAGAGATGACTTGCAGAGAGAAAATTGACCCGAAAAGGAAATCTTTCTTTTGTCTTTCGAGAGGTCCGTTTTTTAGCCGTGTTGGTTTTTTGTTGAGTTTTTGATGGACAATTGGAAAGAAGAAAACTCGATTTTTCCCTGTCGGATTGAGGAGGAAAAACGCCGATGCTAGATGCCGTGATATTCGATTGAAATCGTATCGTTAAAAACATGTATAAGAAATTCGGTTGGAATCATTGCTCAGAGAAAGAACGATTAGGGTTCCGTAGGTTCGTCCGAGTTTGCGGGTGGAGGTTGGTATAGCTCGTCGTAAAGTTGAGTGTTGCACACGGGTTGTCTCTTGGTCAGGTTGTAAGCCCGTGAAGTCGAGACGGGTTGTGCACACCGGGTGATGAGCGTAGAAGGCGAGATTTGAGTTTAGACCTTGCCGCGAGCGCCTCTTTGGGGGAGTGTCCAGGGCTTAGCGCAGATGATCTCTCCTTCGCTGTAGGCCCAGAAGTAGACGACAAGAGCGATGAGGTAGTAAAGGGCAGCGTTGGTGCCTTGGTAGATGAGGGCGGCGGCGAGGGTCGTGAGAGGAAGCATGATGAGGCGGAACTCCAGACTGCGGTGGATCGCGCTGCCGGCGATGAGAGGCATGGGCCATTCGAGGGCCACCATGAACACCGACATGATCAGATTGATAATCTGCAGTACCGGTATAGGCTTGACGGCCGGATCCAGGGTCTTGGTCAAAAAGTCCCAAAAGATCTTGGGCCAGAAGAAACCCTCGAGAGCGGCTCCAAACTGGTCTGTCAAATAGAGTTAGCAATTAGCGCGATGGCGTGGGCTTGGGCCCGTTGGTGTAAGTCTGAACTTACAAACTGCAGCGCTCATGACGATGAGGCGAGCCCAGTGGTTCTTGATAAGACGACCCATCTTTCTCGATTACGAAATACTGATGTTGACTTTCTTGATGTCTTTGAACCCTTCTTTTCCTCTCTCTTTCTGATTGCTCAGTTGCGGTGTCGTATAGAAACGTCTTAGTGATATCCTTTTCTGCCTGTTGCGCTGAAACCCTTCGATGACCTCGTGTGATCGTGATTGTCGTTTGAACCTCTTGCTACCCAAAAACCCGAAAACCAGCGAATGAAGGGAACGAGGGAAACGGTCGTCGAGATCGGAGTCCTCTCTTGCGTAATAAAATCGGGTTGGTGCAAAAAAGGCGACTCAGTCGAAGAGAACCGTGCAACGGCGAAAGGAAAGGAAAGGTACCGGACCTGCGGGTTGAAGGAAGAAGTGAAGGCGTCGAACAGAAGTATGTCGATATTAAAAGAAGGCTATCGACAGGCTACGCTGGCGAGGCAAAAGAAGAGAAGGTGCGAGAGAGAAGGACTAAAAAGTGTCAACCGATCCCAAGGCGGGGAGGGCAGACAGATCTATATTGAGACGAGAAGAGTCGGGATGGGATGAGACGTCCTGGAGTGGAAGTGCCAACAGACCAGGGGTCTGGGGGGGGGTGAAGTGGGTGGTGATGGGTGGAGAGGAGGTGTCGAGGGAAGTGTGGGCTTGCCCAGCCCAGAGGGCAAGACACCGAGCCGCGCAGAAGGCTGGTTGAGGCTTGTATCAGGATGTGGCCCCGGGCTAGCTGGCTGGGGAGGGTATCACTACTATCGGGTGTTTCTGGCTTGATACTGAGGCGAGTTCTCTAGAGATCCACGTTCGAGCAATCTGATCTATGATGACAGCGGGCATCCGAGCGGCATTGAGACGTTTCTGGTTGCGCGAGGGTGTTGGGGGTTGTTGTTGGTCTGCTGTAGCCCAGGCAGGCAGACGATAAGAGGCGGAGCCAGGGGGTGGTCGGTGGTTCAAGCCCAAGTTGGTCTGCGGTGTTGTGGTTGTGGTGGAGCAATGGTGAGGGTCTTGGTGAGGATGATCGCAACGGCGTGTGATGTTCCTGTGAGGCTCTGTGTGGGAATATTCTCCTAGTGCCGGGAAGCCGTTGTGTGAAGACAGGTACGGGGTAAGTGTGTGAGGCAGAGGTCAGGATGATGAGGCGTTGTGGTGGAGTCGCAGTAAGGTAGGACGTGATGTTCGTCAGGGATCCGTGCTCTATCGCCCCCGTCGCATGAAGTTTGTTTGAAGATCAGACAGTACGGTTGTCAGGGACACTGGTGAAGCAAGGAGGCGGACGAGGGAAGGAGGAAAAGGTGGTAGACAGGAAACGACGGAAAGGGTGCACACGCGAGAGCTGGAGGCAGACGAGTTTTAAGAAACGCCGGCTTTGGGGAGACCAGGGTTAAGCGTTCATGGTTCTTGATCTGGGGCGGGAATGGATGCAAGAAAGAAGTGCAGAGTGCAGAAAGCGGCGCGCAGGGCGGCATCATACGTCCGTCGAGCAGCGCAGACTGTAGCATTACCCGCCACAAGCAGGACCCAGCCACGGCCGAGACCGCCCATGATCTCAGTCGATAGCCAGTTGAAGGTGGTCACACACGCGTGGACAGCGCACTAGAAGAGCCAGGGCCCGGGGTGTGATGGGGTTGCAGCCGTCACTTGACTGCTGCACGATGGGGAAATACATGGCGGTAGAGGGAATTACAAGAGATAGCTAGGTAGAGAGCGCATGTTGCGTGGGCATCTTGGCTTCGTAACCTCGCTGTGAGCAATAAGCAGTGAGCGGACGTGGGTGAGGGATGTAGGCCGGCGGGTACGGATGCAAGGGTAGCCGGGATAGGGACAGGAACGAGTCTTGCATAGTAAGTAAGGTACGTAGACGTGGAGGTAGCCCGAGGAGGGAAGGAAGCAATGCATTGTTTCCTGCTGCAAGCAATATGAGTTGAGCAAGCGTGGAGGCGAGCAACGGTTCGAATTGGTAGAGAATCGCCCAGAGAGGTGAGAGAGAACGGGCAAGAGGTTAACGCACCACGGTGATTGGTCTTGCACTACCAAGTCGTGGGCGGTTAGAGAACGAGCTCGGGCCAATAAGACCCCTTGCCGCTTCACCTTTGGCAGGCGAAGGGTGGGGCATCTGGGAGGTGCCCCTGCAGCCAAGGGACCAGGGGTGAGACTGGGGCCGTCTGGTCTGCCGTCAGATCATCGCATCCTAGCGGGATACTTCCGAACACTGCAACAATGTGGTGGGATGACATGTATCTGCGCTGACCTGGAGGTGTCGTCCCAGGTTTCTGCTGGCTGTCGTTGTCCCCGCTTCCACGACACCACACGGTCCAATGCCCAAGACAGACGAAGCCCGCCAGCCCAGCCCCCAGCAACTACCTTATCCCCAGCGCACTCATAGCAGCGCTGAGATGCCCTGGAAAGACCAGCCCTCCAGTAATTGCTTACTGGGTAGAGTGCTAATTGTCGCCTTGGTGCGTTTCCCAGCCCACTTTTGGAGGAGAAATCGACAATCTAAATTGCCCAACGGTCGATTTAATCTATCTAGCCCGGCCATTTCAGCAAATGAACGTGGAGAGAAATCTACGATAGGCAACTCGGGGACGGAAAACAAATGGTCGAAAGAAACATTTCCCGCCATTGCCCGTCCCTGGTAGTGTAGGTGCAAATACAGAATTAGACATCGTCGTCTAAGAAAAGTACAGCTGCAGTAGATATTGCGCTGCGCTGTCACACAGCCCAACCACCGCGCAATTGCCAGTGGCAGGCTCCCACCCGTCCCTTCTCGCTGCGGTGCTGAGCTGTGCTGTGCTGTGCTGGTGCTGTGCTCTCCCCGCTCCTCCTACACACCTCACCTGTCGCACGAACTCAATCGATCTTCCAGATGGCGTGGAAAGCGTAACGGAGATCGTGCACCACCCACTCACACGCACCCAATTGCGAGAAAAGATCCGACACAGCCCAAAGACCCCGAACTTCAGACAAGATGCAATCCCATTGAGCCTCCAGCAAAAAATCCAGAGTGTTCATGCCATCTGATCCTCAACCAAGCCCTGAGACGGCTGATCAAAACCGCCTCAGACAGACGCAAGTTCCAGAATGGCTGTGCTGAGGCACATGTGGTTTGAGAAGATGGGACGGGCTGTCAGCCGCCCGGTCGCAGGCGCTGTCTCGTCCGAGCCCAACCCTGTCGCTGTTGTCGTTCTGTTGACCGCTACCGAGGACGACCCCTGTCCTCCGTTGCCCCAAGAGAGTCCCATTCAGACCCCGTTTGGCTCACAAGCTGGGCATACCACATGGGACTTATTGGACATGGATGAATTTTTCCTTTCTTTTTTCCCCTGTTCCGCTGTTCTTGAGCGGGATCGCTCTGTATCTCGAGACCCACAGCGGACGCCATCTCAAGTTTGTCAGTGACAAGAGTGACGACAACCACGGCAGTCGTGAGTGCAGGTGGAGACACATGAGTCGATATCAAAGAAGGAACAGCTTCAATAACCTCTCAGAATGCTGAGGTCGAAGTGAGTGACTGTCAGTTGACTGTCATCCTCGGTAGCCTCGCCGCGAACCTAATGAAGCCTCACCATGGACAGCTGACGCCGCGGATGACAACCGAGCAAAACGGTGGTGTCTACGCTCTCTTATTCAGCAAAGCAAACCTTTCAGATGCATGAACGCCTGCCCTCCCCCAACTTCGTCGACGTTACGCAACGAGGCCCCTGCTTTCCTCACAACTCTCGACTCGGACCGACGAACAGACGATGGGGGATGAACGCTGCACTTCAGTCCGCGAACAGACCGCCGAGGGGACAGTGACATTGCCCATTGAATCTGCCAAGCAACCCATGTCGACAGAACCTTAATCATCAGCGTCAAGATGGGGGCGAAAGGGGGCGGCTTTGCTTCCGCTACCAATCGTCCTCGACTCTGGTCTGGTCCGGTCTGGCGGTCACACCGACACACCCACCCTGTCCGCGACGTGAACAACTCGTCGAGGTCCATTCCTCCGATGGCTGCTTTTCAGACGGTCCATTTGGGATGTAAAGCCGTTGTTTTCAAAGCGTAGCTGTTTTTTTTTTTTTTTTTTTTTTTGGCGTCAACCACCGTCAGCTTTCTGCGGCAGGCGCCCGGATGTCACTGCTGACAGCTCTGATCGATCGTTCCAGGCTGAAGCTACCTTTCCTTAGTTGAAGGCGGGAGGATTTGCCCATGTTGCAGCCGCCGTCTTGTCCATCACCTTGACCACCCGCAGTATCAGCCTCTCGCCGCCAGGTTTGGACTAGAGAGGCTCTCTGTGTCAACGACTCTAGCGCGGGCATGCATCCTTGTATCACCTTGCGTCTCCGGGGATGCACTTCTTGCGCAGTTGCCGCATCGAGTCGACCACGGTGGTTTATGGATACAATACACGCAATGCGTACCACCAGCAACCACGTCGCTGCTTGTCTGATTCAACGCTGTCACGGCGGGGTTGGGTTGCGACGCAAAAAATCGATAGTCCCTCGGGCCAAGATCACGCAGAAAGGATGGACCGCAATAAAACTGCTCAGATCTGGATCTCCTCGGCAGACAAGTGGCGGGTTGCCAGGCCATATTTGACTCTTGTTGAATTTGGCAATATGCTCGCCTGCCGAATCAACGACACTGCAGCACATCCGCCGTCTGCATTGGTACGCTGCAGGGTGGGCCTAAAAATAAAAAAAAGACGAGGGGGAACATCGCCGCTGGGAGCCCTGAGAGTGCGTATGGTCAACTTTATTTGCGCGGGCGGTTCACGGCTCTTCGCCATTGGCTCCCCTCTCAGCAGTCCACATGGTTGCGGCCCACACTCTCCGGGGGTCTGGCCAACCATCTCAGCCGGCGCATCTGCCCGGAGGGGTTTGTCGTCACTTGTGCTACTGCAACCGCCGGGCAGATATCACAGCAATCTATTCACGCAGGCTTTCAACGACGGAGGCTGGACAATGGACGGCTCGGTCTCGCGAGGCGGTCAATTCCTTCTGGAATCACAACCCATCACTCTCGGCACATGAGCTCCACGCCAGAAATAGCCCCATCCCAGCGCCGTGGCCGTTGCGAGTGGCCCGACTTGCAGTGAGCTGCGAGATCTTCTCATGCCATGCAACGCCATATCCCCGCGCGCCCGGATCCAATGGGCCGAATTGCTCACCGACATCGCAAGTTCCATCGCTTGCACGTGGATGGCAAAAACCTCGGTCGCTTGCCCTCTTACTGTCGTCTTTCCCCCCACCAAGACTATCGATTCAAGAAACACAGTCTATTTTCATAACAGCGCTCATATCACCAAACTTTGGGGGCCATCATACGTCTGAAGGTTTGGTTTGTCAGATAAGCATACCATCCGGAATCCGACCTGGACCAAGCGCCTTCTCATCCATAGGCAAGCTTTCTTGACCATATCACAACGACTATCACGTAATATGGGTGTAATACGGCTACAATACGGCAACAATATGGGATCGTCCAGCCCCTCACCCTTGGTCTGAACGAACTTCAGGGTCCCCACTTGCAAGACTGTGTCTGGTCACTCACCAAAGACTCTTGCATGTGTTGGATGTGGCCTCTGCGGCACGACTCGGGTCACGGCTCCCAAGTGCCGCGTTGAGGTCACCAACGTGCATCTGCCAGTTGCTCGTGTCAGTCGTTTTTCTCTGTCTTGCTATTGCCGCACAACCCCTGTCCCCTCCGTGGTGAACCCAACCCAGTCAACCGGGAACCAAGGCCATCCCCACTTGGAAGCGTCTATCTGCAGCAAAACTCACAACGCAGAGAAGGGAACAGCCAGCGAGGAAGACATTCTAGAGCTTTTCCACGGCCACCTCGCGAGATCCACGGAGAAGGCGAGAGGCGAAGCGAAAAAAGTCGGGCCAGAAGAACCGAAAAACAACCATAAATCTGACGTAGATCACGAGTCGGATGAGACTGGCGACCAAACCTCGCGAATCGTGAACTTGAGACTCTCCCGAGAGATAGCCAAGACTCGACTGTCGATTAAGACGCTGCTTGATTGGCACTTTGACTCTCTGCAGGCTACTTTAAACGTTTGGGGGATCAAACACGCACTGCTGCACCTCAATCTCGTTACTGTCTGTTCTGATCTGCAGTCGTCGTCAGTGACGAATAATAGTAGATTCATGGTGGGAATAGCAAGCCGCGGGGGAGGGGAGGGGTGAGGTGCGAAGGGTGAAGGGTGGGATTGATCAGCACGGCTCTTGGGCACAGCCGAGATGTGAGGAGAAGAAGCTGGGCTTGGACGAAGGAAGGACGAGGTTGTGACGGCTCTTTGCACGCCCCGACGGCAAGTGCCTCATGTTGTCGTTGGACACCCACACCAGTTGCGACACCACGCACGGCTTTGGGTCCGGTTCAGAACTGTCAAGAGACTCGCGACCGCCCATCTGAGCATTGATCCCGGGCTTTCATCTGACGTTATGAGACGCGACAGGTGAAATCTGGCAGTAGTTCCAAACAACTTTTTCCGCGGGTGTCAACTAGTCTTCTAAGGCACGAACGACTAGTAGTTGTGACGGGCACGCCTCTTTTTTGGTTCTACTGATTTTTGGTTGTGACCCTGCTCAATGGTTATGTTGGCGGAGGTGGCTTGTCTGGCTGTCAAAGCCTTCAAACCCCACCATCTAAGCGGGTTGAGATCCCCCTCCCCCTCTCTCGTCTCAAGTCTCGAGTTTTCAACCCCCTGGTGAGCAACACGGAACACAGCCTCCCCGTTCCTGCCATCGAGCCCCCTTATCGTCATGCCAGTGAACGCCCCAGGATCTGGAGATTCTCGTCAGACAGCGGCGCAGACAGATGCCATCCGAATACCCAGCGTCACATCCACCCAGCGAGTTGGCATTTCCTTCCTGCGCGAAGCCTCCCCCTTTCCCACTTTCCCACTCTCCCCTGCCCACGATCCCGGCGAGATGGTTCCGTTCAATGCGCGTTGGTCTCGATCTTGACGAAGTCGAGAACCCGCTTGCTGTCTGCTTCGCCCAGCAGATCGAGGATCCGCGCGCGCCCGTGGGGGGTGGCGGCGAGGGCGGCTACTTCGGCTGGGGAGCGCCCGAGTTCGCTGAGGAGGTTGGCGGCGTGCTCTGTCAGGGGACGGCCGGCGGTCATGTGCTGGAGGAGGAAGATTGGGGACTGCTGCGGCTGGGGAGGGGGTTGTTGTGCGAAGGAACGGAGCGCGGCGAGGGTGCTGGGTAGGTCGGAGGCGGAGGCCAGGGGGATGAGAGGTATGTCGTGCTTGTCTAGCATCCTATTCGGCGGTGTTAGTTGATGTTTGCTGCACGCTGCTGTGATGTGATTGCGGTGCTGATGATTGTGACTGTGACGGGGTGTGTGTGTGATATGGCTTACTGGATTTGAAGCTTCATGAACGCCTCCATTGGGTCCTTCTTCTGTCCCAGCGGGTCCACGAGGAAGATGACGGCTGCGTTGCTGCCGCCTTCGAGATTGGCGAGGCGTTCGACGCGCTGCTCTGTAGTCTGGCCATCGAGATCTGCTGGTGAGAGGAGCACGAGACGGAGAGAACGGCGTTGCTCCGGGATAGGGAGGATGATGTCGTGCGATTTGACGCTGGCCTCTGTTGAGGTATTAGCTTCCGTCTGCCATGGTCGAAAAGTACCTTACCCTTGAGGCGAAGGGCATTGTCAGAAAGAGCGCGGACGGCTGGTGCCCATTCAGAGCGGCTTCGAAGATTGGAACACCACATGGCTGGTCGAGCTCAACGATTGCCCCGGCTAAGTGAGTGTCAAGATGATGTGAAGTCCAAGCTTAGAGTAGAAGTGGCAGTTGCCTTTTTGAATTGTGATTGGTATCTTTCTATGAGGTGAGTATAATTGATGGAAACAGCAAGAGCTCCCTGCCCGCGCTTGCCTTCAGGTTCCTTTTCCAAAAGTTGAGGTTCCGTCTAAATATGCCACCCACAGTCTATACAACACCGTACAAGTACAGTAATAGCCCGCTCAATGGTATCATGGTGTATCGTATAATCAACCGCCTTCGCCGCCTCTTTCAGCATTGCCCGTTGTCTCATCTCATCCCTCACGCTGCTGTCGGCGTCGGTGGTGACTGCAAAGTCGGCAACAGAGGTTTCTTCGTTTTGGGGTCCCTCAGCTCCCGCAGCGCATTCTCCAACGCCTCGTATCGTTGCTGCCGCTCCTCTTCAGAGCGCGCCAGCTCCTCCTCGCGGCGCGTGAGCTCTTCCAGCTTGGCGTCCAGCATCTTGATCCGTTCCGCGTTGTGATCCGGCTTCTGCGACGCCTTCCAGTACTCGTAGATGATGATGGCACTTGCCACGCCCAGGATGAACGCATCGCCAATCACGTCCGCGAAGAGGTCGACGGCCTTGGCCTCGGGGAGCGGCCTGAACTTGCGGCGCCACACGCTCGTCGGTTTCTTTTCTGCCCCTCCGCTGGACGAAGAAGAGGACTTGCGCCTGGCGGCGGAGTCTGGGTGTCCGGCCTCGAGCTTCGCCTGTTTCGCCTTGGCTTCTTCCTCCTTCTCGACCTGCTCTTTCGTCTTGACGGTGGGCGCTTCGGCTTTTTCCTTGGCTCTCATCTCGGCCTCGACGTTACGGAGGAGCGCGACGGAGAGGCGCATGTTGAGCTGGTGTATCGACTGGCCATAGCGGGCGGCAAAGGCGCGGAACTTGGGGTGGTCGTGGGCTTGTGCCTTGATGCGGTTCTGTGGACGGATGGTGTTAGTCACACTAAGGAACTAAGATGACGGAAGAGAAGGTTGGACTTACCGCGCCGTACTTGGACACATGCCTCACGAAGAGGGCAGCAATCTTGAAGAGAGGCAGTGGCACCATGGTGGGGTGGTTCTCACGCGCCGATCGGAGGGGAGGGGTTCGTTGGTTGGAGGAGCGAGCTCCGAGAGCTCCGTGCTACGACTATGTCTTGGTCCGGGCTTGGCCGCAGCGTTTTCTCGTCAATTGAGTCGCGAGCGTTGGTAGACCTCACAGGCAAGGCAATTGAGGTTTCGTAATTGCAAATATGTACAGAGTCAAGGAAATCGGGGTCTTCGGGATTGTTAAGTAGGCAGCTGACGTCGCTGCGGGAGCTGGAGCCTTCCGTGGGGGAAATATTCGGAACCCGCTCATTTGATGTTCCGCTTTATTTAACCCTTCGGGGCCGATTCGAGTACGGGCACCCCCGGCTAGGTAGCCGGAGTGAGACCTTGGAATTTGGAAGCTGTCGGTAAGGTAGGGGTCCGGAGCCTTTGGCCAAGTTTCGCCGATGAAACTGTCCAAAGTTCACCAGACCTTAGCATTGATCCCATCTACTTAGTCGCCGGCCTTCCTATTTTGCAGAAGAAACCTAATGGCCGTGTTGCTCACTGAATGCACTTCGAAGCCGAGTCACGCTGGGGAGCATTTGTTGCTGAATGCGGAAGGAGTTCCCTGTCTGCTTACCTAAGGACGAAAACAGGCGGTTGTGGGGCAGCAGCGGGCACTTTGAGTGGCTCCCAGAGCAGACATTAGCGCTCCAAGCTTGCAGTTTCCAGGGTAACGGTACGCGAGAAGAAGGTCAACAGCGACAGTAACACACCAACAACTGAACCCGGTCCTTTCACTCCACACCCAAAAGTTTACCGTTCGTCTCAACGGCGCATCATCCCGACACCTCTGATCCGTGTGTGAGTTGCTACGCCGGTCTGCCTTCATTTGGCATTTCTATTGCTTCGTTTTGGTCTTTGACTGCCGGGAACTGTTTGTTCAGCATTTCCCCCCCCATTCGCACATGTACTCGCTGCTGCGAAACTTGTAAGTGTTTTGCGTCCCCCCTTCATTTCGTTGCTACCTACCTGCCCTTCGTTTTGTTTCGGCTCCTGCACTTGTTGCGGTCAGTGGAAGGTGCTTGGGACACACACTTCACTTTGCTTTCCGCAACTTCAATCCGTCTTCCTTTGCACTTTTCCAACTCGCGGTTTTCGCTCGCCTCCTCCAATGTGCTGACGATCGTGCCATTCCCAGGTCCCTCCTCTCCACCACCCAGGGACAATCCTGATCCTCGCATAACAACCTCTCTTGCTCCCGAGAGCTCGCATCTCTCTCGAGACCGCATCGACACACGAGACGCGCGTGGCCACAGCCATGGCCCATAGACTGGTGGCTAAAGGGGGCGTCGATTTGGAGGCCTTGTCGCCTAGGGACGCTAACGCTCAACGTATGCCAAAGGCAATCGAAATGAAGACGACGAAGCCAGTCGCCCAGCTCAAGGCGGCCAAGGACAAGGAGCCGCCGCCGCAACCCCCCGCCACTGTCGACGAGCCTCCGAGCTCAGACCGTCCCAATGGCGCCGTCTACCAGGTTGGCAGGATGCTCGGCAAGGGCGGTTTCGCCGTGTGCTATCAGGGATATCTCATGCCGGAGCGCAAGAAGTATGCCTTGAAGATTGTCCGGAGCCAGATGCCCTCCAAGATGATGCAGAAGGTCAGCAGCACGTCGCGCGATGATTTGATTTTGAGATCTAACATCTTGCGCAGTTCCAAACCGAGCTTCAGATTCACTCCAAGATGAACCAGAAAAATATTGTGCAATTCTTCAGGGCATTCTCTTTCCACGACTGCATGTACTTGGTCCTCGAGCTCTGCACCAATGGCTCTCTCATGGACATGGTCAAGAAGCGCAAGGGCCTGACCGAGCCCGAAGTCCGTTTCTACTCTGTTCAAGTCGCTGGCGCCATTAAGTACATGCACGGGAAGGGAATCATTCACCGCGACTTGAAGATGGGAAACATCTTCTTGGACCACAGAATGAACGCCAAGGTCGGAGACTTTGGATTGGCTGCGTTGCTGGTTACTGGCCGGGACATGCAAACCATAAGAAGGACCACTTTGTGCGGCACACCCAACTACATTGCCCCCGAGATTCTCCAGAAGGGAAAGAAGGGACATGACCACATGGTTGACATTTGGAGTCTGGGTATCATCATGTTAGTCTTGCCGACGACGATCTGGGTGGAAAAGTGCTGACAGAGACAGGTTCGCCATGTTGACATCCAAGCCGCCTTTCCAGTCCACGAGCACCGAGGAAATCTACCGCCGCGCGAGAGAACGCGACTACGAATGGCCGAACCCAGAAACTTCGTCCAAGTTCATCAGCCAAGAGGCCAAGGACTGCGTTGCTACGATGCTCGAGGACGCTGATATGAGACCCGACCCTGACATCATTGTTCAACACCCGTTCTTCACCTGTGGCTACATGCCTGTGGAAGAGGACATGACCACTAGACTACTGACACTGCCACCCGACGGCTCGGAATTCTACGCGACCCGCATGAGCTCCAACCTGCAGGCAATCACCCAAAGAAACCACGAGGACATGTGCAGAGAATGTGGAGTTGGTCCTTGGACACCCGTGCAGGTGGTTCACACTCAGACCTGGAAAGAGATGGCGGCCGAGGAGAAGTCTGGCTTGACGCCAGTGATTCCCCTTGGTGAGGATGTTGTCTACAGGCCGTTCGATGACTGGCTGGCCGAGAAGCGACAGGCTAGCGAGAGGCGTCAAGCACGCGCATTGGCTGCTTCGTCATCTTCCCGCTCCGAAAACACGAGAGAACAACAGCAGCTGGCTGCTTCGCAGACCGCGCCATCCGGCTTGCTGCGCCAGCCTCCCCAGAGCTTCGCTGCTCAGCAAAGAGCACAAAACCGACCTCCGGCTATGGCTAGCAGCACCAGATCACGACCTCCTCCAGAAGCGTCTTCACAACCTGCTGAACCTGTGCGGCCGAGATCCGTCAGACAACAATCCGCGCCGGAACCTCAAAGAACAAACCAAATGTCAGAAGCGCCATTGAGAAAGGTGACTGCCAGTCGACGAACGCCGCTGCCGACAAGCCAGTCCACAAGCGCCCTCCCTAGTCAGGCTATGGTGCCGCAGTCCTCCAGCCAGCCCACCCTCACAATGACTGGTCTGATGGAGAACTTGAAGATCTCATCCGATAAGACGGAAATGGCTTCGCTCTTCAGCCCGTCAGAACGCCCAGAGCCGGTGGCTAGCTCAAAACCGGATGTTGTGTTGGAGCGTCTTCGTCGACTTCAGGGTGAATTGGAGCGTGCCCTGAACGCTCGCACGATGGCCATAATCTCGTCCAAGGACGTCACCCCTCCTCACCCCAACGTTGTTGTGAAGTGGGTAGATTACACGAACAAGTTTGGCCTTGGCTACATCCTGAACGATGGTGGTGTTGGCTGCATCCTGCGTGATATCCCCACTACTGAGAGCAGCAAGACCCTCACACTTCCCTCGGCGTGTATGCTCGTGCGTGATGCCGAGAGGCATATCGAGCGACGGCATGACGAGACATACCCTGAGAGACATCAGCCTCTGCCGCCTGGACAGGACATACACTTCTACGAGAACAACGGCGAAACGGGCTTGGCTCGAGTTTCGGTTTCCTCGAAGCAGTTCCGCGTACCGGTTTATGAGGACGGTACCCCTGGCAAGCTGAACCCCGGAAGGGATGTTTACGAGCACCGCAAGAGGGAGAGAGTCATCCTGTGGAAGAAGTTTGCAAACTACATGATTGCTTACGGCAGAGATGAGGCAGTCCCCGCCGAGGAGACATCTATTCGCTCGTCCGAGCTCACTGTCAACAACTCTCAGCCGTCGGACTTGGTGACCTTCTACCAACGCTTTGGTGATGTTGGTTGCTGGGTCTTTGGCGACGGGCATCTTCAGGTTAGCTTTTCCGTGTTCCAATGACCTGACTAGACTAACAAAATTGCAGTTCAACTTCCCTGATCATACCAAGATTGTTCTCAACGCTGCTGGAACATGGTGCCACTTCTGGCATCTCCCTATGGACGCGGCCCATAACCTGGCAACCACTGGCAGTTTGGGAGCTGCCGCGCTTGACGAAAGGGCTATGCTGTCATATCCTCTGCAAACGCTGCTCAATTTCCAGACGAAGCCCTCGTCAAGTCGGGCTACTCGCCCTACCACCACCTCCCGCCGCCGACCTGAAATCCCGGTTGAACTCCAGGGAATTCCGGCCGCCAACGACTTCCGTCGGAAGATTGAGTTCATCAAGAACGCCGTCAAGGAGTGGACGACCAACGGTGGCTTGGGCAACAGCGCCATGGACCGCGAGCACCGTCTGCGCTGGGGCGGCCACCGCGAGACGGTCATGGGCAACACCCCTATCAAGGGTGTTTGGGTTACTGTCGGAGCTCGCTGGGGCGACACCAGACTGTCGGCTTACATTGACCCGACCAACCCCATGGACATGGGAGAGGAGATTGACGAATCAAAGAAAAGACGTCACTGAAAGACAGAAGTTCTGGTACGCCCAGAGCAAGAGAGGACTCTGCATTGTTACGCATGTTTTATGGATAATTACATTTCAGCCAGTCCGGCTCGCCGGCTGGTGCTCACGAGATCATGCCATGGTCAACAAGACGAGGAATGGCTTTTGGGTTGGGCATCTTGGGAGTTTGAGGGCTTTGCGGACATAGCAATGGCGTCGTGGGAGCATAATACACTGTTACGAGTATCTACGCAGCGCTGTTAATTCCTTGGTTTTTTCCTGATGTCTGTTTACTTGCACCTTCGTTGATGTTCTCGTGCGTGGGTTGTAGCTGCCGTTGCCACGTCGTTGACTGACGGTGTTAGTCGGAGGAGCTCAGCGCCCACCTTCCAACTTTGGGCCTCAACGCTTGATCAGAAGGAACGAAGACAGCTGCTTCTCGACTTGCCAGCTTTAGTTGTAGGCAACAGCGACTGTCATGGGTCAGGAGCAACCGCTTATTTATCAAACATTCTCGCACATTTCCGCAACGTCACCCAAGCATCTAACATCACCATTGACATCCACCGCGGACGTCAACCACAGTATTGCAATCGTTGCATCATCACCACAATCGCTCAACATACAGTCACTCAGCCAACAGTTTTCAACTTTACTCCCGCTACTTCCCACCAGGCTCAATCCGTCCTGGCTAGATCTTCTTCGTTACCTCATCATGGCTTCTTCGTCGTCGTCGCTGTTGCCATCGTCCCCGTTACCGTCCTCTTCCGCCTCTGCTCCCGATTCGCCCCCGCTAAAATTGCACGCGTCGTCTCCGCCAACTTATCCACACTTTGGTTCCGCCGTTCCGATCACAGTCTGGAATATTGATACCAATACTTGTCATACCTTTAACGAGGACCCGCCGGAATACATAACTCTCTCTCACAGCTACAAAGATGGCACCGATGATTCGAGACTCGAGTTCATAACAAACGTGGCAAAAAAGCATGGCGTCCGTTACGTTTGGCTTGACTCATATTGCATGGGCGAGACCCAGGACGAGGTCAGTCGTTCTGTTGAGTCCATGTTCAAGTACTACCAGGGAGCCGAGTTCTGCTGTCTGTGGCTGGGCACTTAAGATGTGAAGGATGGCCCATCTGACCATCCGTGTTTCAATGAAAGCTGGTTACTTCAAGATCTGCTGGCGTCCACACGCATCAAAGTCTACTCCAAGGAACGGTCACTTATTGGAGAGATCGCAAAGAAGACAACGCTGAGCCGTGAGATTATCCCGATTGACGACTTTTCAAATAGCATGGCGAACAGCGTACGACTTCCACTCAATGCGTTGTCATATTCATGGCCCCAGACACACTCTGATTACACAGTTGCTCAAAAAATGAGCTGGGCAGCTGGACGAACGACGCGCTACCCCGAAGATAAGGCATACTCGCTATTGGGAATACTCGATGTGAGTATTCCGGTCATATACCCCGACTGCAACGCCTTCATGATGTTGCAGCAGAGCGTCGTCGACAGGAATCCAAATGACCATTCAATCTTTGCCTGGGGCCTCGGGAGGTCGCCAGAATCGAACACGGGAGGCTTGTGGGCAGAATCGCCGGACGACTTCGCCGAATGCAAACTCGTCTGCTTTAAAAAACAAATTCCGCATGTCCATGGAGGGTTAATGCAGAAAACTCTCCAACGCACGCTCTTCCTAGCAGCACCCATCAAAATCTCGGAGCCAGGCTCTCAAAATCACCTATGTGCGCTAATCAACTGTGCGGTCGATGCCTTCAATGGCAATGACTCTATCAGTATCCCGCTCTGTCAAAATGGTGACAGAATATTCCGGCCGGCAGGAATCGCTCCGAGACCTCCTCACTCTCTTTTACCACCGTTCACCCGCTCCCCGCACAATATCCAGATCGCCCCTGATGTCTGCCCCCATGGAAAACGGCGATTCTCAGTGGTCTTTGAAGAAGGGTTCGGAGACTTCCGGAATTTGTCTATCAAAATCATTGGCCCTGCCTCAGGTTACCGCCAAGTTCGTGACGAGGATAGTGATCGTATCTGGCACTTTGAGTCCTATTTGTACTTGGAGGCACCCGCTGAAGAATTTCATGTTGAAATTCGACAACCGGATCCATCTATGGACTTTTTGGCCATCAAGCTCGAGTTGAGTTGGTTTCTAAACGTCTGCCATTAGGATATCCAAGACAGCAGCGCTGCTCTCGCGAAAGGCGATTTCGAGAACTACCAAGCGTGTCTCTTCTACTACGGATCTGTACTTCGAGTGAAGCAACCGCATGCTGGGGTGTTTTGTATCGTAAAAGACGAGAAGCCCTATCAGGAGAGCGCCTAAGACGATACGAACGGAGGGAGGGGATTCGGCAATAGGGTTGGATTTAAGGACGACGCCGACTGGGAATACGAGACCGACTAGGGAGGGCAACCCGGGAGCACATTCGAGTCTAAAGGCAACGGGCCGATAACGAAGACGGGCGGCGACCCAGGTATGGTTTTGAAACCGACGTCGACTAGGAGGACGACACAAGTGAGGGCGACGATGCCAATGAGGCCAGGATGACATAGATATGATCAACAACGATGCCGGAAATGCCGACAGCAAGACTGGAAAAGAAATGCCGCGAGGGCAGCGCTTGCTAGTTAAAATAGTGTATAAGAGCAACCATCAGCGGTTAGTACGAGCGAGTAAGCAATCAATCTCAATGATTACAATTCTCATTCAAAATATGTGTCCCTAATCTTGCCATGGATTGCTAGTCGCCACTCATATGAAAAGATCGAAGCCATTCGTAGTCGTTGCAGTGATCCTCGTACGCATCATTCCAGAGAGATGGATGCCTTGCCGCCACGGAATGACGGCGAAATCAGGCAAGAGGTAAGTCAAGTCTCCTGGATATCTATAGGGGCGCTTATAGACAAACAGTTAGCTGGATAGAGCAGCCGTTGTGTCGTTAAGTTAAACACAGCCATCAAGCGGTGTATTTAGTTTCAGCCGTGCGCCAAGGACAGCCCTTTGATAGTGTATTGATGCAATTTAAACGACATCTAAGAGCCTTAACTATCACTTAAAGTCGTACTTTTGGTGTTGCTGTCTACAGCTGGCCTCACCTATGTTTAACTCCTCCTACCACTCCTAGCAACAGCTTCTATCAGAATGACTAGATCATTTTGCTTTCATGCAAGCTTCTCTATATTTAGTTAGATTTTAATTCTGTGACTTCGTGTTCACTTCGTCTCGTCAGTGTCGCCATAGGACCATTCTGTCTGGTTGCTGATCTCATTAGCGTTGTGGTGGGTGATGCCCTGATAGTCGCCTTGCGTTTCGGTCACCACCACATACGACCATACCCACTGGAAAACTCGGGATCCCGTCCGCTCTCCCATAGATAAGCCAGTGAGGGCTGGATCAGTAGTTGGGTCGGTGACGACCAGCGAATACCCGGTGTTGTATGTTTTTTAATGTTTTGATCTTCATTTTTGTGGCTTTGTTGAGGGACTGTGTGTGGGAGAATAACAATAACTCCCAAACGAAGAGGTCCCCCTTTTCTTCCGAGACTCTGCCCTTAGGGTGGCTTCAGAATGCAGTGAAGAGCGAGTCTAGCCTACATTTCTAAACGTTTTCTCGTTCCTGCCGTGGCTGCTCTCACATCCATCCAGGCAGGGGTGGGGTGAGCCAAGTAAGTACGTTGGGTATGAAATCATGGCGTTAACCTCACCCAGCTTCTGATTTTAGGACATCCATAGACCTCAAAAGCAGGTGGATGTTATCGGTAGTCTCGGTCAGTGAACGGCAGTACACATGTTTGCTCTTGTCGGACCCCACCAGGCAGTGTGGTTCAGAGCGGAATAATGGGTCATCAGATGTTAACCCTCCCTCAGTCGTTTGTGTGAAAGTTGAATCATCATGAGAGGCAGACTCAAGAGGCGTTGCGTTTGAATATTTCACTCTGATGAGGGTCTCGCTCACTTATGTTGATATTGCTCTGAAGAGTGTTCAGAGTGATGAGATCTTGGAAAGGTGTGGCGGTTATGCTATATGGTTTCACACATTTACGAGAGCTAACCTAGAGCAATTCTGGACCACAGACATAAAATATCGAACTCAAAACAGACATTCCCAGACTCGGAAAGAAGAATTGGCAACATATCAGGCCCTCAAACGCTAGAGCCTCCTCCAGTAGTACCTACAAACACTACTAGCACTGCAGCATAAGCAGCTGTAGCTAATATGGCATCGCCTATCTTGTCCTGGAAACTTGTTGCTACCGCCGCGAAGATCGTGACGCAGACCGATGTGGTTACAAGTGAAGTGATAAGGCCGGGCTTCAGCACCATGAGTATCATTGGCCCAATGAGAGACAGATTCCCAACAAAAGCCCATATAAATATCTCCAGATGTTTTTGGCGCGCCTCCTCTCGGAACCTGTGAATCGGGTCCTGCGAGATATCGAATTGTTTGCTGCGATCGAGGGGCTTTGGCACCGAGTGTTGTGGGTACTCTGGCAATTGCCATAGTCCTGTTTGACTTTGTTGGGGGTTTGGGGGTTTTCTGAGAAGGGTTTGGGTTCATCTTTGTCAGGTTTACTGAGCTTCTTCTCCTTCCAGACGTCTCTGAGAAGGGCTTGCTGCGACGTTTTTTCCGTTGTGATTATGAAAGGATCGTCGACATTCTCTTTCAATCCGAATCTGTCCATATAATTCATGTCTTGCAGGGCAGCCGCTGTTTCGTATTGGTCAGCTTAAGTCGATATTCTAGGGCGCTAATGTGACCTCACTGTAATTTCGGAGCTCTTCATCTAGCATCTTACAGAGCGGTTCTGTGCCCTCGGGTGTTGATGTGATAATGTTGAAAGCGTATTTCGAGATGCGCTTCAACCGAAATTGTAGGCACATCTTTTGTAGAGCCACGATGTCTAAGACGAAATGCTTGTTCTCCCTGTAGAGGATGCGTTTCATGTATCGGCGTTGAACCCATGTTTCGAAGTCTTCAAAACCATCATCATTATTCTGATCGTCAATCTGATCCTTTTTCTGGTCATTGTTCTGGGGAGCTTTCGACAGGTCAGGCTTGGTGATCATGGATTTTAGACTCTGCCATAGGTGTGCTGAAAGGGTGAGGTTCTCTTTCAACAGATATCTGAGTTCGGTTTCATCCGTTCTCGCCTTCGGAGGGGTCGGCTTGGTAACTATTGACTTTAGACTCTGCCATAGGTGTGCCGAAAGGGTGAGTTTGGCTTCATCGCCCTGCGATCCCGTTGCCGCCTTTTCTAAGTCTTTACTCTGATTAGAGTCCATAGCAGTATTGCTACGTTCTTTTTCGACGATGGCGTTCGAGTAGGTCTAAGTGTAGACAATGGAATGTCGCGGAATACTGAATATGTATTTGTGGTATCCAGAGACGGTCTTTCATCCTTGAAAAATGCGTAGACAGAAGTCGACGACAGCCTATCGGATTGATATTTGAAACTTCTATAGGCACAAGACTGACGCTCCGGCAAAGCTTGAGTTGGCGTGCCATTAGCCGTTCCTTATCTTGCGTATGTGAGATCCCCGCCGCAATACTTCCATCTCCTACGTGGCGAAATATGGCCTTGAGATCGTAGGGGTCGGGCTGTAGGTATTGAGAAAGTAATGGTTTGGCATGCATACGCGAGTAGGGTTTCCGAGACACTTGTATCGTAATACCATAGGGTTAAGAGAAATCAATCATGCAGTTTCGACGAATGAGCAACATTATGCCTGGGAGATAACAATCTATCTCATTATCTCATGCATGTACGAGGGTGTCGTATAAAGCAGATCGCGAACTGCACGATCACTCTTTAAGCCTTATTGAGATCCGATCCAATCGAACATTGTGCCACTTATGCACCGATCAATACCAAGGCTGACATACAGCACCGAGCCGAGCTGATCTTTTCCGCAGCGAAAAGAGAGTCTGCATTATCTGAAGCAATTAATTAGACACTTTTGCGTTGATTCCACACAAAAGTACGGCAGAGCAAACATGAATTTGCCGAGGCTTCCAATAAGATAAGTTGATCCTTGGATGATTGGGTCAGAGTGAACGAAGAAAGAAGTTGTGAATCCCCATCTTGCATATGGCCCGGCACGATCCCGCAAGTAGACGGTTCCAGCCAGCCTCTGCTGGCAATATATTTCCCTCTGCTGCGGACATGAGTGATAGAAACGCCCTCAGCAATGTGATTGGAAGGTCGAGCCAGCTGTCGCTGAGACTAGTGGTCCTGATTGAGAAATAAGAAGTGAGAACCTCAAATTCAAATGCTAAGTTCCGTAACCAGGGGCATTTCCATGGCTAACATCGTGCGTGTCCATGCTGTCCAGGAGGGCGATGATCAGGCCCAACTCTACAAGCTTGACATATTTCGTAGTCCATGAAGCTTTGAGAGTGCATATCGGTCGTGGGGTTATATACGTCAGGTAAGAAGGGAATGTCGTCGGGAAAGGCAGCGTCAAACTTCACGAAGAGGGCACCGTCGTTGTTGCTCCACGCAATCTACATGTTGACTCTACCGATGACGCTTCCGGAAACAACTCTTACGTTAATAGATTTCCTAGTAAGTAAGCCTTGTGAAGTCTCCAAGGTACCGAAGTCTCTCCGCCTCAGTGACACTCACGTTGCGAGTCTCAGAGCTTGAGGGGTCTTGACCTTGATCGCGGGCTCATCGGAAGTTTTATGTTTTCAGACATTCAGATGTTGTTGATAGGACTTCATAGATCTTGCTCTTGTCGCTATAGGTTTCTCAAGCTCACGAAAGGAATTTCGCCATCCGGGCGGATCTGGCTAACCGGGCGGGTAGTAGATGTATATTGATAAGGATGATCGATAACAACGACAACAACGACGACGACGACGATCACAATAGGGACAGAGAGAGGGATAGGAATAGCGACAAAAATAGTAAAAGTGAATTGAGATAAGATCAACTATTAGACCTAATATAGGTAGTTATCCGCCCGGTTAGCTACAAGTATCCGTCCGGATAGCAAGACTCAATGAGAGAAGCAAAAAGGACATCCGAGTTTCTTCAGTTGGGCCCCTAAAGCACCCTGATCTTATACGCGAGCATGTATTTGATCCCAACTTCCAAGAAATAGCCCTTGAGTCAGCGGTGTCCACTGGCACGCGTGTCCCGAAGGAATTGCAACTACCGCTGGCGGCTGCGGCTTCAAATCGGCTCTGAATGGTACAAGATGGTGTCGGCGTTGGGGGCGATCTGGCGCTCTGAGAGTCTCGCGTGGGACGTTAAGGACTTCTTTGAGATGCTCAAGGACGAGTTTCGAGAGCTGAATCTCATACCGCTTAGCCCGCGGTCTATGATGGCTTGAGTACAACCACGAGTTTGAGCACAACGACGCCTTGGTGGAGATGTTGAGGGGCATCTATCGCGAGCACGGTTGGCCTGATATAGAGCAGTATCGGAAGGCAGAGTGCATGGAGGCTATTAGGAGAGCCATCGAGAGGCGGTTTGAGGATTTGCAACTCGAGAAGGCCTGCTAGATGCTACTGTATGTTCTACCGCATGATAAGAATGTCTTGAAAGCAGACACAATCATCGAAGTCCTGTCATGTATATGTACAGCTGGGGCTTACGAGGACCCTCCATCGAGGGGGGGGTCCAACGTCTGTCATGTATGGCTCTAAGTGCATCTCAATTGTGTTCATCGCAAAACAAAATTGGGCATCAAAGTGTTCTGCTGACACTAACTTGTATGGCCTTGGGTTGAACTATCTAGAGATAATAAGCATGTGATCAGACATCACACGACCTTCCTCGACATGCTCGACCTGTTCTTACGATTATCACACCTGTTGACCCCAGATGGTTTCTCGCAAAACTCATCCCGGAAGCAAAAGAAGACGACGTTTACAAGGTTCAACTTACCTCTTAAACACAAAAACGCCAGCAAAAGGAGGCTGCTGGAGGGACTACTTTTCCTGTGGCCATAATGTAATCACTCCATCACCGTCGTCGTCGTCGCTTCTATTGTTATCGTCGTTATAGTCGTCCTCGTCCTCATCGTCGCTGTCGCTACTATCGCTTTCGATAGTAGTAATCAAGTGCACAGGAAGTATAGCCGCGCAGACACAGGAAAATTAGGCGATCTCAGCAAAAGCCACAAGAACTCACTCAACTTGCCCCAAAAACCCACGACAACTTCATCCCCGAGACACCACCACTCCCATCCCCCTAAATCGCCGAAAAACCCACACCCAGCAACTCAATATTCTCAGCCCCTAAATCCACAAAAGGCTCAGCCCGTCTCACCATCTCTCCGTCCCTCCAACGTCCCTCCCTGCTGCCCACCCATCCACACACACAGAAAACCCAAAACATCATCATCCGAACTCCCTCCCCATGTCCACCCAACACCAGACGCTGCCATATCCCAGCGCCCTGTGTGTCGATGTTCCTCCCCCTTTCCAGAAAATTTCTGAACCCTGTGCCAATGCGCCTCCCGGCATGATCCTCTTCTCCCGGTTCTCCTGAGTTCATCCAGAAGCGAAAAAGAAGGAAACGGACAACGCCGGCGCCAAGCCAACGATACAATCATCATCATTCGCAAACTACTAAAAGTCTGGATGAGAAAGACACGTAACGGCGTGACACCCGAAAAAAGTTACGTGGCCGTTCATCTCAATGGCCACCAGACGGAGATCCTTTCTGTCAAAGGGGGTTCCCCATGGTTTGCATGTCCGGGACGAATCACGGACGTCCAACCAACTCCGGACGAAACACGCAACGGCCCGATGCAAGTTGTGAGACCGGACTAGCATCTCAGATGAGTATCGTCAGCAGCACGCCCCAAATTCAAGTCACAAATATACCACAATCGCAAAGTGAACATAAAAAAGAAGAGAGTCCTCCAAGACGCCTGTCCGAGACAGGGAATTATGGTATCTTGTATGTACAGGCTTCCTCTGAGCTCCTAGCCAGGCGTACACACCAATAAGTAGAAAAAACGTGTCCCTCTCTTGAACGCCCTTTTTCGCTATGAGGCCGGCCAAATGGTGCCGCAAGACGTGTCTTGGCCATCAAAATCACCTGGGCCATCATGCTATGCAAATGCAATTCGTGAAAACCATGCCTTATCCAACGCCGGTATCGAATGATGTGGTTCAGTCGCCGTTCCACTCCTCTTTTTGGGTCTCTCACATCACAATGCAGTCCTTGTCCTTCTCCTTGTCACCTGCGTTCTTCTTAATCTTGCCGTTCCGGGGCGGCGCGACCTCCATTGGCGTGCCCCCGCTGACGGCGGCTTGAATGATGGCGAGACGCTGCTTCGCACGTTCATCGCCAGTGTCGGCGGCTTTGACGTACCAAACGTTGGCCTCCAGGATGTCTCTCCTACAGCCAATGCCCATCTCTGTAAAGTAGCCCACGGCGTACTGAGCCTTGACGTAGCCTATTGGTCGCTTGTTAGCAATAATCTCAACGTGAACATTTGCATTTCTGGACCACTCACCAAGCTCTGCCGAACGACGCGCCCATTCGTATGCCTCCTCCTCGTCCTTCTCCAGAATCGGCTCGGCTCCGACCATATACCACGCACAAAGCCCCATCATGGCACCCGCATGGCCGCGTTCAGCAGCTCCCGTGTAGAAGTGAACGCTCAATGCCGGGTCCCGAGGACAGCTCAGCTTGCCGTGCTCGTATGCCTCGCCCATGCGAAAGTTGGCTTCCGGATGGCCCAGCTCTGCTGCGGCGGTGAACAACTCGGCGGCGTAGGTTTCGTCGCGGAAAATGTCGTCACCGTAGCCAGTCTCGTAGAGGCAACCCAATTGATACGGAGCAGCACTGTATACTGAATCCGCTGCCTCCGCGGCCAACTTCATCCATTTGATACCCTCCTTGTAGCGCTTCTCTCCCAAATCGCCCGAGAGACAGGCCTTTCCAAGGCGAGACATGGCACCAGGATGCCGCTTTGATGCCGACATGCGCAAGTACTGAACAGCCTTAGCCGGGTCTTTGCGGCAGCCCCATCCAAACTCGTAGCACAGCGCAGCGCGGTATGCAGACTCAGCGTGGCCGTGCTTGGCAGCCTGAACGAAGAGAGGGAAGGCCTGGTTATAGTCCTCCTTTCCTTTGCTAAAGAGACCGGAGGCATATCCATCTGCCACGTAGTATTGTGCGAAAGGATACCCGTTGCTAGCGAGCTTCGTCAGTATTCCCTTTGCCTCCTTCAACAGCTCGTGAGGCGAGTTCGGGCCATGCTGAGGGCTTGAATTGCCTTTGCGCGGGGCGGGCTCGCTCGCGTCAAGACCCTGTTCTTGAGCAGTGGAAATCAAGAAGACGGCAAAAGAGTATTGAATGGAGAAGTCATTCGTCTTCTTCACATTTTGGCGATACATCTCCAGCGTCTTCTGGGTGCCCAGAAGCGATGCATTGTTACCCACAGCGCTCTGGAGCTGATTGTTGTTCAGGTTGATGGGCGCGGGAGCTGGCTGCGGGTATGGCACGTTCAACAGCTCTGCGTATGAGACCGGTCTGTTTTCGGGCGACTTGCGGGTGCCAGACGGGGTCCTCATGTGGGATCCTCCGGGCATCAAATTGGGCGAACGTCCTCTAGGCGCATAGTCCGAAATCGCAGAGTAGGCAGACGAGGGCCGGGGCATCGAGGTTCTTCTCGTGAAGCCGGTGGGCGTCAAATGGCGGTTGACTGGTGTTCCGTCGGCGTTCAAGCTAGGGTTCGAGGACGAACGGCGAGCGTCCATCTCGTGAGGGACGCTAGCCACACGAGGAGGGTATTCCTGGTGGTGGTAGTACTGGAACATGGGAACCGACTGGTTTCCAGACATGTTGCCGTCCACAACCGAGCTCCCGGGAGAGTCATCCTCCTTGTAGTCGGACGACTCATTGTTGCCGGAGACTGAGCTCGCGCTCGTAGTCGCCGAAGATTCTGCCGACGCCTGTTGTAGATTTGTGCTCGTGGTCGTGTCCGACTCTCGGCTTTGACGGTTACCGTCTGGTGACCGCGGTATGCTGTAGCTGTCGGAATCCCGGGTCCCCCTTTTCGCGCGGTAAATCTGATCATTGCCGGGTCGAGAACTCGCCGGACTCAGGTATTCGGGCTCGGCAGTGTAGGCGGTAGCATTTGTCGTCGTGGTCGCGAGCGGTGGTAGTTGTTTCCCATCACGACTGTGCATTTGACGTGCAGAAGACTGGTCGTAGGCGGAGGAGTGGTTTGGAGGGGGAGGGGCATTTTGTGGTTGGTAGTGGTCTGCGGCAGGAAACTCTGCTTGGTAAGGTTGCGCCATCTCGATGTTCGCATTGGATGGCTGAGCCCAGTTGTCGTCCTGAAAGTTTACCCGTACTGGAGAAACGGGAGCGTCACGAATTCGGGCGGACCCCTTACGGCCGGCGTCATCGCCTATGGCGAGGCGCTCGGGAGACATGTGCGTTCGTAGATGATGGTTCGGGCTTGCGGTCGGAGAAATGACAGGCGTTGATGCCGTCGCGGCCGCCATTGGTCAGTTCTGTTGGAAGTCGTTGGCTAGGAGCTGAAGAAAACAAGTGAAAGGAGGAATTAGTTCAAGTTGAATACTATTTAGACATGGAGTGAAGATTTGGAGGACGGGCACTCTCGCGCATTGCTTGTGGTGCGTGGCATGCTTGACTTGTTATGTAAGTCGGAGACGGGGGGGAGCCTAGGAGACGAGGAGGAGGCAGCAGAGCGAGCAAGACGAGCGAGCAAGCAAGCAGCAAGACCGAGGAGGCAGCGAGCGAAGCAACAAGCCAGCCAGCCAGCCAGCCAGCCAGCCAGCAGTAAGGTACCTGAGCAGCAGCAGCAGCAAGCAAGCAGCCCTGAGGTACCTTGCTGCGTACTGCTTGCACGCAAGTCCACCCGTTCTCACCCACTCAACACACTCTACCCACCCACACCACGACTGGAATTGGCACCAGCACTGGCTCGCACAGGGCGCCGGGGCTCATTCGTACAGACGGGCAACAGGCCAGGGCCCTGTTCGGGTTGGATGGCGAATGGTGCCTTGCTAGGGGGTGCGCCTGCTTCTGTAGCGCAGAGGACGCAGAAGGACCAGAGGGACACTTGCGCCCAAGGGGGCTAGCCGGGGCTTGCCTTGAAAGAGGGAGGGCTGATTGACAAACCAGCCCGACCACTGACAAGGCAGGTACGGACACAGCTGCAGTGCGTGTGTGGTGCCGACGGTGTAAGGTCGTTCAGGTTTGAAGGGGGGAGGGAACACGAAGGGAACGGGAATACGGTAGCTTACCAGAGACGAGGGAGGCGACACGTACAACGGGCACCCCAGGGATCCTGCAAGCCCAAAGTGACGTCGCGAGCCACAAAGCCGAGTGTGGTCTTTTTTTTGTCTTTTTTTCTTCGGTGGTGCTGAGGTCAGGCAGGCGGCGACGACGGGAAGAGGTGAATCAGTGTCGGGAGTCGGGACGCAGCAGGCGTAAAACAAGCGACAGCTGACCGCGCGAGTGCCGGAATCGAGTCAATATTATAGACGAAAATCAGATGGCGCAGAAGGCTTGAATAATGAGTGAAGGTAGTTCAGATATCCGAAGTGAGCACCGGTCTGCACCAACTCGGACGGGGAAACTGCAAGACCTGACTTGAGTAAGAGTTGAGGATGGTGGTGGGATGGTTCCAGGCCAGGTTCAGAGCGGCCGGGAGTGCCGGCAGGGACATGTACTTTGTCGAAGGCAGTCCGGGAGAGGAGGCTCTTGGGCGAAGCACGTCAGGAGGAAGGAAGAAAGGTGCAAGGCAGACAACCTGTTACTTAAAAAATCCGAGGAAAGAAGAACTGAGCAGACGGGCCTAAGGCAAGGTACGGCACGCAGGAGCAAGTAATGTGTGGAGATGTGAGGCGAGCATTGACGTCGTGCCTTTCCCCGTGGGCCGAAGACGAAGATGAGATGGAATAAGGGCAAAGGGAAGGAAGAGCAAAGGAAAAAGAAACTAAATGTCGTGGAAAGAAGTAAGGCTACGAACGTATGTACGTTATGCAGTCAGCAACAGCAAAGCCAGGGCGTGCCAAGCCGATGGAGCAAGTCTATTCATACATGTATGTACTGTGCATGGAGCTGAAGTTGAAGCTGGAGACGAAATGGCAAGGTAGAGCCTTAGCTGACCAGGCCTGACGGGGGCTGAGGAGCAGCAGCAGCAGCTGTCATACCGCAGTGTTGGGAGGAAGGAGCAGCCTGCCCGGGAGATGAATCCGTGGCTTCGGGCACAATTACCTGGCACCAGGACAGAGGGCAGGCTGCTGCTTGTTGGGTCTCATCTCATCTCATCCTCATCCTGCGGTTGCTGTGCCTGGTGTAGGTGGTGTACACACAGCACAAAGCAGAGTGTGGTGTTTTGGTGCCTACCTAGGTACACAACACTCGCCGCACCTCATCTCCCCTCACCTCGCCCCAAATCACCCACCTCAGGGTGTAATTGGGGTGGCGTTCAATCTTGGTAGCGCTGCAAAGCGGATTTCACTGGCGTCGACTGGCTGCGAAGGAGCGTCTCAGACGGTCTGGTCCCCGTCTTCACACGAGGCTCCGGCCCGGGCTAGTGCCTGAGGGCAAGTGCCTCCAGTGTCAATGTCCAATGAGACTTGGCCCTTTGTGCACTCGCCTCTAGCAGCGAAAGTGTGCTCCGTCATGTCATGCCTCGTGGTGGTGGCCATCGTAACGGCGAAGGAGCCAGAGGAGGTTGGTGATGGGCGATCAGGTATCCGTACCTTGCCCAGGTGAGGAACGGACGTGGCCGCTTTCCTATTCCATTTGTCGTACCTTATTCGTACCTTGCCTCCTCCAGCAGGCCCCTCCAACCCAGCGATGCAACCTGCAACCTGCAACCTGCGAGCTGCCCCGTGTCCTACATGCAGTGCATCCACCGCCTGCTGCATACGCATATGGAATGGGATATGGAAAAGAGAAGCATGTCGAACTGAGGTCCATGCCCTTGCCTCCACGCACACTCGCCTGGCCTTTAGCCAGGACCCCGCCGCCGCCGCCGCCAGCACTTACCACTTACACGGCGGCGATGGGATAACAAGACCTCATTTCTGCATCTGCCATGACCTCTTGTCGGCCGTGTCAGCACACCAATGTCGCCAGAGCCTGAACGACACTATCGTCTGTACACAGACCTGAACGGAACTCCTGGCAACCCCGACATCGCCTCCGGCTCCAGGAACGTGGACGCGGGCGTTGGCGGTCAAGCTGGAGTCTGCCTGTGTCAAACCCTCACTGCAACGCAACGCAACGCAACCCCGCGACGCTGTCATGTCACCTTCGGGTCACCGCCTCTCCGGCAGCGCCAAACTGCAGACTACCTGACCTGCTTACAGATTTGCAGCACAGGACCAGGTGGAAATCAGACAGGTACCTACCTTACGTCAACTTCGTTCGTCAAAGGGGCGGAAAAACACTTCTGGATCTGATCTTAATAACCAAGTGCCCGCAACTAACAAGGCCAAACCTGGCAAGCTTCCCGTCGCCTGCAAAGAGATTGACGGCCTCGGCCCCAAGGCTCTTGGGACCCTTCAAGTCGCAACAAGCAATAGTGGGATCCATTTCATGGCATCCCTTTTTTCCTTCTCGCCAATCCTCTCAGCCTCCTCACGTCGTCTCCTCCGCCTTTTGGAGACAACGCGCGTTGAGGTGCTAATGAAGCAATAATATTGCCGTTTCACCTTGAGCGGAGGGGGTGCCCAGCCCTCGGCCTTCCATTCGCCTCATTCTTGTCTGCCCTTCCTCACCATCGCCCAGCCCCGAATTCGCACCGCCCTTTTCCTGGCCATCCTCTGGGATGCACAACGGCGCAAGCACGCAAACCCGGCCTGGCAAAGATCACTGATGTCTCCGAGATCCCTGTCATCACCTACCTGGCTGGACTCCGGGTCCTAATCCCGTTACCCTTCCCCGCCAAGGCCCTGTACGAAAGAGAGAGGAAAAAAGAGGGACTTAAGGGTAGCCCTCCACCCCCGACTGGCCTGCCGAAAGACGGATCCGACGTGGAGAAGGGCTGTGAGGTTCGAACCCACCGTGAGCAACTCATGCTAGCACCAACGCTACGCATGCTTCTGCAAGATCGAGGTGGCCCTGAGTTGGAATACGACCGGACTCTTTGCGCATCCCGCACTTCTCTTTGTGGTGAAGGAGGTTTTGCGCGATTCGTTTGCCTCACCGCATGAAACGATTTGGCACACTTAAGAAAGCTCGGTCAAGCCTTTTTATGTCATTCTTGATATACCTCAGGGGCATTAACACGAGTACGTCTGGTAACGTCTCATTGGAAGCCGGCAGCATGATATTTCCAATTTTGGGCGTCCCCAGCTTCACCGTCTCCGCCGTTCCATGAATATTCAAGTGGGTTCTAGTTCGACTCCAGCGGCGCTCCAGCGTGGGTCATGGAATGGACGAATTGGCAAGGGGTCGGGGGGGTTGAATTGGAGGCCGCGTTGGACGACCCTGCAGCCGCTATTGAAAGAGGAACCGAGAAGAGAGAGAGAGAGAGAGTGGGAAAAAAAAAAAACTACGAAGTACATGCCCGTCAAGCACGCAAGTGGCCGGCTCAGTTAAACCGAAAAGCCAGCGCGGCCTGTTGGAGCTTGAAAGCGCCGCCGGTTCCCCCGTCGCCGGGCAAGCCTCGTCCGAATCATTCGTCGCTGCTCGTCCCGATCACTTCGTATGGGCTTGGGCGGAGCAGAAGAACAGGAAGGCGACGAAGAAGCAGCGGGAGAAGGCGGCAGCGCGGGATTTCACGAGGAAAAGCGGGTGGTGCGGATTTTGCTCGTCATGTGAGGCATCATCCCATACGATTCTGTCGCTATTGCGAAGTCGTAATGTATGCATGCATGGGTGGGTATTGACTGGCCGGCCGTGCCCCTCGTACAGGCCACTCTCGATCAACACCGTCAATCCACTATTGTGCATTGCCAAGTCGACCGAGCCTAGCGCTCCCCACGCCTGCCTATGAATACAGAGCCCCTATTCTACGAATACGTACGGCTGACCTATTACCCAGGCCTCAAATCGAGCACCTTGGTGCCCGGTCAGAGTGCTGTGCAGGCCGGACCCGAGCACAAAGACTGGGGGTTGCTTGCTTGCTTGCGCTTGATGGAAATCCATTCCACTACGGTCCAGCTCCGAGAATTTGCAGATTCTCTGACATTGCGCCGCACGTCAGTCAGACCGGTGGTTTGGTCAGGAGTCGGCGGCGACGGCGTATTGCTGAGCATTCATCCAGCTCCCAGCTTTCATTGCGCGACTGCCCTCTGGGCTTCGGAGCCTTTCCACAGTCCCCAGCCCCGTCCGTGGGTCCAACGTTAAATGGCGTCGGCCACGGCGGTCATCGCGGATCTACAGCCACCAGCGTGCGACTGCAACATCACGGCTTCGGTGCACCCAATCACTGTCCGCTGTCGTGTTCCCCGCAAAACCAGACCGCGGCACGTTGTGCTTGGAAATTTAAGGACCCCAGAACCTTGGAGCCGGCTCCTGTCGACAGGCTCTTTCGATTGGCGAAAACTCTCAAGACTGCTGTTTGCAGAAGTTGCGAATGTCAGCTATCGCCGTAGCGCCTCGCAGTCGAAATGATGATGCGAATGCTTCCTGCAGAACGACCGCCACAATTCCCCTTAAAAACAGCTTGGGAGCCTTGCGACCAGCCCAATCTGTGACTGGGTCGACGGTGGTTCGACGGGGCACTCGGGTGAAGATCGAAGGAATGAATAGCGGGTTCGCTGAAAATCCGGGAAACAAGCTGTGGAGGAGGATCTTCTTTCTCACCTGGTGCGAATTCCGTCAGCAAGATACCCATCCTTGGCATATATCCCTTTGCCAATCGACGACGCAAAAGGATGGTCTTTGACATTCTGGCAACCTCCATCTGGCCGTCTCGTATTGTCTAATGATGCAGGGCATTGTTTATGGTCATTCCTTCGTACCACGCTGGCGCCCAGGCGCTTACAACTCCCATCGTTCACTGACGAACTGCCCACCGCACCAACCAATGTGGCTAGTCCACCTATGCCGATGATACAAGTGTCAGCCTTGCGCAAATATCGAAGTGACGACTAACCGCCCACATGGGCCAACCACAGTCCCTCTCATTCTGACATGGCAGCTTGAACAAGCACAGGACGCATCGCATCGCTCCCTCCACGATGCGCAGGAAACTGCCCCTGACGAAGACGACTCTGGAGACTCTATCGTGGCTCCTTATCTAAGATGCCGGCTTTGCCGTGCAGATCAAGGATGCCGCGCATGCCATCAACTAGAGTCAACGAGCCGTCACATGCACTTGTAGCATATGGCATTCGGACCCTGTTTCCCAGGCCACTCGCAATATGGGAAAACACCATTTCAAGAAGCGAGGGGATCTCGACCCAGACATCACCGTGTACTCTGGGTGGTTCCTGTCGAGCAAAGAAGCGGAACTCACCCGCTGCTCGTGTAACTATCTCGTGACAATTGAAGCAATGTGGGACCAACGGGGGGCGCAGTTGATGTCAACAATTTGTCTCGGTCTAAACGTCACCTACTCATGTTTACGGCAATCACAGTGTCCAAACAAGTTACTGGAAACATTCCAGCCGACGGACCACACAGACTCCACAGATTTCGTCTGATACGGCACATTGGCCAAAGGTTCGCATGTTTTGGGATGAGACAAGTTCGGGGAGGTCAGGAATGTCGGTCTGTCTGGCCAAACTCCGAGGTTTTGTGCTCATCGAAATCAACATACACGTCAGACCAGACGAGAGCCTCCGGGGTTTTCGAAATCCAGAAATCTGGAGACGAATATTTTACAAAAAACATGCGTAGGCAGTGTTGTGATGCGGTGACCCGCCCAATTTGGAAGAGGCTGACAAGTTTCAAACCCCACGATTTGGCGATGGCCGCTTATCGCTTCCGAGAGTTTCTTCTCCCCTTGACAGAATCTTGGGATCTGGAACCTGGCACGTTGTGGGACAGACACTAAACACACGCAGGAGACATGAGAACGTGCGGCTAGCCGTGGTGGATTACACACGATAGCCCGGCAGAACTTCAAGTGGACGCTCTACGGATACTAAGGGAGGCTGAGAAGGGTACCATGTACTAGGCTGGGTGATTTCGTTCCAGGCGGAGGCGGCAAGGGGACTTCAGTAGGCCGAAGCAGCCGAGACTGTTGGCCAAGGCGCAAAAGCTTACTGGTATTGTCGACCGGGTTTGTCTACTTGGACAGCAACGATGGCAGCTGCAGCGGAGATGGATGCTGGCCTGGGTGGTGCGAGCATTCTTCCGTGGGACGGGGACACCCCCACGAAGCGTGTTTGTTTCGTTTCTGCTGGAGGCTGCTGGGAAAGGGTCCTCTAATCCTATCGAAAGGGGCATGAACAACCGATTCGTGGGAATAGTTTCCGGAGGTGGTGGAACATTCCTCGGTGGGTTCCAAGAACATCATGGCGATCTTGGCCATCTCCTCATATCTGATGCAAACCCAGAAGTCAAGGTTCGAGGTTCGAAATTGTGTCCAAGTTGACCAAGGCACTCTTATCGGGTGCCGCCAACAGGCACGGAAGGCTTTGTGATCAGAGAACGGAGACTGGCCAGGCTTTTTTTGCCGGTATCATTCATTCTAACATATCCAGGCCAGGGAATGTCGATGTTTTGGACTCGGGAATAGTCAATAATGCCAAGGCACAGGAACGATCACTGATAATCAGATTCTGAGGGCGCAAAGTCATGACATGTTCCAGCCAAGGACGTCTACTGGCTGGGCGGGCTGACTAAGGACTGGGAGGTGGAAATCAGAGTGCTTCCTTCTGCGGTCGTTTCCTCCGCAACTCGGCCCCATCCCTCTCGCCTGACCCCAGATTCAGTCGGGCGCCTTGAGCAAGTCAGCACAGGCACAGAATACCCGTTGGAGAAATCTGGCTGAGATGTTCATAAAATAAAAAGCTCAGACGCAGGTGCAGATGCAGGCGTTAGCTGGCTCGGTCCAGAAACAAGGACAGAGATGCAGCAGCAGGTCAGCAGCAGAGGCAAACTCTCTTTTTCCTGTATTCTCAGCTGGAGGACATTTTTGGAGGCTTTGGGGGCGGCTGGTCGGCTGGGCAACAGGGGTTTGAGCTTTTGAAAATAGCAACCCTGGTCCTGCATGCTGATCTGGTTTCCTTGGCCTAGCTTAGGAGACAAGCGCGTATTATCCCGGTATCCGTGCCGACTTTTGGACTGCGGGTGGATTTATGCTCACATGGGGACAATACGGGACAGTGCCCGCCTTTGGAGTCCTTGTCGCCCGCTCGCTGCTCCACGCCGGGCAACAGAGTGTCATGGACACGACGGGGGCGAGCGATGCGATCGACATTGCGATGGCCGGTGTCTGTCGTTCGAGTTTCGGCACTCGAAATAACGGGCATGAAACGGGCGAAACGGATGATTGAATTGGGTCATTCGCGTGCAAGAAAGCTGCGCTCTACTCTCGACGTTTTGCCCACGACAACGGCGGACACCGGGCTACTCGGTCGGTACATTGCCCGCATTTGCCGAGCGCGTGGAGTTTTGCACCCAGTTCTTCCCCTGTCCCCGAGCTGAACGGGGTACTGCTCAGGTCGTGCCCACCTTGCCTGGCAATCCAGTTCGATTTTAACCTTAGCCTGCTCTGGGTTAGACGAGAAATTCGACCTTTGTCGCATCATTCTCACTAATGTGAAGATCGTGGAGGAAGCAGTGTCCGAGCTGCCAGCGCGGTTCTGCGAGGACAAAGTCGAGTTCAGCCTGGCGAGACGAGAGGCAACGGCGGGAGGTGTCGAGACTCTTGAGGGGGAAAGGATGGCACCGTAGCGACGAGGGCGAGGCATCAGCAGCGAGGTAGCAATGCGAGCCAATGTCGAGGCCAATAATACGAGATGGATTGAGGCGAGGGTGCCGCGCTGTGGCGGTTTGGCATGGGAATGATACGGTGCGGCGCTCGAGACGGTACCCAAAGCGTCGCCGCCGTCGTCACCTTGGACGAGGTACCTCTCACGCCAGCCATCATCATCGGGGCAGAGGCACTAAGACGGCTCCCACGCAGGTCACTTCCCCTTTCCTCTCTCCGTTTGCTCTGTCCCTTGGAGCGTGTGGTGCGGTGCTTGACCAGAGCTGGAAAGGACTGCCCCAAAGCAATTCTGCGAGATCCGCTCCCCATTTTCGTCGCTCATCCCTTCCTTCAGGGTGCCTCAACTGCAGCCGTGCGGAAAGTGCGAACCGTCTTGCCATCTCTCTCCCTCCCGACCCTTCCTCTCGTTCCTTCTTTGCACTTCGCATTTCGAATCGTCCGCTTGGCTTTTCGAGGCTGCTCACTCTCGTTTCAACTGTCAGACCAACATCTCAGTTATCAGGAACAGGCTGAGAGACTTGACTTGTTCTCTGTACCCTGATCCCAACCCGCAGCGACGAGCAGCCAACGTCCAACGAAGCGAATCGCCCGACGAACAACGACGAACAATCTCACCAACATTCGTTCCCCGGAAAAGGACCTTCGAGGCAGTGCGCACGATCGCGTCAGCTTTTCTTGCTCGGTCGTCGCCTCCCGCCAATCCATCGCTCGCTCGTTCGTGAGGTGCATCTACCGCCGCCGCCCATCAACCCCAAACTCCGGCTGGGCCACCAGAGCGCCCAACATTAATAACTCTATCCGACTATCGAAACAGCCGAGCGGCTCCTGGGCTGCCGACCACCGTTGCTGTCGGTGTTGCTGTTGCTCTTGTTCTAATTCTGCTGTTCGGGTGTGCTTCCGAAAGGATACCTTTTGTCTGCATTTGCGCCGCTGCGAAACGGTTTCCCGCCCACGCTCCATCCCATCATCTTCAATCCCATAATCCTCCTGCACCGTTGTGCGTCGTCTCATTCGCATCGCATCCTATTTCGTCGCTACTCTTGACACGACTCAGGCCCGGCGCCCCCTGGTCCCAAGTTGTGCAAGGAGCCAAATTTCAGAGAAGGCGCATCGGCCGTGCGTTTGCTTAAGTACGCAGACGGATCGAAAAAGAAGAGTGTTGCTGAGGGCTGCAGGGAAGTAAGAAGAAAGGAAGGAAAGGCAAAAAAAGGCAGCACCCGCTTGGGTCGAGAGTTCATCGCTTGCTTGGCTGCGCCGTGCGGTCTGGTCTGGTCTGGTCTTCCATCGCCCGATGTTGTGAAGGCTCCACCGGGATTGCCCACGTTCACCAGCTACACCTCACCACGCCCTCTTATTCTCTTGCAAGAGTCGCAGCTTCACTACTGCCCGACACACCGAACAGGGAGCAAGCAGGTTGTGGCTTCTGCTTGCTTGGAGAAGAAGGTCATTTGCTGGCACCTTCCCTGCTTGCCTTGCTGTTGGCCCCCTGATTTGCTGGCGCAGAAACGCAGGAAAGCCGCGTCGAAAAAAGGGACGCTTCCCCATTGATTCGCGGTCTCCCAAGGAACAACCCCCCGCCAATAGCAGGGGTGCGAGGCCTGGACAATCCACAAATCCTGCTGGACGTTGCTTTCCTTCCAATAACAACTCCTGTGAGTATGACTTCCTTCGAGCCCAGCGATCGACCCGCACCTGCATCGCAACAGTCTGTTGTCTTTTCGCTGCTGTTGTGTCCGTCTCTTGACATTTGCTACCCAATTGTCAATATTTTCCCACCTTGCATTTTTGAGCATTGCACCACAATACCCCCCTCCACCATCGAGAATAATCGAGTCGATCTGTCGCTCGTCGTTACGCGCGACAGAACCTCTCTTGTCTTTCGAAAGGGTGAAGTCTTCCCTCTGCGGCATCTGACGATCCCACGTTGCTCGACGCAAATCTTGACCGCCATGGGATCCAAAGCTAACGTCGCTCTCTCTACAGGACCATGTCACTCCCTGAAAGACCTGGGCCAAGCCCTCCTTTCGAGAATAGTAGATCCTACCGGAATTCACCGTCACGGCGCAACCGCCCTGGCGATGTCGAGACCGGTGGCTACTATCCCGTAGGAGGGCGACCTTCCCATCAAAGAGGACTTTCTGCGGGTGGGCATTCAGCGACGTCCTTCCCCGAGACGATCTCAACTCCTAACGTCAACACAGAAAGCCAGCCCTTGTCGCCTACCTTTGAAGGATCAGCCGCAGGGCCGTCCTCCCCCGAACCGTTCCAGCGAAAGAGAAGCTTGATCCGACCCGAGAGACACAGAATCGACAAGGACCATCCGAACTACTACTACAGGAAACATGCCGCCAACATGAACGTGTTGCCGTCCGCGACCGGAAACGACCCGATTACCGAGGACATGGAAGGGACAACTGACGTTTCAGGGCGCTCGCAGACGAACGATAACTACTCCGATGCCTCGCCGCCGAGAGGGCAAAACAGCAGGCAGGCTAGCTTGGAGGAGAAGAAGGGAGGCCCGACTAGGACGAAGGAGAAGCGCTTGAGCCGGCACAAGTCTGGCAAGCTCACTAAGGAAGGGAAGAAGCGCAAGCACCCGGCCGAGCAGCTTAGCCCGCCGAGTTTCTGGAACGTGTACTGCGCCATCATCACTTTCTGGTGCCCGAACTTCATGTTGAAGTGCTGCGGCATGCCCTCCAAGAACCAGCAGCGCGCCTGGAGAGAGAAGGTCGGCCTGATCAGTTTGATCCTGCTCATCATGGGATTCGTCGGTTTCTTGACCTTTGGCTTTAACCAGGCTGTTTGTGGAACTCCTCCGCCGCGCCTGCGTGTCAACGAGGTGTCTGAGGGATACATGATTTTCCACGGAACCGCCTACGACCTGTCGGGCTCCCGTCATCCTCCCGCCGACGGCGTGCCCATGGTCAACAGAACCCACGGTGCCAACGTCCTGTACGACCTGCCTACCAAGTATACGGGAATGGACGGCAGTTTCTTCTTCCAGAACGTCAACGGCCGCTGCAAGAACCTCATCACTCTTGCTGACAACTCTGATGTCCCCACAAACAGCGCCGGCGACCTTGCGTGGTATTTCCCCTGCACGGCTTTCAACCAGGACGGATCGTCCAAGCCAAACCTCACGATCCCTTACTACCTCGGATGGGCCTGCCACACCACTCAGAAGGCTCGCGACACCTTTTACCTTGACTTGAGCGGGTCTGCTGACGTCTACTTCACTTGGAACGACATCAAGAACAGCTCTCGCAACCTGATTGTCTACTCTGGCAACGTTCTCGACCTGGACATGCTCAACTGGTTCAACAGTTCTCAGGTCAAGGTGCCTTCGCGTTTCGATGAGCTCAAGGACAAGACTTCAGCTGTCAACCAGGCCATCCGCGGGCGCGATGTCACCAGAGCCTTCCAGTCTTCGACCGACAAGCAGATTGCTGAGTGTTTCGAGGAGATCATCAAGGTCGGCTCTGTCGACACTGAGACTGTCGGCTGCATTGCGTCCAAGGTCGTCCTCTACTGTTCGCTTGTCCTCATTCTGGCAGTCGTCTTGACGAGGTTCTTCCTCGCCATCTTCTTCCAGTGGTTTATCAGCCGAACATACGCTGCGGCCAAGACCTCTCAGACCGGTGACAAGCGCAAGCGTAACCGTCAGATTGAAGATTGGTCCGAGGATATCTACCGGGCTCCCCCCAGACTGCCTGGCGACGTTGGAAGTAGTGTTAACGGCTCTTCTGACCGCACTAGCAAGCGTGGCAGCTCATTCCTCCCCACCACTTCCCGGTTCTCTGCCGTTTACGGAGCGGGTGCAGTCCCGGCTGGCGGAAAGCGTGCGCCGTTGACCATGGCCAGCTCCGGAGCGGGCGGCAATATGCTGCATCCAGGCAACGCCATGTACCGACAGGGCAACGACAGCCGCACCAGTTTCCTTCGCTCGGATCCTTACACCTCTACTGCAAGCCCGACTGATGGCCCCGGGCCCGCGGGCTTCATCCACGAGGCCGTTGTCCCTCAGCCTCCCGCTGACTGGATGCCCTTTGGATTCCCTCTGGCTCATACGATGTGCTTGGTTACGGCCTACTCCGAAGGTCTGCTTGGTCTCCGCACAACTCTGGACTCCATCGCCATGACCGACTATCCCAACAGCCACAAGGTCATTGTCATTATTTGCGACGGTATCATCAAGGGCAAGGGTGAAACGAAGTCCACTCCTGACTACTGCTTGGACATGATGAAGGACCACACGATCCTCCCTGATGAGGTTGAGCCCTTCTCATACGTGGCAGTTGCTAGCGGTTCGAAGCGACACAACATGGCGAAGGTCTACTCTGGTTTCTACGACTACGGCACCAAGTCTGCCATCCCTCTCGAGAAGCAGCAGAGAGTTCCTGTCCTCCTCGTTGTCAAGTGCGGTACCCCTGACGAGGCTTCCAAGTCCAAGCCCGGCAACCGTGGCAAGCGTGACAGTCAGATCATTCTCATGTCTTTCCTCCAAAAGGTCATGTTCGATGAGCGTATGACCGAGCTTGAGTACGAAATGTTCAACGGTCTCTGGAAGGTTACGGGTATCTCCCCCGACTTCTATGAGATAGTACTCATGGTCGACGCCGATACCAAGGTCTTCCCCGACAGTCTGACTCACATGGTGTCTGCCATGGTCAAGGATCCCGAGATCATGGGTCTTTGCGGAGAAACGAAGATCGCCAACAAGCGTGACTCCTGGGTCACTGCTATCCAAGTCTTTGAGTACTTCATCTCCCATCACTTGGCCAAGTCCTTCGAGTCTGTCTTTGGTGGTGTCACCTGTTTGCCCGGCTGTTTCTGCATGTACCGCATCAAGGCGCCCAAGGGAGCTCAAGACTACTGGGTTCCTATCTTGGCCAACCCTGACATTGTTGAGCACTACTCCGAGAACGTCGTCGACACCTTGCATAAGAAGAACCTTCTGCTGCTCGGTGAGGATCGTTACCTTACGACGCTGATGCTCAGGACCTTCCCCAAGCGAAAGCAGGTCTTTGTGCCCCAGGCCGTCTGCAAAACCACGGTCCCTGACGAGTTTGGCGTCCTGCTTTCTCAACGTCGTCGCTGGATTAACTCGACTATCCACAACTTGATGGAACTGGTCTTGGTCCGTGACCTTTGCGGTACCTTCTGCTTCAGTATGCAGTTTGTCGTCTTTATCGAACTGATGGGAACGCTCGTGTTGCCTGCTGCTATCGCCTTCACCTTCTACGTCGGTAAGTAACTTTCGTCTGGCTTTGCTTAGTATACAGCTAACACTCTCAGTCATCATCTCCATTGTCAACCAACCGCCGCAAATCATCCCCCTTGTCCTGCTTGCACTCATTCTTGGTCTGCCAGCCGTTCTGATCGTTATCACCGCTCACTCCTGGTCGTACGTCTTGTGGATGCTTATTTACCTGCTCTCTCTGCCTGTTTGGAACTTTATCCTGCCAACGTACGCCTTCTGGAAGTTTGACGACTTCTCTTGGGGTGATACCAGAAAGACGGCGGGCGAGAAGACGAAGAAGGCCGGTCTCGAGTACGAGGGCGAATTCGACAGCAGCAAGATCACCATGAAGAGATGGGCCGAGTTTGAACGCGAGCGTCGGACACGCAGCAACTACTGGGGATCCAAGGAGAACGTCGTCGGAGGCGGCAACACCTGGTCGATGCCTCCCGGCCACCAGTACAATGACGAGTACTACCACTCTGACGCATAAAAGCAAAATCTCACACACACGGCGGGCGTTTTTGTTTTTGAGCAGCATGATGGGTACCACGGGTTTTATACGAGAGGCGCGATTACGGCCTTGTGTTTTTATTCTTCCTCTTTTCTGATGACAAAAAGGAGGGACCACGAAGTATAGTCAGTCGTAAGAGGCTCGGCACTTGTAATAATGGGGGACGGCCGAGAGGGTAGAGAATCCGCATTGTATTTTGCACTGGAAACGTTGACATTGCTCTTGCTTTCTGCGCATTGTTTCCTCTCCAGAGGCTGGTGCTTTGAAAAAGCGCTGTTTGCACTCTTGTCTTTGCGAAGGTGGCGGCATTGGGTTGTCTGATCTTGTACATATCATGGACGCATCAACAAGTGTCGGTAGTCGTAGTAGTAACCAGCCCTTTTTCAAACTGTTACTGAACTGTGTCGTGTAACTCGCCCCCTTGGGACGTGACTTGAAGTTACCCAGCATGGAAGTGTCTAGACGTGCCGCGTCGCCCCTGATACGCGGCCCCCTCCTGGTCTTTCCGGCCGAGAAGCGCGAGCCGTGTCTGAGACGAAATGGCACACGCACACACATGCACACATACATTTTGTGTCTGGAGTATCAGCATACTCTTGCGTGTCGGTCATCATACAGCTAGCTAGTTGGAGGAGGGAGTTGGAGGGGCTTTGTCACGTTCAACATGGGAATAAGAAATGAGAGAGAGCGGCGTTGGTGGTGGCGGCTCTGTGTAACCACATTCCTTCCCCTCCTCCTTATGAATCTGTAAAGTAGGTTGAAGGATGGGTGGCCTCTTCCTTTTGCCTTGCCAATGCGCAGCCTCAGCCGTGTCCGCCGGCTTTATCTTCTCTCTCTCTCTCTCTCTCGCTCTCTGTTGCAATTATAGCTTAGCTTGGCTTGGTCTCGTTTCCCCATACTGTACCTCGGTTTTCCTGTTGTGGTGTGTGTAGTTACAGAGTTACATGAGGTGGCATTCGCTTTCTTTTCTCATTCTCAAAGTAGCTTTTCGCGTGCCGTCCCGCGGTTCTCTTCAGACTACGGGTTCTCTTGATACTACGACGGTGTGGTTCCGATGAAACTCGGACGGGCTTCTTTTCTTCTTTACTTCATAGTTGAAGTTTTCGAGAAGAAGGGGGGGAGGGGGACGCAACGCCGGACGGCCACGGGTAACGGATCTTATTATTGGAGATCCCGGCGGGCCGGTGAGATTGTGGAGCCCCCTTGGTTTTGGAGGGGACGCGGAACGACCTTTTGCCTACTTGGGTAGTTGGTCTGGTCCTCCTTCTGGGTGCCCGGCAGGCAAAAGCGGGCGGGCAGGTAACGGCGAGGAGAAAGAAACGGGATGCTAGGCTGATGGGGAGGAAATGCGCACAGCACAGACATTGGAGATGCGACCAAGAGGCGGCGGAGACGAGAGAGAGAAGGCGAGGAGGAGTGGGGGATGCGAGGGGAAGAGAGGGAGGAGGGCATTGCATGGTATGGCTGCAGGTAGCCGAGACATGATGATTTGGTTTTGTTGTTATTTGGTTTGTCCTTGCCTCTGCGGGTGGACTCCTGCTGGATAGTGTGTCTTCGGATTTGTGCCGTTCCCGCAGCTCGCATGCTTTCTCGAGCAGGCAGGAAATAGTTTGTTTTCTTGCTTTCTCACTATCTTGACGTTTCCTGCTCCCCTCCTCCAGCGTGCAAGCGAGAGAGGCATGTTGGCCGCACGGCCTTTGCGCCCGGTGGGGGTCCCCAGGGTGTCTTTTAGTCTCACAGCAAGAACTGCGCGCAAGGAATAGGGCCTTGGTTACGGGATTCTCTTTGCTTTTTCAGCAAAATTTTGACCGGTGTGTCGTTGGACTGGGTTGGATGCTTCTACCCGAAGCGCCGCAGCGCCCCGAGTTTAGGTAGCAGCGTTGCTCTTGTGATTTTTTTTTTTCTGCCCATTCTCATTCTTCTAGAATGTGGATTTGGGATGGGGGAGGGCCCGCCCCGCCAGTAACCTCGAGCTATTGGCGCCTTTGACGATGGAAAATCGAGACGAGGCTTTGTCGAGGCTCAAAGGCCCAAAAGGAAAGTACAGGGCTTGAGACTCGGCGTGGAGCTCGGTCTCAGCGGTCATGTCGATCAGTCGAGGTTCTGTTCATGGCTGACGGGTCGAAGCTTGGTTTCCGGGGTCACTGTATTTCTGACATGGGAGTGGTCGATCCTGCTGTGGGATTTCAACAGAGCAGTCCTGATTTGCGGACTCTCTTCATGTTGGCGGCCGCGCATGTTGAAGGACTCCATGAATAAGCAGACCTCAGCCGGAAATTGTGCGATTATGTGAGCAGTGTTGGAAAGACAGAAAAAACCCTCCTCTGCGAGAGGTTGGATCGGTTTTTTTCTCCTATCCCCTGTCGTGTTTCCGAGTCCCTGCGTAAAAGGCGAGGGGTTGGGTAAATAGACACTGACGAGGGCAGCAAGTGCACAGGCGAGTTGTGAAAAAGCAACGAGTTTGCGGAGCCTGAAGGTCGGAGGCAGCAAGGAAATGGTTCGTATTGGGGTTGGTTTGAAACTCGGGGGACCAGCACGCTGCCGATTGTGATTGATCACCTCAACGGGTCTCCTGTCACGCGCGCGTGAGGTTGGGGGTGGGCTTCTCTTCTCATTCTGGCGCACCGATGGCTGGCAGGCAGCTACTCCAGGGATTCCATCATTGGACTGATCGGGATGCTGCTGTGGCTTGGAGGTGAGGTTGCAGTTGGTCAGATTTTGGCATCGGTCGAGCATTTGTTTTTAATGTCAGCTTCTAATATAGGGGTCCGCTGGCGAATGAGACGGCTTCAGCGGTGTGTCGATGTGAGTCGCTCATAGGAGTAAGGTAAGCTTGCGTCGCCAGCGAAGGAATCCTTCGGTAGTGTCCCGTGCGAAAGCAAAAGACAACTGAGGCCTGCCGTTCTTGCCCGGTTTCCGATGCCAGGTGGCAGTCGGTGAGCGTTCTGTATAATTTAGCTTGGGTCGGCGTGGAAGGGGAGGCTTCCTAATCCAACGACTTACATGAATGTGGGCTAGCACCCCTGGATGACCAAGGTCAGAAAGTGAGCGAGGTGACAGGTCACATTGTGAATGTTGCGAGGTTTGGAGAAAATGAATCAAAACTGGCCGTTTTTTCGTCAATGCTCAAATCTGACGGACGGGAAGCGAGAATGACCGTCGTAGAGGGATGCTTACAAGGGAGGCTGGAGATCAAAAGAAAGGACAGTTAGGCCGCCGTTGGAAGAAACCGACTCCGTCAACGCGTGGTTGGGTTGGTTTACTGCACGGTATTGGCAATCGGGGTGAGGATCTGCAATGTCGTGTAGGTAAGCAGCGCATGGAGAGTATATTCGCGCACTAGAGCATGCTTTGTAGGCCGGATATGGTTGCATGGCTTTCTCTGGGACTGCTCATGACCAACTAGCGCTGCGGCAAGAGTCAGGTCCTCCAAAGACGTTGGAGGCTGCTGTCCAACGTCTGAACGTCGGCTGGGTCGTGACGTCAGAGTGAGTCGAAGAAGGGAACAGGTCCACGGTCTGAAAGTAGCAAAGCGAGGTGAGAGTACGGATACTCCATACGGGGGGCACTAAAGAAGCATGCGGACGGAGAGCTGGCCGCAGTGCACATTTCTTTCGGCCGGAGCGGTATTACAGCTGGGGTTTCTGCTAATTGTGGCGACATGCTGCTTGTCGAAAACGATGCGTCCCATCGGGACATGGTTTTGTAGTGACAAGAAGTGGCTGGGTCTGGCCTGGCCAGGTGCAAGCTACCGCGGCGTCGTGGGCAAGGTTGCTCGTGTATCCCATCCGTACCAGGCCAAGCCCAACGAAGTGCAGGTAGTCTTGTCTCCAAGCTCGCCTCGTTCCCCTGCGTATGCGTGCTATCCGTATCGTGATACAGAATGAGCTGAGGTGTTCTCGTCGTTTGTCGGCGGTCTCGTTGCGTTCCCCGGGGTTTCCATGGGGGCACTCAGCACCGCACACCATTTCCCGCCCAGAGTCAGCCATGCATATGATATTGGAGGTGGCGTCCATAGAGCTGGCGTCGGGACCAGTCTCTGTCTTGTTGGACTAGGGTGAGTTCCCGTAATACTTCTCCCTCTGTGCTGCGCAGAAAAGCAACAGATGCCCACGCTGCGAAGCTGATTCCCAGACGGACAGGGTTCGTGTGCTCGCGGCATTAGGTTGGCTGGCATGAGTGGCCGAGGGCATACATGCCCCTCCGGTCCTTGAGTGCAGGTGGTGGTGGTGGTGGTGGTGGTGAGGGTGGAGGTGGCCATCCTTGAACCAGCCTCACCACCACTACCACCATTTTGCCAATCTTTGCGAGGATCGTCAGGACGCAACAATGTCTTGCCTGTCGTGGGAGACCCAGAAGAAGCCACGATCTTGACTCGAACTCAAATTTCGATTCGGCAGCTAGGAAAATGAGGCACCCTACGTTCCTCACCTTCGAAAGCTGCGACAGTAGAGTGTTGTTGAAAAGACGGTTGTATTTGTAGCAAGGCACGCAGGGATCCAATGGTGGTAGGAAATCCAGGTCGAGTCCTCCACACCTTCCGAACCCACAAAGACCAGGGACGCTCTTTTCAGCACCAAGGAATTTAGTGAGGGATTGACGAGAGCTGAGAGGGATCGGGCCTTGTCACAGCACCATTGACGAGGTTCCACCAAGTGTATCTTTGCAGTGAAGGTACATGTTCTGCAGCCAGTGCTGCCACTGAGATACAAGTACCTCTTTAACTCGGAGACCTCGTCAAGTCTTCAACATGGGCCCTGGAATGCAACTCAACCGCCAGGCCGCCTCGCTGCGCTGTGCGGTCGGGTGTTTGGTTGGCGCGCCTGTCGCAGTGAGGTACCCTTCCCCATTGTCCTTCGATCCCAGTGAAAGATTCCCGCTCGGGTCCCATTCCCGCTCCCGCCCTGCTACAACACCAGCACTGGCACTGGCACTGGACTCGACCTGACCTACGCCTGACCGCATCCTCGACTGTCCGGACCAGACTCTAACAACCTCCCAGTCCGTTCGCCCAGAACTCGACCAACACCTTCCGCCACACATCTCACGACAACCCAGGGCAGGCGGCGACACTTTCGTTCCGAATTGACAATCTCCTCGCATTCCAACTTTGTGAACGAAGACCGACTTGCTCCGCTCTCGCAAACGTTGCACACCGACCGGTCATCGACTGCGCGAGATTGAATTGTGCCCCGTGTGCTTGGAGGAAGAAGCAACGGAGCTTTTGGACTGCCGAATACGCCAGTGGCCATCCGTATCAACGACTCGTCTAGGCAATAGACGTGACCTCGGGTAAACATACGACTTACAATCTCGACCGCTCCAGAAGAAGCCTCCATTCGACCCAACCAAGGCGGCCGCTTTTTTGCTGTATACCTGACCTTGATGATGCCCATTCGGGCCACGACTCAGACTTGAAGCGAGCACGATGCGCCCAAGAACCTCAGAAACAGCCGGCTCTCAGCCTTCCCAAGCACAGGCTACACCCGCTCACTCGAACCATCACCACAGTGTGACCTTCGCTCCGCCAGTCGATGGTCCCTATGACCAAGATTCCCATCACCAGCCTGCTCGCGAGACAAGCCAACACAATTACCCCCAAGAGCCACCAACGCATGGCCAAAACTTTGCCCAAGCTTCGTACGCTGCTTCGACATCTCACTTCGTCAACCACTTCCCCGTCGCTCCGTCGTCCCTCTACGATGCCGCCAACTCCTCCTCATACAACCAGCACCCTTACGATCCTGAATACATAGACTACGATGATGACGAAGATGACGTTGACGAGGAGGACGATGAAGCCATGGATATGAGCGACAGCGACGGCGGTGCTCCTCTGGGTCACACCTCAACGATTGTGCCCGTAACCAGCACCCTTTCGCCCGTGTCGGGAACTGGCGCGATGCTGAACTCCGAACAGTATCCTGGCCCCCCGCATGCCCACAACACGATCCATGGACAACTGCCCGCCGAACCTCCTTCCCATATGACGTCCTACTGGGTTCATTCTGGCCCTGTGTTCGATCCATCAGGGCCTATGCATCCTACCCCGCTTAACACCATCCCCTTTCACCCAATGTTGAGCGCTGGAGGCATGGACGAGGATGATGACGATACATGGCAGTCAACATATCCCGCCATCTCTGGCGTTTCTGGGGCACTTCAACAGCATGTTGTCACGGGTGTCGACGAGGAGGAAGAGGCCATATGGCAAGAGGATGGCCCCCCAGCCGCCAGCAACGCAAATCCAAGCACTCTTGGCCCCGAGAACCTCTGCCTCCGGGATTTCTTGAGAGACTGGGCTTGGCGCAACCGCAATGGTCCTAGGCCTAGTATCAGGTCAATCAGCGCGCAATCCGCACAAAAGATTGCCCGAGTGCGGTTTTCGGACCTGGAAGGTGACAGGTGCGACCTGCAAGGAATCGACTGGGAAGACCTTGGGGTCCTTCGCTCGGAGGCCCGCGTTCGTAGGAAGTTGGACTACAAGAACTATACTAACCGGGCAGGCTCAGACAAAGTGGAGGTGAGAGTTTCCATGAGCCATTTCGCAGTCTACCTAGACAAGCTAACACTTCTGTAGTTGGACTACCCAGACCGAGAACTCTATAGCACTGAGAACTTCTTCAGGTTCCGCCGCATGGATGTCCGGCAGAACGTCCACCTGGCCCATTTCCAGCTGCGAAACATCCTGGCATGTGCGGGTAGAAGCCGTATTTTCTATCCAGGCCAGCGAGCTGTATACCAGCTCAACCCCGTCACCGGCCAGAGTGAGGTAGCTATGGACCTCAACGACTTGGGCAATGTTCAAATCTCTACCTTGGACGCCAACTGCGGAATTTTGATTGCCGGTACCTTCAACGGCGAATACTGCATGCGCAATGTCCACAGCCAGGACAAGAAGTACACGGAGGGCCAAATAACTAACCACATTAGCGGAATCACCAACCACCTACAGATCTATGAGTCGCGAAACTCGACGCCGATGGCTGCTTTTGCAAGCAACGATCAAGGGTTCCGCGTGATGGATGTGGCGACCGAGAAGTTTGTTTTGGAGACACAATACGGGTGTCCCATCAACTGCTCCGCTCTCTCGGCTGACCGTCGCCTTCGCGTGATGGTTGGTGACAACTACAACGTTATGATTGCCAATGCGGACACTGGCGAGATCCTGCAAGAGCTGGGCGGACATCGCGACTTTGGATTCGCGTGCGACTGGTCAGACAATGGCTACACTGTTGCAACGGGCTTTCAGGACATGACTGTCAAGATTTGGGATGCTCGAAAATGGACCAAGCCCAATGGCGATGGGTATCCGCTGGAGACAATACGTTCGGAAATGGCCGGAGTGCGCAGCCTGCGCTTCTCGCCCACGGGCAGCGGCCCAAGTGTTCTAGTTGCGGCGGAGGAGGCCGACTGGATCAACATCATCAACGCACAAACCCTGAAGCAAAAACAGTCGTTCGACATCTTTGGAGAGATTGGAGGCGTGGAGTTCGCAAACGATGGCCAAGACCTCAATGTTCTCTGCATGGATCGAACACGGGGTGGACTGCTTCAGCTGGAGCGCTGTGATCTGGGTGCTTGGGGAGGGTTCGAATCGGTGGACGAACCACAGGAAATCGACATGCGAACTCCTGACCTCGGCGTGTCCTATCCCGAAAGGACCTATCCTCGCAGCTACTCTGCTAAAGCGGCAAGAAAACTGTCCGTGTTCGACGATTTGGAGCCATTCTGAAGAACTTGTTACCCGGGGAGACGGCACTACGATCGCTGCTCTGGACGGCCAGGCGTCCGGGTGGCAAAACTTTGGCGTTTGCGGACTCATTTGCCCTTAACGATAACGACCCCGTCCATTGTAATGCGGCCTCGCGATTGTTTCGCATTGGTTGGTTCTCTTTTCTTGTCCTGTTCTTTGACTACACACGGCTGGCATATAGATGGGTTTTTCGAAACAGTGCATGTGTCTGAAGGTGGGAAATAGCATGGCAAGGCCTGTGGAAGGAGACCCCTCCGAAGAATTTTTTCTATGTTTTGATCTAGCACAGCGTTGAAACTTATTCTTTTAGGCATGGAGGATTTTAACGACGTCACGGATGGGGGGCATTCGGAAATGGTGTCTGTCGCATCGTTTCTCGGTTTTCATCATTTCATTCCATGAAAGTACTGCGTGCTTTTGGTACGTTTTTTGGACATAAGGGGGGTTTTAGCATATAACCACACAGTCTTCCGAGTCCGCAGGGGAGGACAACGGGTCTTTATTCCATACGAGGAATATGACGACCTTTCATTGTCTTTTATTTCTTTCTATCTATCATACCGTCCGGGTTTTTGGCTGATTGGATGAGCTGGGTCTAATCCAGGCATACACATATCCCTTTTTATTTCTCGCGAGATACACCTGGGGGACGGTTTTTCAGGGGACCACTTTGATAGACCAAATCCATTGATTGTTGAAGCCACTGTCTACTACTTTGTGCGGTTCAAGGATAATGGGGAATGACTGCTCCTGGTGACGATCGACGACGACTGTTGAACGTTGGACGACGCCAACGAGACACATGAGTGGAGCCCGCATTTTTGCCGCATTCTTGCTGTTTACCATGCCTAGGACATGCAACTGCCGTGTGTGCATCGTCATCAGAGGCGGCGCCTCTCGAGCGCCTCATAAACGGTTTGGCGTTTTCTTCCCCCCCTTGCTTGGAAAGCCCGACCACCCCTAAATTCGATCTGAATTACACATTGCCGTCTTAGCGTCGCAGCCACATTGGATCCGAAAGGAGGGAAAAAACAACGGCTGGGAATCGAAATGACAAAGGGGGGGAAAGAGAAGGAGGAAGCAGCCTTTTGTGTCTATCTCCGTTTCTTTGTTGGGTGGTTTTCGGTGCGACCTGAAACGAAACGGGATCGGTGAGCTAATCATGGAGCGGATTGGAGGCTAGACAGTTTGCACAACCCGATTGTTCGGATGAACGGGTGGTTCGTCTGGGATTTTGGATGTGACGTTGTGTGGGTGGAATGCTGGCCATATCTGGACTCGCCAAGAAGAATGACACCCCTTTGTTGTTTGTTTTCCATTGTCACATTGGCACGCAAATGTCTTCCATTACAACATTAAATCGGATTTGTTTGTGGCTCATGGGGCAGGCTTAAAAGAAGGCTTGTTTAGATGACACATGAAATAATTTTTGGGGTTTCTCTTCGTTGCCGCCTTTCAATCCTGCCGCGACGAATCATGCCCCCTAAGTGATACATAAGGGAAGGAAATCAGAGTTACACAGGGTGGAGGGGTAGTCCTCCTTTTCCGTCGCTGAACCCAGAAATATTATATATACATCAAATGCTTAGATGACAGTATGTTACATAAAAATCCCTGGACGTCGGAAGAAGGGTTGATTCTTCTCGTCTTTCCCCCTTCCTGTTCTTCCTCTTCTCTCCTCCTCGTTGGGTAGGCGGTTGGCTGGGTATCCAATTGCTTTGAAAAACGTTTCGTCGAAATTGTCGTCGGATGGAACGGTGCTTGAAAAATGACTTCATGTACATCTTGTTTTTGGTTTATATGTAGGGACCAACATCATAGACAGGAGGGCGTGAGCAAGGCCGCGTGAAGTTGAAAGGTTGTCTTGTTTCGGTGGCTTCTCTTGTAGTCGCTCTTCCCGCTTAGAAGAGGTCACCGCAACCCCAGGTGCGCTCGCAGCCGCAGGAGCCGGGCTCCTTCCACTCGTCGTTCTTGAAGGAGAAGAAGACGGTCTTGCCACCAATGAGCTCACGAATGGAGCTGATGGCGGTCGCCTGCTCGGCGGTGCCGGGGCAAGCCTTGCCGTTGCAGGAGCCGCCGGAGGGCCAGCCGCACTCGAGGTTGATGGCAGCCTTGGAGCCGCAGATCTGGGAGGACTCGAGGATCTCAAGCTGGCCCTTGACGAAGGTACCGGCGTCGGAGGCGGCGGTCTCGGCGTTGAAGTAGGGGTGGATCTGTCCTCCGACGACATCGACGGCGTCGCAAATCTCGGAGACGACGTCAGACTGCTGCCAGACACCGACGGTCTCGGCGGTGGTGAAGGGACCGGTGTAGCCGGCGCTCTTGATGGTGGCCTTGGTGGAGACGATGAGCTGCTTCAGGGAAGAGGCAGAGCAGCGGCCCTGGAAGATGCACTCGTTACCGACAACGACGAGCTCAACCATGCTCCACTTGCCCCAGGCGGTGATGGCGTCGACCTGGTCCTTGATCTCCTGGGAGGTGGGGTCGCAGGTGGCCTTGACGAAGATGCCGATGATCATCTTGAGGCCGTACTTCTCGCAGGCGGAGCCGACGTTCTCGAGGGTGGAGCAGTCGGTAGAGTAGACACGGACGACCTGGAAGCCAGCCTTGGCGATGGAGGCAATGTCGGAGTCGACCTGGTCGGCGCTCTTGCAGGAGCCGGAGGCGTCCTCAGCGTAGGGGGTGTAGGTCATGGCCCAGTGGTCGCCAGAGCCACCCAGGTTGCCACCGGTGGAGGGAGCGGTGGCAGAAGGCTTGGGGGCGGAGGAGGAAGCGCTGGAAGGCTTGGGGGCCTCGACGGCAGAGGTGGTCGGGGCAGGGGCGGGAGCCTCGGTGGTAGGCTTGGGGGCCTCGACGGCAGAGGTGGTGGGAGCGGGGGCCGGGGTGGTAGGGATCGGGGCAACGGAAGTGGTGGTGGGCTTGGGCTCCTCAGAGGTGAAGGGGCAGACGACGACGACGCTGGTCTCGACAACGGTGGTGACGACCTCGGGGCGGGTGTAGGTACCGGGGACGACGGTGGTGACGACGGGGTAGACGCAGGTGGTGGTCGGGACAGTAACGGTCACCGTGGTGGGAGCAATGGTGTAAGTTCCCGGGGTAGGGCAGACGTAGGTGGTGGTCTCGACGACGGATGTGACGACACCGTTGGTGGTCTTCTCAGTGGCGTAGGGGCACACAACCGTGGTGGCATTCTGGACGACGGTGGTGACACCTCCGAAGGTGTGGGTGCCGGAGGGGACCGCGGTAGTCTGGGCGCCGCAGACGGTGGTGGTCTGGCTCACGGTGATGGTGGTGGCCGGGAAGGTGTAAGTGCCGGGGGTAGGGCAGATCTCGGGAACGGGAGTCGGGAGGTCCACGGGGGGCTTGTAGGTGGACGTGGGCTTGGGCGCGACGGGGGCCGAGGTGGCGGCGGAGGGGAGAGCGCTGGCAGCAGTGGAAGGCTTGCTGGGAGGGTTTGGAACCACTGATCTTCAGGTCAGCTCGACGATCTTTCATGTTGATAGCCACGATCTTCACCGTGGTCATGCTGTAGGGCAGAGACGGGGCACTCTTGGCCGAGTCAAGGGGACAAGGTAAGAACTCACGCGTAGGCTCGCCGTGGATGGTGGTGTAGATGGTGGTGCATCCGGGGACACAGACCGAGGCCTCGGCGCCTCTCTTGAACAGCTCACCGTGAGCGTGGCGGTGGTGGGAAGCAGCGTTGACACCGCCAATGGCCGCGGCGGCGGCAGCGAAGATGGAGCCCTTCATGATTGGAAATTAAGTTGCCTTTTTGAGGATTTTTGTTGTTTTCGTGTATTATCGACGTAGGTGTCGGTACGAGAAAGCGAATGCCCGCTAAAAGAGTGAAGCGGTAGTGAAGCTGAGGTGATGAGAGGACGAAAGGACGACGAAACTACGTTGACGGCATCAACTCATTTGACGGTGTTTTCGTGAGGAAGGGAAAGGAGAGAAGAGAGGGAAAGAAACGGGCGGAACTGGGATGTTATTATTATGTATGGTGGTTGCTTGCTTAGATTAGGTAGAAGGCTAGTATCCGTACTCTCTCATGGGTACGACTCTGGGAGGAGTCCCTGACCTGGGGGGGTCTTGGGGGTGGCCGACGACTCACCGGGGTGTGTGCACGACGCGGTGCGGTGTGTAGCCCGCCCACCTCAAGGATAGGTTGTGTGTGGATGTGGATGCCCAGCAGATGTGGACGACGGGTGGGCATCTAAGCATACCGTACCTAGTACGAATGGGCACTCGTTCTGAAGGTGTGTGCCCGGTGTGGGTGACACTTGTTTACCAACGGGAAACCGGTTCATCCATGGCTTGATGGGCTCGACGGACTGGATAGGGATGTGGCCATGGCCATGTGGGCGCATCTCAGCCATGCCAGGAAGCGTCGTTTCGTTGTTTTAGTGTGCACAAGCAGCACCTCAGAAGTGAGGTAACTTGCCAGCAAACAAGCCCCTGCTTCACTTGGCAGCAGGCAAGGCCACGAACCACGGCATGAGGTCGAGGAACCAGACCTAGAACCTGAACCCGAGCGAGAAGAGGAGCCAGAACCGTTTGATCCTCCAAGGGCCTCGAAGCCCAAGACGGCAAGGCCGGTGGAGAGAGCCCCAGGACCTTGATCATGGGAAGCCGGAGCAATGATCAAAAGCTGTCGCCTTCGTCAGTCTGACAGGCTGTGGACGGAGACATGGCAGAGCGAGGGCCCTGGGCAAAGGGCTGAGAGATACGGGACTTTGCAATCTGCTGGTGAACAGCACTGGCAGCGAGTCGGCGGCCGCAGCCAACCAATTGTCGGTGTTGGTGGGTTCTTGGCCAATCTTCAAGTTGACCCATGCAAAACGATTGACAGCGCGCAAGGAAAAGGGGAGGCGAGATGGCAATCCCGGCTAAGCGTGGTCGTGTCAACCCTTATTGGAAAGCCAAGACGATCCAGCACCTGGGCACCCAGAGCAACCGGCGGCGAGAAAGAGCAAGAGAGAAGGCAAGAGGCGAATTAGAAGAAAGCGAACGACGGAGCGAGAGCCCTTGACCAACCGAATCCACCGTTGATGGAGGGCGTTTAATTGTGCCCAAGATTTGACGACTCGGCAGCTGTGGGCGCAGGACAGGAAAACGGGTGACTTTGAGACAGCATGAGGTTGGCCAATTGCAGAGGGTCAGCACTATTCAGCTCAGAGCGTTGGTGTGCGTGTGTATGGTTCGAGAACAGGACTCCAGTTGCTTCCAGGCTACCGTGTCAGTGAGGAACAAGGCGGAAAGAAGCAACGAAAGCGCAAAAAGACAAGGCTACGAGGGAAAATAGGGGATGATGTGAGCCACCACTATCGACCTACAGCAACAGCGACTGAGAGCGACGAGTGACCGCGGGGGAGAGAGAGAGAGAGAGAGAGAGAGAGAGAGAGAGAGAGAGAGAAACAGCACCGGCCTTGCAGCTAGAGGGCGGAGCTGCAAGGTACCCGAAGTGGTAGTCCACTGATTTGGGAGGGATCGGCGGGTGCGGGGGGGCCTTGCAGCAGCACTTGGGAACTTGGGAACTTGGGAAGGAAGAAGGGGGGCAGAGGTGAATGAGCGGCCTTGGACTGGTGCGCCCGGGAAATTAGCTAAGCGACATTAGCACCAAGGACCCAGAAAATGAGATGAAGCTCTTGCTCACGCTGTCAGGTCTCTGGTCTACGAAGTACCTTACCTTACTACGTATGGCTTCTGCAGGTGCCGCACAGACGAACCGGTCTTCGGCCTGTCCATTCGTGCCTTGGCACTAACACTCGCTCGCGCTGGCCTCTGCTGGAAGGAAGAGAGCAACCTGAAGCTATCCAAATCTCATCTGTCTAATTCCATCACAGTCTAGCCGTCCTACCGACTGCCTTAGTGCAGACCTGCCCAGATGCACGCTGCAGCGGCAGTGCTAGTGTAGTCAGTGCCCCCGTTGATCCAGTCCGAGCCAGACGAATCGGCGCGGTGGTCTTTTTAAAAAGGAATGGTTCAGTGACGGTGTTGCAGCATCAGGATGTTCCATCTTCCTCAGCTACGAGTTTGGCGTTGCCGTCCGGCTCCGATGACAGTTTATTTTCGTATTCGTCCAATCTGCTCCCGTCGTTTCGCATGGACACGCACCTTACAACTGCAAGGTGCAAGGTCTGGCAGATTTTTTTTGGAATGAACGCGGCAGCCACAGTTGAGTTAGACGAACCACAAGCAAGATTGCAAAGAGCAACACACCCCCGTCTGGCCTCCTGCCCTACGCTGATTATGATGATGATCTTCTGCACGCTTTGGGAAGAAGACGAAATGGAACCGTATCACGTCCCCTCCCTTTTCGAATCTCGAATCGGCCATTTCGTCTGCATCTGGATTCTAGACACACTCGGGCAAAAGAGAGAGGAAGGTGGTGCGTGTGGTCGGTGTATTACACCTAGGTATCTCTTCCCCACAGTCTCATATTCGTGGCTTGCGACAACCGGCGCCTAGGTCTACCGTCTGCGCCGCCAGCATCATCTGCCGCGATGGAATCTGGAATTGCGGTTTCTTGGGCATGATTCAACTCAGATGTCTAGATGCGAGATTCTGCTACCGAGAAAAAGGGGTCGCAGTCATCGCCTGACTTGCCTTCTGCAGTTGGCTGCGCTCACGGCCTGAAAATGAGGTCAGCTCGAAGAGATGCATCTCAGCCGTACCTGCATAGGCATGTACTCAAATGCGACCTGCCAATGCAAGGGCCCCGAAATCCAAAAGAATTGCCCGAGACCGCCTCTGCAGGCCAGGCAGGACCACCACTGCCACTAACACGCCTCACCCCAAACACCCCCAAAAGAAACCTGGAAAGCGCCACCGCCGTTGTTGGCCTCCTTCATCAAGCCTGCTCGTGGTCTGAGCTGTGTGCGCTGTGCGTTTCTTCCAGCTTTCTTCTCTGCAGCAGTATGACTCCGTGGGTCCGCCAACAACCACCATCCACGTCTTGGTTCATCTTCGCTGCATGGAAGAACGCCGCGCGCTGCCATTTCATCAGGGAATACGGGAAATTTCTGCCTGCCGTCATGGGCCGCGACCCGACGCTCTCCGCGGATGTCTAGCTGATCATCGATGATGTCGTTGTTATCAGTGCACTTCCGATTCAGCCAGTCTGGCCGGGCACGGGGGCGGGAAAGAACAGCCCTGTTTCCAGCTCTCTCTCTCCAAGGTCAGCTTAAACTTTCGCCACAAACAAAGGCAGAAAAAGCGGTCTCTCCATCTTGCCCGCCGCTTATCCGGTAACGAGCGCCCTTCGCCTCCCCCGGAATACCTTAAAACCACGCAACGGGAGAATACCACGACGATACGCAACGGCACAGCGCACGCGATGCAACGGTCGCACCAAAGAACAATTCGCAAATGCAACTTTTGGGGGCCGAGTCTGCTTACTCAAAAGGTATCTGTCATCTCACACTCGTGACCGGGCTACGTTGGACATCTCTCTCGTCGAATCTCGTTTTTCCTCTTGCATAAAAACATGTCACCCACTCGCAGGATTTATGCAATGCCCGCCAAGTGGACATCAAATCTCCGGGCAACCTTCACAAAATCCAGCTTCACGAATAGCTTCACAGTCTCCAACAAGGTCCCCCGCCACCTACCCCTTTTTTTTTTTTTCCCTCTCGTCCCATTCAGTTCTTTTTTGCCTCAATCCCACTCGCTATCGTCCCCCCTGCCCCAACACCCCTCCCCTCTCCGCCTTATCCTCCCCGGCTCTTCAACTGCTCTCAAAAGAAACCAAGAACCGAAGTCTGGGTCACCTCGTATTTTTCTCCCCGCCGCATCTCTCTGCGCTGATGCATCTGCTTCCGCGGAGACTGCATGTCGATCCCTCCCCGAAACCACCCAAATCCAATCTTGTTATTCCCTCGTCTCCCCCAAAGCGAAAGAAAGCAGAAGACCGCCCAAATCCGTGATATGGGCAACCAACCCGAACCGTTCGGGCAAATTGCGACAAGACCAAATGGAACCCCCTATCGCATCTGACCAGCGATGGCGGTAAAGCTATCCGTAATCACCAGTCCAGTGCTAATAGCCGTGCCTGCCAACCATGTAATTCCCTGTAACCCCAATCACAAATACAACACCGTCCTCGGAAACATCTCTTTCCATATGGACCAAATCCCCTAGCACCACCGACGATCACCACAGAAAAGACCACACCGGTCCACACCACAGGCGAACAAGAAAATGCTTGACCTCTCCTCTGCACATCACCTCCCCAATAGCCCCTTCTCGAACCTCAGAGATCAGCATTGGATATCCGCCGTAGAGAGTGTGCAAGGCCGTCTCTCCCGTCCCTGCCCACGTGTGCCCACTTCAGCCCAGTGGAGGGAAGATCCAAGCTCGAGATAACATTGCGGAATACGAATCTTTCATCTGCTACCTTTTTGCAGGAACCAGCCTGGTGTTCGATTCATTCAGACGACGGCTTCCCCTCCCCCGTTCCCGTGATGGCAAACAGCCCAGTTGCATTCGTAGGCGGTCAACCTTAGCTCCCAAACTTGCCGCCCCCCCGAGAAAAGGGCGCCTCCCCCGGCCCGGGCTGACCGGCATGTCCCCGACACTTTGCTGCCCGGGGTCGAAGGTCGTCGGTGATTTGGCACATCTCGCCTAAGCAGCCAGACCGCCAGCCCTCCGAGGCTGAGTTTGACTCGCGCACATCATGTCGGCATTTCCGCGAGAGCTCTCTCGCTGTGAGGCTGTGTGACCTTTCACACTGCGGGGAAGAGGAAGAGGGTCTCTTAGCTCTCCTTCACCGCACGAGGAGACATGTTGTTTGAAACGAACGCTCAATGGTTTAATCGCAATGCCTGATAACGTACAATTGTGTTTCCCTCCCTTTCTAAGCAAATCTACCCCTTTGGGGTCTCTCCGACCTTTCGCCGCCTTTCCTAGCCTCACGCCGATCCAAGAGAAACAGTAGTTTGTGTCACAGTATCGAAAGTCCTGCCCTATGTCTCTCAGGCGTTTTCTCCCAACCGGGAACCCGAGCCAACCCTTCAGTCGCCGTTCATGAAAGCTCTCTATACCTCATCGTCACTCTCGTCGCCCAAAAGCTCGCCTTCGTCGTCGTCTACGACGGCATAGTCGCCTCTGCCGCGAGCGAAGCTATCCCTTGTCGTGAAACGCCTGTTGCCCCTTCCGGACAACCAGCTGCCTCCTCTGCTGCCGCTGCTCACCCTCTCGTAAGCAGAGGTGGCGCTTCTCCACACGGCGGAAGCGACGAGTGGCAGCGCGGAGACGACGGCGACCGCGGCCGAGAGCGCGATGACGGGGTACTTGACCCACGGCGCCTCGCTGTCCATGCTCGGTGATTCTCCCAGGCGGATCTGGCCAAACTTGCTGTTCCAGTTGTTGTAAACCCACCAGCCGATAGCGGCTGCCACTCCAACAGGAATGATGACGGCGAAGAAGATGGCCACTCCAGAAGTGCCACGGCGCCTCTCGAACTCGTCTTCCTTGCCGGCGCAGGCGTGGACCTGAGACTGCTTGTCGAGCTCCTGGCCACCAACGCAGGTCGTGAGAGGAATGCGGCGGTATCCCGTGGGCTCGTAGTACTCGACGGCGTCGGGGTTCTCCTTGCACCATTGCTCAGCCGACATGGGCTGCTTGCCAGGTACAAGACTGCACTGCTTGTGATTGTCCAGCTCGAAGTTGTAGTCACTATTACGAACGTCAGTCAAATGTCAGATAGGTTATCAATTCACTTGTAACTCACCATTCAAAGTCAGGTCGTGTGCAAGTGCAGTTTGAAATCTGGGGGAGGCGTTCGACGCGGCCGTCGTTGAAGCAGTTTCGGTCTTCTCTCTTGCGCAGGTACTCCGTGACATGACCAAAGAGGCAGTTGTCTGCCTGCATCGGGTGCTTGGGAGACCACGTGTAGTAGTCGGATTCACCGTTCTTCTCATACTTGCACGGCTTGTCGGTCAGACTAGTGAAGTCAATGTCGACGGTGAACATCTCATCCTTATCGGACTTGCACCAGAGAAGAAAATTGCGCGACGATCCGGAACGAACAGTCGTGATATCCATAATCTTGACTTCATTGTCGTCGAACTTTTGTTCCTCCCAATCCTTACCTCCATTCGTGGAATACTTGAAGACATTCGACTTGTTGGGGGTGACGGTAGTATAGCGCTGGACAAGGACTATGATGGAGCCTTGGTCGCCGTATTGCCATGTCCAGACTCCCTTGGCCACGCTCTTCCAGGTGATACCAGCGTCCGTTGACATGAAGGTATCAGCATCCTTGATGCTACCCAGGCTGGAGCCGACGTTGCCATTGCCGAACATGACACCGACAGCAGTCGCAGCGGAGAATGTCTTCTTCTTATCGGTTCGTTCCGTGTAGTGATGAAGATGAAGGGCGCACTTCTCGTCACCCTCGTTGCTGCTGCACTCGTAGTTCTTATCCGCCGCATCCTTGCGAGGGGGTGGCAGGAAAGCCCACTGAGCACCATCATTGTGGCTGATCTGCGTGTGGACCTTCTTCGGCTCGCTCTCCTTATCGGAATTGATGACTGTGTTAATGAGCGCGACACCCTCAAGACCAGCAATCTTCTCGAAATCGACGTAGTAACTGTCGTCGCAATTGACCTTGGCGGCGCTCTGTACGTACGACGTGCCGTTGGAGTTACTCTTGATGATGCTTCCGTACCGGCGGCCTTCAGCGGACGAAGTGGCCACGAAGAGGTTTACAGCATGCGTGGAGCTGTCAAGAACAGTGTAGGCGTTCTTGTGTCCAACCTTGAAGTTGACAGGGAAATGCGCTTCGGCATATGTCACTCCATCCAAACTGGCATATGGCTTCAGGTCGTCCTTCTGCTTATCCTCGACAGCAACGACAATGAACTCAGCCATTGTGGCAAAGTCGCTGACATCCGATTGGTGATACTGCTTGTCCTCTTCGAAAAAGTCGTTGCTGGAAACAACCACCTTTGGTGTGCCCTTGTCGTTGTTCTCCTCCTTGTTGGCCAGGCAGACAATCTGGCGCACATCGCGGAACTTGTAGGCCGAGTTTCCAGTGAACTCGCACTTGCGGACATAGCGAAGAGCTGTGTGCCAGTTGTCACCACGATCCTTCGTGATGGATGCCTCATGCCAGCACTCATCCTTTTCACACTTCTTACCAACCCAGATCAGCCAATCCTTCTTGTCAGGGTGGAAGGACAAGGGGCTGCCCATCTCAGTATCGGCTTCAGTAGGCGCGTCAAAGTGGTGGAAGTGTTCAGCATGGTCGATGGTGTACATGACCTTCTTTGAATCAGTCGTGAAGAAAACGGTGTCCTTAAAGTGGTTGTGCGGGTAGATTCCGTAGATCTTCTCGTCCTTGAGAATAGTATCCCAGTCCTTGCCGTGGTTCTTTGTCCGCCAGATGGGTGCCGACGGATCGATCTTCATCTGGCCGCTACTCGTATACTCGATGGGTCGAACAATGATTGTTTCGTCAGTCTCCTTGTTCGTCTCGCCCCGTTCCAAGTAGAACTTCTCAAAGTCGGTCTTCTTCGTGTCGAAGGTGTGCTTGATGGCCTTGACTTTGCCGTCGACGGGTACGCTAGGACGCGTGTCCGTATCACCGCACTTTCGCTCGACGGGGTCATCCTTCTGAGCGCCACTCTTACGCTTGCAAGTGTTTCCAGGAATCAAGCGCCAGCCAGAAGTGCCCTTAAACGTGTCCTCCGCCTTGGCGTTCTTGCATGCGCCATCAGGCTTGATGATAGGCCCGGCAATCTCGCACTTGCCCTCCTTCCTTACAAAGTTGTAGTCGCACTCGAAATCGGCATCCGTGCATTCACAGTCCTCCGTAACCGGGACAGGGTCCTTGAATTCCTGCTTGATGAAGCAGTCGGCGGTCTTCTTGCGACGTCGGTAGGTCTGCTTGTGGCCCATCAAGCAGGTCGGCTTGCCGTTGTCGTCGGGACGAGCGTGCCAATCTTCCATATCATCATCTTTGCAAGTTCTCTCATGCAGGCCCTCAAAGTCAAGTGCGATGAGGTGGAAATTGGGGTTGTCGCCGCCGCCGGTTCTTCCAACAAGCAGGAATTTGAGACTGGTCGAGTCCTGGGTCGTGGTGAGGAGCTCAGGCTTGATCTTGAGGTCATTCGGAAGCGCGACCTTTTTCCAGCTCTCGCCGTGGTCGAGGGAGTAGCGAACCTCCGAGACATCCTCCTTGTAGGAATCCTTGACAGCCACCAGGATCGAGCCCTGGTCACCGAACTCGTACTTGTGGGGGCCATCCAAAGCCTTCTTCCACGTCACTCCGGCATCGTCGGATACGAAGACATCGCCCTCTTCGAACTTGCCCAAGGACTTGCCCGTGTTTCCAATGCCGAGAACAAGACCAGGAGCGGGGCTGGAAAAGACTCTGCCAACGTTGTCGAGGTCCGTGACCGAGTGCAAGTGAATGTTGTCGCTGCCGGCCTTGAGCTCGTGGAAGTTACGGCCGTCGTCAAACGTGATCTTAGTGATGATCTCCTTTGCCGCCTTGTGGTTCTTCTCCACCTCCTCAGCGTTCTTGACGACATTGACGATGAAGACACCCTGAACGCCGGTAATCTTCTCAAAGTCAACATGGCCCCTCCTATTACGGTTGGTGTGCTCAATGTTCTCAATGAAGAAGGTGCCGTTGGAGTTACTGGTAAACATGACGCCCATGGGGTTTGAAGTTCCGGTGTTGACCACGTCGACCTGGATGCTGTAGTTTGTGCTCTCCAAAACCGTGTACGCATCCTGGTTGATCTTATGGCCATGCGCGGCGGGGAACATGGCGCGGTGCCACTTGATCGTGTCGTCGGTGACGAACAAGGCCATCTCGTCGGTGTTGGGAGAAGAAGTCGCAACCATCAGGTACTTCTTGACAACAGCCAGGTTGACGACGCCCGAGACGCCCTTGTTCGTGTCCATGTTGGGCTCGAACTCCTGGATCTGGTTGCCCTTCTCTTCAAAGTAGTTATCCGAGGCGAAAAGCCTGTAATCGTACTTTGAAGTCGAGGATTTGTCGAGAGCGATACACAGAATGCGCTGCTCATCGAGGTCTTTCTGGCCGGTGGTGAACATGGTGGATGACTTGGCCCACCAGCACCCCACGATGTTGTTGCGCAGGGGCTTCGCTTTGCTCTTGAAGTTGTCCGTCGTGTACATGGCGACTTCCTGGCAAAAAATGCCGGCGCATTGCATACCACCGAAAATGATGCGATCGGGATCGCCGGCATGGAAATGGAGGATGTCGGCGCCCTGGAAGAAACTCTTCTCGATGACGCTGTCGAACTCGTTCCAGGTCTTGCCCTTATCGGTGGTCCTGTAGTGCTTGTTGGTCTCGGTAAGGACGTAGGCGCGGCTCTTGTCGAATTCGTGCATCACGAACAGGGCAGCTTTGTCGTCGGGGATTCCCTTGACCTTGTTCCATGTAACACCTGCATCGTCGGTTCGGTAAATGTTGCGTTCGGAGATATCGTGGTAGAGGATAACGTCGGAGTCTTCGAAGTAGCTGAGGCCGGCGGGCGGGTGCTTGGTTGTGGTGACGCTGATTGTCGGATCATCCCTCGCGTGGACGGCTGCTGTCCAGGTAAGGACAGACAGCAGGATGCGCCAGGAGGCTGCAGCCTTGTCCCCTAACCTCATGTTTGGAGCTGTGTCGGAATCGTGGTGTTCATCAAAAGAACAAAGTGGCTGGATGGGATGCGAAGTCGCAAGTGTGAAGGAGGCAGGAATTTCTCCCGGTGTTGATGGGGTTTGCGCAGGGAAGAAGTGGTTCGGGCCAGCCCAGCAGCAATTGATTTACGTGGTGTCAAGACCGATGATGGTTGGAAGGTCGTCGAAGTCAAAGAAAGGTCCGGAGGAAACGTCAGCGTAGGAGGTATGTTTCGCACGCGAGTCGGGTGGCTAAGCTTCAGCTCCACCCTAGCTTTGACGCCACACCAACGCATCAGGAAGCATGCACCAGGGAGGCCCCGGTGCTACCGACGGATCACGGTGCAGCGCCTGTCGGCCCCGCCCCCATGCACGGCGACTTTTAATAGAACACCGACTGCCAACGGCCTGCGGGTTTCTTTTTTCTCTGAGTATTATGCGTCGCGGAACCAACCTTCGTTGGTGATATCTTTCTTTTCGGATCATGAAGATGTGATCTAATCTCCGCAACATCCAGCCGCAGCTGGCGCGCTGTGAAATCCCAACAGACTCAACCCCCAACGGCCCCCTCGATTGTGAAGCTGAAGAGAGGGCGCACCACATAACTGAGACGCGTCACCTGGGGCAGGCATCCACTTGCGTTCTTCGGCGTTTGACTGGCCGGCAAACATCGCTATTGAAAATGTGCGAGACCTAGTAGCAACTGAGATGGAAGAGAAAACCGAATGGCCTCCAGTCCGGGACGTGACCACGGATCAAGGTCGGTGCGAACCGCCGTGCGCTCCTCACACTGTCTCGGAGAGACTGGACGTGGCCGTTCTCGCAATGCAACCGTCCGGTGGCCACTGATGCTGCCGACTACCTATCCGTCCTCGATCCATTGTTCTCTGGCTCCCATTTCCACGTCCAATGAATATCACTTCCGCTCCGCGCCGTTACCTGTCATTTTGCACGTCATGGCAGAAACAGCAATATGCGCGGCCCGCCATTCATCGCCGAAATGAGACAAAGACGGTGCTCTTGACATTTGGTAGTAACCCTCAAGATGGGTGATTACCCAACACCACTCGTCCTTTATATGCAGTGCCCTTACATCCTGGCAGTTGTGGTAGACCATCTAGCTATACTTTTCATTTGGTTTTTTTCTGGTTGATGCGCGTGAGAATTCAGCATTTCAGTTGAAGAAAGATTCAAATTACCCCGATCTCAAGAGCAGCGGGGACTCTCATGCAGGTCTGGCCCAAGCATCTCATTGCCGATTGAAAAGAAACGTGGTGAATCAGCCTCCAGGCCACGGCGTCAAAGCTGCTCATTGAATGGACCCTGGTGTGCTCGGGAACTCCACACTTCGCGGGTTTTTTTTCGAATTGGCCCACCGATCCAACCGGGGATCTGTTCCCCATCTCCCGCCAGGCCATCCGACCGGGATCCGGATGAGACGAAGCCATCCGGATCGGCGTCGTGGCCCGCAACCTTCAACCCCGACGACAACAAAAGATAATTCGCACCCGCAACGTTGCAACAATGCGTGTTTCCTGTTGCATCGAAGATATGCACGCAGAAAATTGAGACGCCGCCAAGCTTCTAGCAGCCTCTTCATTCAATGTGTGTTGTTTGAGGCAGCCCGACGCACAGGAACCTTCCAAGAAGGCAACGGTCACTTGAGAATAATTTTAATAATTATCATCGATTAAAGTCTCGTCATTATTAAGCTTGCGGTCTCGGTTCCCGCATATCTGGCTTGTCTTTGGATACGCATTCGCCGTGCGTTCAGAAAACTTTTGAAGTGAACAACGCCAGGCTGTGTCTCGCAGCTCTGAATGACTGCGCTATCTCGACGACAACCATACCATTCGTGGCCGTCTCTAGATGGTGCCGCGATGGTCCACCAAAATCAGACACATCGGCAGTTGGTATGGCTGCCAATGGCGGTGTCCTGTATCCTTGCGACCCCAGGGGCGATGCGCTGCGTTCCGTGTCCAATGCCTTAGGATGGCTGTCAATTGCTTCTTGCAAAGTCCCGTTTCTTTTCCAAATCGTTTTGCTTGGGAGGTTCGCGACGACATCAGACGCACGGCATAAGGACGCGGATATGGCGAAAGAATCCAGCAGAACGAATTATGCATGGACCTTCGACTTTGTGTGACTTCCTAGCTTTTGGCAAATATCGAGGGGTTATGGCTCAAGCACCGGTCATGCGTCTTTTGCGTTGTCGTCGGCCGCCGAGTCTCCCGCATCTGTCTTCGCCTTCGGCTCGCCATCAGCGTCAAATCCAAGAGCGTCCAGCTCCCGAATAAGCTCGTTGATCTTGATGACCTTGGCAATTTGCTCGGGCAGAAGCGTCTCTCCTCCTTCCTTCTTGTTCTTGAGGTCTTTCGCCTGCTTGAGCTTCTTCTTTATGTTGCGGGCCTTCTTCTCTCGCTCCACCTCAGGGTCAGCCTCCTCGGCCTTGGGTGGCTCATCGGCAGTCTTGGCCTTCTGGTCGTCGGCTTCGTCTTCGTTGCCGGCCTTGGCCTTCCTTCTTGCCTCTCGACGCTTGGCATTCTTATTGCTAGCAGCTGAAGATGACGCCTCAGGCTTGTCGTCTTTCAGGCCGGCCGCACCAGGGATGCCGGTTCTCGTTCCGCGATCACGGAAAGCAGCGGCAGTGCGGTTCTTGTAGACCTCAACATCCTCAGGCGGGCGGTAACCGGGGCGGATCTTGATTGCTTTGCGGGTGCTGCCGTCGGCTCGCACGGATTCGGGAATCTGGCGCTCGCCTGCATCGTCGGTCACGATGCCCGCGTTGGAGGGTTTGGGTTCAGAAGGCATGTCGTCGGGCACGTTCGTCCGGATTCGCGTAAAATCGATGTGATCGGCGATAACCCAACAGCTTCGCCGGGCGCACTCGGTAAGGTACGCTTGGGCGCCGAACAAGTGAATCGGTATATCGCGAACAAGAGCTGTAGCCAATGTGCGGCTGTAGCTGTGTCAAGTCCGCCAGATGCTGGTAGCTGCGGGCAGCTCGGCTCGGTTGGGCAAGTGTCGAATGCGGTTGGATGCGGCAGATGATCACAGCCTACCGCGGGGCACACACGGTCGCACCTTGTTTCTTTCCAGAACTACCGCTGCAGCTGCAGCTTTCGGGGCAGTTTGGCAGTTGCAGACAATACAAGCCAGCAATCGGATGCAATGCAGCTGATGGCAGGAAACAAGAGGCCGACAAGCTACGTAGCCGTGGAAAGGACCTGTTTCGATTTGGCAAAAAGAAGGTGGGAGACGACGTCGAAACAGCCCCTCCTCGTGCACCGCGCACAGACCATTCTGGGGTCTGAACCTTCTTGCTCACCGCTGGGCCATGATTGGCCCGGGCCACGACCATCCAATCTGGCGGATCCAGGAACACTGGACGAAACCACGGGCACGTACCGCCACAGCTGTGAGCTTCCATTGACAACAGCTGGGGGCGGCGGGGAGCACTCGGGCACTGGACTCTCTCTCGCGCTCGCTCGCAACCCTCTCATCTGCGCTGGAGGAAAGCGAAGCCAGGTCGGTATGACGCCACGTGTGTCGCCCACTCTAGCCGGTCAGAGCTGCATTAAGCCGGCGTATCCTACCCTCTCCTTCGCAAACAAAGTCAAGTACCACACCGTCAGGCACTCTCCCGTGTCATCCCAAATTTCAAGGTTGCCACAAAATCCATGCCCCTGTGCAGCCAGGCTTTTTCCATTTTCCCTGGTCTGTCGCCCTCGGTCTCATACGATGGGCCTTGGCACGGAGTAGTCTTCGACAGGGTGAGGTGGCATATGGGCGACAACGCAGAACTCCGCTCCGCCTGGGGTTTGGCGAGGCAGATTCCTGGGTACCTGTTTCAATCTGATTGACTGTACCATCGTTAGGTTCGTTGACCCGAAGCTCTATTTAAACATCAGGAGCCGCTACCAGGCCGGGAAGGCTCGTCCATGGCTTCCTTAGTTGGCCCTGCGCAGCAAGTGGCTTTCACAAGAGCGCCTCTCTCACCGACACACTCCGCAGGACGAATAAAAGGCGTTTCGTCGGTCAGCATGACAGGACACCTGCATCTGCATGGAGGCCGCACGAGTGCACCTCTCATGTCTGTCAAAATAAGAGTGCGCCGGCTGCCTCCAGCCCCAAAGCCTCATGCTGGACACAGTCTATCTGGGGTGGCATTGCGAGGTTCCAGACGATTTATGGTCTCAGTGAAGAGATGAAAGGAAGACTGGTTGATTAAGGGATTCGTCGTCATCAATGACACGCAACGCTCCTCGTAACCGCCCTTGGCAAAGAGACAAGCTTCGTCCCGTCAGGTTCAAGCTTTGCCTGGCACAGTCCGCGTTTGCCAAGCCTTAGGCGACATGCTGGTCTCGCTCTCATCAAACCACCACTTCTCGCGCAACACCCAGGCAAATTTGCCTGTTTGGACGAATTGTCATAGCCCTGCACGCTCACTCTTGGCACTGACCTGGAGGCCTGTTTCTATCGCCTGTTTTGTGCAATAACAACACATCCTCTCCGTCATTGCTTGTTTGACGAATGATGTCGGTAGGATGCCTCTTCCCCGAGGGCCGCGGTACACCATACCTAGATTATGCAAGGCAAGAGCCAAGGACCTGTCGGAGATTTTGGGGCCATTAAGATTCAAATTGAGTTTGTTATGGTTGAAGGTGTTCTAGTGGGCAACATCAGGCACAAGCTACCTTAGGTATACAAGGGAGTTGCTGCCTCTTCCTCACTTCCTCCTTGCCTCCCTTACATGCGTTTGCTTAGTTTCCGTACTCTGCTTCCTACCCCAACAGTGAGCAGTTCTTGCAGTTCCTTGAGGCATTGCCTCGTCCACCACTTCTTTAATAAGCCTCCTTCCGAAGAAGGAACCAATACGTAATATTGATCTAATTCATCTGCCAAGCTGCTACGCCTCCAACGTCTCATCTTTTCTCCCATCGACAGCAGCATGAGAAGTATTTACTGAAGTCTCTTACATCTCCGTTAATCGATACATCAACACTACGAATAGACGCTATTGAATATGGCGACGCCGCCAGAGAAAGCGACGACGGAGGCCCAGCATGCCGACAAGGGCATCGACGTCGCCGACAAGGTCGAGCATAGCAGCGAACACCATTCGGAAGATGTCATATCTGAGAAGACCAAAGATCACCATGAGTCACATGGCTTCCACTTGGACACGGCGGACGCGTTGACGGCGGATCGTGGCACTGAGGACATGTTCAAGCCCAAGAATGACAAGTTCGCCTTTTCTCCTGGTCAGCTCTCCAAGCTTTTGAATCCAAAGAGTCTCAACGCATTCTATGCACTGGGTGGTCTAGCTGGCTTGGAAAAAGGTCTTCAAACGAATCGGAAGGCGGGCCTGAGTGTCGACGAAGATCGCCTGGATGGCACAGTTTCCTTCGAAGAGGCTGCCACCAAAGGAGCCCCCAAGTATGGTGCAGCTGGCAACAATGTGCCCGAAAAGGATCCCAACTCAAAAGGAGACGACTTTATCCCCCCTCCGCCAAGCGAGTATACCGGTGGTTTCTCGGACCGGAAAGTCGCTTTCAGAGACAACCAGCTGCCAGACAAGAAGCAGACATCGTTCCTGCAGTTTGTCTGGATCGCTTACAACGACAAAATTCTGATTTTGCTGACCGCTGCTGCTATCATATCCCTCTCTCTTGGCTTTTACGAATCATACGGCCCGACCCACAAGGAGGGTGAGCCACGCGTCGACTGGGTCGAGGGCATGGCCATCGTCGTTGCCATCGTCGCCGTCGTCTTGGTCGGGTCGATCAATGATTGGAACATGCAGCGCCAGTTCAACACTCTTAACAAAAAGAATGATGACAGGACCGTCAAGGCCATCCGGTCTGGGAAATCAGTGGAGATACCTGTTCATGACATCGTCGTCGGCGACGTCGTGCACCTCAGCACTGGCGACGTCGTGCCAGTCGACGGCATTTTCATCGACGGTCACAGTCTTAAATGCGATGAATCGTCGGCCACCGGAGAATCTGATCTTCTCAGAAAAGTCGCAGCTGATGAAGTCTTTGAAGCACTGGATAAGATGGCGCACGGAGGTGCTGCTCGGCCTGACGTCGAAAAGTTGGACCCCTTTATCATTTCCGGCAGCAAAGTTCAAGAAGGAACTGGAGTCTTTTTAGTCACAGCTGTGGGTGTCAACTCATCGTACGGACGCATCACGATGTCTCTGCGGACCGAACAGGAAGAAACACCTCTTCAGAGGAAGCTCAACATTCTTGCCGACTTCATTGCAAAAGCCGGTGGCGCTGCCGGTCTTCTGTTGTTCGTGGCGTTGTTCATCAGGTTTCTCGTCAAACTGCCGAATAACCAAGGGACGGCCGCTGAAAAAGGCCAGGAGTTCATGAAGATTTTCATCGTCTCCATTACTGTTGTGGTGGTAGCAGTGCCGGAGGGCTTGCCGTTAGCTGTTACCCTGGCTCTTTCCTTCGCAACCAACCGCATGATGAAAGACAACAACCTAGTTCGAGTTTTGAAAGCTTGCGAGACCATGGGAAACGCGACGACGATTTGTTCCGACAAGACTGGGACACTGACCCAGAACAAGATGACGGTAGTTGCGACCACTCTGGGCAAGAGCGTCAGCTTTGGCGGCACAGATACTCCACTCGAAGAGTCCAAGGAGGGCAAGGCTAAGAGCAGCAGCTCTAACGGAGCACCCGTGTCCTCAGTTCGGAATGTTCCTGTTGCCGATTTCACCAAGGATCTCAGCACGCAGACCAAGGGCCTATTAATTCAAGGCAACGCCGTCAACTCCACAGCCTTTGAAGGTGACGAGGATGGAGAGAAAACCTTCATTGGATCCAAGACAGAAGTCGCCCTGCTCTCCTTTTGTCGAGATCACCTGGGAGCAGGTCCTGTCCAGGAGGAGCGCGCAAACGCGAACATTGTGCAGGTCGTCCCCTTCGACTCTGCGGTCAAGTACATGGCTACAGTAGTCAAGCTTGCGGATGGGAAGTACAGAGCGTATGTCAAGGGTGCGTCCGAGATTCTCTTGGACAAGTGTACCAAGGTGCTCGAAGACCCCAGCAGTTCTGAGCTCAAAACTACAGAGATCACGTCAGAGGACCGCGAGATGTTTTCGCAAACCATCACATCGTACGCCGGACAAACACTTCGAACTATTGGTTCTTCGTTCAAGGATTTCGAATCATGGCCTCCGAAAGATGCCGTCTCTTCTGACGATCCCCGAGCGGCAGACTTCAACAAGATCCATGCAGACATGACTCTGATCGCCATCTATGGTATCAAGGACCCTCTGCGCACGACTGTCATTGACGCCATCAAAGACTGCGATCACGCAGGTGTGGTGGTTCGCATGGTGACTGGCGACAACATCTTGACCGCAAAGGCCATTGCCAAGGAGTGTGGGATCTACCATGCTGAGAAGGGTGGCATTGCCATGGAGGGACCGGACTTCCGCAGGAAGTCAGAGGAAGAGTTGAAGGACATCGTCCCGAAGCTCCAGGTTCTTGCTCGCTCCAGCCCTGATGACAAGCGAATCCTGGTACACACTCTTAAAGAACTCGGGGAAACGGTTGCTGTTACTGGAGACGGTACCAACGATGCTCCAGCACTCAAAATGGCAGACATTGGTTTCTCTATGGGTATTGCCGGAACGGAGGTTGCGAAAGAGGCCTCGGAGATCATTCTCATGGACGACAACTTTGCGTCAATCGTGAAAGGGTTGATGTGGGGCAGAGCCATCAATGATTCCGTGAAGAAATTCCTGCAGGTACGTTGCTATTTTTCTTTCGTGTCTCTACTGTCTGTCGTCCCTATTGTCGTCCCTGCTTCTAACCCGAGATACAGTTTCAACTCACTGTCAACATTACCGCTGTTGTCCTGACCTTCGTTACTGCGGTTGCCAGCGAAGATCAAGCTTCTGTGTTGAATGCCATTCAACTGCTCTGGGTCAACCTCATCATGGACACTTTTGCCGCTCTCGCGCTCGCTACCGACCCGCCAACGCGCAGCGTGCTCGATCGCAAGCCAGAACGCAAATCTGCTCCTCTCATCACCCTGAGAATGATCAAGATGATCCTTGGCCAAGCTGTGGTCCAGCTGGTCGTGACGCTGGTATTGTATTACGCGGGATCTGGCCTAGTCGATGTCTTGGAAGGACAAGACAGGGCAGTGAAACTGAACACGCTCGTCTTCAATACCTTTGTGTGGTTGCAAATTTTCAACGAACTCAAGTAGGTCACAGCACTCGGCGATTGAGTACATGCTAACGCAAAATAGCAACCGCCGCTTGGACAACAAGCTGAATATCTTTGAAAACATCACCAAGAACCCATTCTTCATCGCCATCAACCTGATCATGATTGGCGGGCAGCTGCTGATCATTTTCGTCGGAAGCGATGCTTTCAAGGTTGAACGATTGACTGGTAAGGAGTGGGGCATTTCTATCGGTCTCGGTGCGATTTCGTTGCCCATGGGTGTCTTGATCCGTCTTCTCCCTGACAACTGGGTTGGCGCATGTATGCCCTGGTTCATCCGTAAGAAGTGGGCGCCAGAAACCATTTCAGAGAAGCGGATGGAAGAGCATCGCGACTTTGTCGAGGGCAAGGAAATGCCTCTGAGAACGCTTACCGGTCTTCGCGGTAGGAGAGCGGAAACACATATCCCATTCCGAAAGAAGATGCACAACGCCAAGGAGCATGCCAAGGAGAAAGTCACTCACCTTGCACATAAATAATCTGCAGCTGCGTTAGTAAGTTAGGTTTCATTGGAACAAGAGGTCTGTTAATAACGTTAATTCAATTAATTCTTGCAAACTGGACCAAGATGCGTCTGGCGATTATTTAAAAACCACAGGCTGTTGAAGATTGCATCCATGGCCGTGAAGAGCGCTGTCCAATCCAATCACATCAAACGTGTACTCTGCCATGAGGTTTAGTTGCGATGTAGCAGGCCAAATGACTCTGAGGCCTGGTGGTCCTGTATTTGTTGTTTTCGACAGTCTGCGACGACCCGTGAATGAAGCCCGATCAGAGGCGACAAGCAGTGATGGCTTGTGATAATGTGGCTGACGAGGGTTGTGCTGGTGGTGCTGGTGAGGCTTTTCTTGACTTAGTCAGCTGGAGAGTCCGTTAGTCCAAAATAGTGGATACCCAAGTAGCCAATCAGAAGAAAGGCAATTCGGCAAAGCTGGTGCTCCCGGAACATCGCGAATTTCGTCAGGAACCTCACCTCCGAAAACCATCTGATCACCCTCCCACGACTCTCGCCTCGCCGACCGCATCGAAGCATCCTCGTCCTCCCCACACGAAGTGCGATTTGACAGACGACATTCAAGATGGTAAGGCTTCCGCGCCCTTTGTTGCGCCCCCGCGACCGCAATTGGCTAATCGCTCATCCTTTCTCCGTAGGCCGCCGCACGACCTTTCTACACGCAAGTCTCCCTCCGACCCCTCCGACCCCGTTCCGACCGACCAAGACTGCCCGAATGAACGCCGTGATGACTGCGGAACTTGAGCTTTGCTGACTGTGGGGAATTAGCGCCCTGTTCAAGAACAACTTCTCCATGCTTGGCTTCGTCTTCGCGACGGGCTTCGCTTTCGAGATGTAAGGAACCCCGAAACCCCCTGCCGATTTGAGACGACGCTTGGCCGAGGAAGGTGATGACTGTGGAGGAGGATGTCGGGTGGAAGGAGCAGACGGAGGAGGCATCAGGGCGGCGAGGAGCGAGCGAACGTTATGCTGACTGGTCTACTTTGCGTAGGGGCTTCAACGGCGCGATGAACAAGTACTGGGACTACCTTAACCGCGGCGTAAGAGAAAACCCCTCCCCGTCCTCATATACTCTTCTGTCCCGAGCGGGAATGCTAACGCATGTGAGACAATAGCGCCAATGGAAGGACATCCGCGCCAGATACGTCGAGGCTGCCGACGAGGACGACGAGTAAACGATGCCTGACCGGGATTCTTTAACGATTGGGTTCGCGCTGCTTGGGGGTTTTGCCTTTGAGGGCTATGGTAGAGTGGAGGATTTGTACCGATAGACGGAGGGGTGTGTAGAACAAGAACTACCTTTCTGCTTATTATTCACTCAAATGAGGTTCTTTTTTGTGTTGATGCAGTGGTTGAGATGAGGGATGCGGTGTTGCTTCGTGAAGTCGCACTCTGGGGGAGATGATGAAACGTATTTGTCTCAATGAATCGAAGAACGGCACCGGAGTGGTATTCCTCATGTGGTGAGGTCGTTTGAGTTGGAGCACTGGATCAAGTAAGACTGAGGTCTGTGGAACTCACGTAGCTTGAAGTACTCAAGACGCAAGTCATACGCGAGATCCTTGTCAGAGAATCGATGTCAGAATGTCAACTGTTCAAGTGGCACTGGAACTTGTTCCAACGTCGTCAACATTTCGCCCTTTGTCACAGCGTGTCCCGGCCCATTCATAATCTCAACTCAGAAGAAGAAGGGGACGTGACAATGGCAGGCACAAAATTCATAGCAGAGTCATCACCGATGCATGATTGAAAGCCATAGAAAAGACGGTGAAGCAGGTTTAACAGTTTTGGTTTGGGTCTGTAAAGTTACTACAATCTCCGACCTCGGAAGGCGCTTAAGGGAGGGCAATAGCCTCAATCTCAACCTCGACGTTCTTGGGCAGAGTCTTGACGGCGACGCAGCTGCGAGCGGGCTTGTGGGTGAACCACTTCTCGTACTCGCCGTTCATCTCCTGTATACGCCAGTCAGAAACTGCAGGTTTGGGGAAGGGAGGGGGCCGCGTAAACTTACGGCAAAGTCACCCATGTCGGCGAGGAAGATGTTGACCTTGACGACCTTGGCAATGGAAGAACCGGCCTCCTTGAGGACGGCCTCGAGGTTGGAGATGCACTGCTTGGTCTTCTGGGTGATGTTGCCCTCGATCAGGACGCCCTCGGGGTTGAGGGGGATCTGGCCGGAGCAGTAGATGGCGGTGGGGGTCTTGACGGCCTGGGACTGCGGCGGTGGTTAGCTTTTCACAGGGGGTCCAATTGCTCGTGTGAGTGAGCTCATACGTAAGGGCCGACGGCTATTTCAAATGATTGTTGTCAGTCAATTGAGTCACATAAGGCGAGGGCATTCAGAAAAGACTCACGGGCCGGGGCGTTCTTGGTGAAGACGATGGACTGGTCAGACATCTTGACGGAGTGGATGCTAAACGGCTGAGCGTGGAACTTTGTGAAGACGCGGGTTGAGGGATGGAGGGCACGAGAGGAAACTCTGGTGACGGATCTGAGGAGCGAAGAGGACATGAGGATTGAAGAGTGGAAGGAGGAGGGGCAGGTTACTACGGACCGTGGATTGAGCGCGCGCCTTTGGTGAGGATTAAGTTGGGACTTCCCAGGCTGGTCGGGCGAACCCCGCCGTTGCGCCCTCCGTTCTTCGGCGTCGAGGCCCGGGCGGGTAGCAGCGGGGTCCTGTTACCTCTCGTCGGAGCGGCTACCCGACCGAGAGTTTACGTACAAAACTGTCGATTGCGCCTTGTCTGAGGTTCGTCAAATGAGGCACAGGGCAGTTTTGCATGTAGAGGGGTTGATTGCACAGTATGTGTATTACATAGTGGACGAGGAATGACATGAGCTAGAGAGTATTAAAATGGACAAAGTTCCTTCACCCAACATTGGCCCGTGATAGGTCAATTGCATCATATTCCAGCTGAATTGCTACGTCAGGAATTGAACTCGATTCAGCAAGTCCTTACTTTCGCTAATCACATTGTTCTCTCCGAGCAAACACGCGGGCGTAGCCACAGACTGCGCGTACAATGCGTCGGGTAGAGTGCCGTCAATGGTTGCAAGGACCCTTCTTATCTTATCACGGCGGAAGGTGGGACGGAGCTCTCCCCAACCTAGACGCCCCCCAAATCAACCCCCAAAAATTGTTAGCGTAACCCACCTAAGCTCCGTCCAGCAGGCAGGCTGACAGCTTCAGTATGGCCAAGTGTCCAGTCCTTCAAGTCCAGTCCACCAAGAGGCAGAAGGAAAAAAGCAGCAGACACCCCTGCCCCCAAATTTATCCCCCAGGCCATCCTGTGTCCACGAAGGTTCACTGTCACTTCTTCGCCAGGGGGTTTCCCATTAATTTTTCCGCGCGAGCTACCTGGCCGAGGTGATCCAACCTTCCTTGTCGTTCGTCCTTCACCACCACTCTTCTCCATCGCGAGACTGATTTTGTTCCCTCTTCTTCGTTTCTGCCTCCCTGCCGCAGCTTCTTCTGTCGTTCCTTACCTCAACCTTTCCTTCTTCTCTTCACTATTCTCTCTTCGCGCCTGTCTTCTTCAATCACCTTGACGTGAGGGCTGACGCGGTCCACTTTTTCCCATAGCGTGTAAGTACCTTAAGCTACAAGCCCCTGAATTGCTCCCTTACAACCGCAGGAGCACAGCTCCGAGGCGCGATACGTACCACCACGTAGAGCTACCTGTCCTTCTTGATGCGACTCTTCTGGGGAACCGCACTTTTTCATCTCCAGCTTCCCAACTCAACCTCCAATCTCGCGAGACTTGGAACTGACAAACCCCGTCTCGCGCAGCTCCTCCCGTCCATTTCCGATTCCCAACATGGCGCAGACGACTGCCACCTCCCCGCAGGGCAGCGTTCGCCAGCGCAACACGGGCTCTACTAAGAAGGGAGCTGTCCCGGGCGCCGCTGCTGACGCCGTCGCCGACTCTCTGACCAAGGCCGCCGACAAGACCAAGCGCGCCGGCGCGGAGAGCGGCCACATCATCGGCCTCGTCGTCACCACTGTCCTGGCCTTCGTCACCCGTTTCTGGGGTATCAGCCATCCCAATGAAGTCGTCTTCGACGAGGTTCACTTTGGCAAGGTACGTTAGCACTGTCACTTTTTCCCCCCTCTCCTTCCCCAAGACACGATAGCTGACAGCTTGCTTTCCAAACAGTTTGCCTCCTACTACCTCGAGAGAACATACTTCTTCGATGTCCACCCTCCGTTCGGAAAGCTCCTCTTTGCCTTTATGGGATGGCTTGTAGGCTACGACGGACACTTCCACTTCGAGAACATTGGCGACTCGTACATCTCCAACAAGGTCCCCTATGTCGCTTTCCGCGCTCTGCCCGCCATCCTCGGCGCATTGACGGTCACCATCTCCTACCTCATCATGTGGGAGTCTGGTTACAGTCTGCCTGCCTGCATTCTGGCCGCCGGCCTCATTCTCCTCGACAACGCCCACATTGGTCAGACCAGACTGATCCTCTTGGATGCTACTCTGGTCTTCTGCATGGCATGCAGCTTGCTCTGCTACATCAAGTTCTACAAGCTGCGCCACGAGCCTTTCTCGCGCAAGTGGTGGAAGTGGCTTATCCTTACCGGATTCGCCCTGTCTGCCGACATGTCGACCAAGTATGTCGGTCTCTTCGCTTTCGTCACCATTGGCTCTGCTGTGATTATCGATCTCTGGGCCCTGTTGGACATTAAGCGACCTGGTGGCGCGCTGTCTCTTCCGGACTTTGGCAAGCACTTTGCTGCCCGCGCATTCGGCCTCATTCTGATGCCCTTCCTCTTCTATCTCTTCTGGTTCCAGGTTCACTTCGCCATCCTTACCCGTTCCGGTCCTGGCGACGACTTCATGACTCCCGAGTTCCAGGAGACTCTTAGCGACAACGTCATGTTGGCCAACTCCTTGACCGTCGAATACTACGACACGATCACCCTTCGCCACAAGGAGACCAAGACGTACCTCCACAGCCACGAGGACCGCTACCCCCTCCGCTACGACGACGGCCGTGTTTCCAGCCAGGGCCAGCAGGTCACTGGTTACCCCTACAACGACACCAACAACTACTGGCAGGTCATTCCCCTCGTCGACGACCAGAAGACGGGCAAGGCCGTCAAGAACAACGATGTCGTCCGTCTTCGCCACCTGGGCACCGACACCATGCTTCTCTCCCACGATGTTGCCTCTCCTTACTACCCTACCAACCAGGAGTTCACCACCGTTCCCTTGACCGAAGCCTACGGAGAGCGCCTGAACGACACGCTCTTCGAGATCAGGGTCGAGAACGGCAAGGCTGGCCAGGAGTTTAAGAGTATTTCCAGCCACTTCAAGCTGATTCACAACCCCAGCAAGGTTGCCATGTGGACTCACACCACCCCTCTTCCCGAGTGGGCACACAAGCAGCAGGAGATCAACGGTAACAAGCAGCTGGCCCCTAGCTCCAATATTTGGTTCGTCGAGGATCTCCCTTCCGTTCCCGCAGACTCCAAGAGACGCGAGAAGCCGGAGAAGGAGGTTAAGACGCTGCCCTTCTTCCGCAAGTGGTTTGAGCTTCAGCGCTCCATGTTCTGGCACAACAACCAGTTGACCAGCTCCCACCCGTACGCCAGTCAGCCCTGGCAGTGGCCTTTCCTGCTCCGTGGTGTCAGTTTCTGGACCCAGAACGACACCCGCCAGCAGATCTACTTCCTCGGCAACCCTGTCGGCTGGTGGCTTGCGAGCAGTTTGTTGGCCGTGTTCGCCGGCATTATCGGTGCCGACCAGGTCTCTCTTAGACGGGGTATTGACGCTCTTGACCACCGTGAGTAAACTGCGTCTTCTGGATCAATACCAAGCTAACCCAACGTAGGCACGCGCTCCCGTCTTTACAACTCAACCGGTTTCTTCTTCCTTGCCTGGGCCACTCACTACTTCCCCTTCTACCTCATGGGTCGTCAGCTCTTCCTCCACCACTACCTCCCGGCACACCTGGCTTCCTGCCTTGTTGCGGGTGCTCTTCTGGAGTTCATCTTCACCGCCGAGCCCGCTCCCGAGGAGGGCTACCAGGTCATCAAGGGCAACAAGAAGGGCGATGGACCTAAGAGGCACATCAGCGCCCGCGAGCGCTTTGCTGGCCAGAGCCTTCTCCCCGCCTGGATCGCCTGTGGTGTTATTTTGGCTGTTGCCGTTGCCGGCTGGTACTTCTTCCTGCCGCTGACCTACGGTTACCCCGGCCTCACCGTCGAGCAAGTCGTTCGTCGCAAGTGGCTCGGCTACGACCTGCACTTCGCCAAATAAGCGCCGTGAGGTTGAAGTCAAGCCCTTAGGGGATTGATACAGAATTTAGACGAAGGTGCTCCAGAAGTCGGATTGACTCCCAGTCCAGCGACCCGGGGTTCGGGTCACGGAAATACAGTTATCAGAAGCCAACGAGGGGATGGGGCTAAGCTGTGAATGTAAGAGGAGATGACGAACAAATGGGACACACTGTAGGGTGTACAACTAGTTTTCTTGCGTTGATGAATAGTTCCAGTTCAGCTGTTTTCGACAGTTTTCAAAGTGAAGCCCGTCTGCGTGTGATGTAAAAATAGTGACATTATGTTGAGGCTGATGCGCTCCTATTACCCCTGTCATCCACGGGAGAGATGAGCTGAGCTCCACCAGCCAATCACCGAGTCTGGCCGCTTCTCCAGGCTCCCAATTATTGACCCCTGTCAGCCCTGTCAGCCAATGACATCAGTTCCCCTGACCAATTCCAGTGACCTTCTGTCAGGGGACCATTGGAAGTTTGGAACCCCTAGCAGGAGCTTTGAATCTGGACAGTTCACCCTCCCTCTCTCGGTCAGCGTCAGCGCAGGAGGAAGGCGTGGAAGGATCGCACGACACGCAAGCACATTTGATCTACTATTTCTCCTTCCCGTTTCGCATCAATGGAGTTTTGTTTTCCGAGGCCTCGTCTTCTTCCTTGCTAATTTAGACATCATCCCGGTCTGGGTGTGGTGACATCCCGCGAGACGCCAGATCGCCGGTGCCGAACCGAACGAGAGAACCCGCCGGGGGAACAAAAACGCCTGACGCCAATCGACGCAAATAACGAAATGGGCTTCCTCAACAGTCTCCGCCTCCGCGCGCGCCGAGCCCTTCGCTCACGGGCGTTGCGCAACCTCGTCCTCCTCCTGGCGGCGTACACCCTCCTCGACGCCCTGCGCGTGCAGCGCATCATCACGGGCGCGACGCCCCCGCGCGAGGCGATCGCGAAGCGGCCTAGGAAGACGCAGAAGGTGTACATTGCGGGGATGCACTACAACGACGGGGCGCTGATCAAGGAGCACTGGAACGCGGCGGTGCTGGGGCTGGTGGACGCGCTGGGGCGGGGGAACGTGTTTGTGAGCGTGTACGAGAGCGGGAGCTGGGACGAGAGTAAAGTGTGGCTGAGGCAGTTGGACGATGAGCTGTTTAAGAGGGGGGTGAGGAGGAATGTGGTGCTGGATGAGAGGACGCATTTGCAGGAGGTCGAGGAGGGGGAGAAAGACGACGGGGGAGGAGGGGTGACGAAGGAGGGGTGGATTATGACGCCGAGGGGGAAGAGGGAGATGAGGAGGATACCGTTCCTTGCGCGTTTGAGGAACTTGACGTTGCGGGATCTGTGGAGGTTGACGGATGAGGGGGAGGTGTTTGATACGGTCCTGTTCTTGAACGATGTCGTCTTCACTGTAAGAAATCCCCGGGTTTCCGCCCATGGTCCCGCTTGCTGACTCTATCTACAGGCCGAGGACGTGCTCGCGCTGCTAGACACGAACGGGGGCCTCTACGCCGCGGCGTGCTCGCTCGACTTCTCGGAGCCGCCCTCCTACTACGACACGTTCGCGCTGCGCGACTCGGCGGGGCAGGCGCACCTGATGCAGACGTGGCCGTACTTCCGGTCCGCGGCGAGCCGGGCGGCGATGATGGCGTACGCGGACGCGGTGCCGGTGCGCAGCTGCTGGAACGGCATCGTGGCGATGCCGGCGGCGCCGTTCCTCGCATCCGAGGCTAGTGGGCGCCGCCTCAGGTTCCGTGCCGTGGCGGACTCGCTCGCTGAGGAGAAGCACCTCGAAGGCAGCGAGTGCTGTCTGATCCACGTGGACAACCCGCTGACGGAGCATCTGGGCGTGTGGCTGAATCCGCGGGTCAGGGTCGGGTATGACGGGGACGCGTACCGGTGGGCGAACCCGACGGAGGGGAGCTGGGTAAGCGTGTGGAGGGTCATCGTGGGGAAGTGGGAGGGGAGGCTGAGGAGGTTGCTTACGAGTGACGGCGTCAAGGAGTGGGTTGTCAGGAAGAGGGTGAGGGAGTGGGAGGCGGAAGGGGAGGGGAGGAGCGAGAAGGGGGTTGATTGCCTGATTAACGAGGGGCAAGTTCTTGTTTATAATGGGTGGGCGCATGTTTAAAGATACCCTGGTATATATTTGAGAATGTTTAAAGCCTTGCGGCGGTCTATCTTGTTATCCCCGATGCCATTATGTCTCGTTGCGCCCCGGATCTTCTACCTACCTTAGCTACCCGTGCTCATATTGCCGCCTGCTTAACCAATTAAGCGTCCAAAATGCCTCCCAAATTTACCCCCCAATATGTCGTCAAGTCTTGAGATATGTCGTCTGTTTCTTGTAGGAATGGGTGGAGGGAGAGCTTGTGTGCCGTTCCATCATGGGATAACGCGTCTTCGAGGAAAGGGTGAAGAAACTGGGTAGAGATTGTTTCCGTGTCAATGACCACTGGGTTCGTCCCAATTTCCTCAAAGAAGCGTGACAGCTCGAAGCTTTTCTTCGTCTCCTCGTCTACCGAGACGGACGTGGCGTCGATTGCTCTGAAGCCACCAGTGGATCTTGCGAGCATCGGTCGTCGGTTGATGATAGGTGCCTCACTCTTGTCGTCCAGCGACGGGTCGGGAGAGCTTGGTGCGCTGTTCTGTATGCTCTTGAAAAACGTCTCGTAATCGTTCAGTTGAGAGTCCGACATACTAGAGTCCTCTTGCGTATCATAGTGTTCTTCGTCATCGTCATCGTCGCTCGACTCTGAGCTCACACTCCAGGTGCTTCTCACGGCCTCTCCAGCAGTATCGTTTTTCTCAAGCCCTTCGGTCGAGGCGACATTCTCGCAAAAGCGAAGCCGACTAGGCGTTCCAACCACGCTCTTCTTTCTCTCAATGCTCTCTGGAGTCGTTGCCTTGCCATCTACTGCGGAAAGCAACTCCAGTAGCGCGCCGTCTTCGTTAAGGATATCGCACTCCTTAAGTGTCTCCAGTACCCCTGTTGCCGCCGCCTCAATCAAACGACCCATCAAGCCATGGCTGATAACTTTCGGGAGATCAGCTATGGGTACAAGGTCGTAAAGTGAGAGGCCGTGTTTGCTAAGGGTATGAATTTCTGTGGACGTGAGACAGCCCTTCCTCTGTGAGTCCGCAGCGCGAATCTTGCGGAATGCTGGGAGGATCCTATGCCTTCGGCGGAGGTCATTTGAAGACGCGAAGGCGTCAACAAAGCTAAGCATCTCAATCACTGGGCCCGAGTCCCAATATACCGAGCGTATCGCCTGCAGGAGACGAGTGTACTCTGTTTTGCCATCCTGAGAGGCGAGGGCCAGCTCGTGGAGATCTGTGAGCTGTTCCACCGGGTTGATGTCTGGGGAGGGGATGACGTGGAGAGCGAGGTAGCGAAGGATGGTCGAGTTACAAGCAATGTGATCTTGGATCTCTTTATGAGTTGCTGTCTCGGGTAGAGAGAGACCTGCTCTGATTACAGCTAGGGGACCTTGAGCATTGGGTGCATTAGGAAAGAACGGAGGCAGGTCAATCCCTTGGGTCAGTGTCTCCGGAAGTGGAACATCCACGGGAGTGAGAACGTCGCCTTCAGATGAGGACGAGGATTCTGAGTAATGTTCCAGCAGATCGTCAATGGAACCGTCTGTCGTTGCTGAAGAAGGCTCCCGGTCGTCACCGAGGATATCCTGATCGACGTTGGACGGGGATGGAGGGTTGGTATATCCAACCTGCACCTGGTCACTACCTCTGACGGTGATCGTCATGGTCTTGCCACCCTGAATGAAAGTGTAGGTTCCCGGGCCAAGGGTAATTTGGTTTCCGTTATCTAGCTCCTTGGGTTTGCGCTCTGAGGCAGGTTCTGTTACGTTGTGTAAGCGAATTGGTTTGTTGGTTTGGAAGACCAGCTGGGCCGTACCTCCAAATATCTCTACTGCATCTGCGTGTCCGATTTCGGCGTTTGTTTGTTCTTCGTGTGCAACGAACTCCTCAATTGAAGAGTCCGCGATTGGGCTCTCGGTAGGTGATGTCTCCCGCTTATTCTCGTGCCAGTCGAGAGCGGTGGGAGGACGGGGGAAGTCGCTAATATTCACTTCTTCGTCAGAGTACTCGCTCGATGTCGCGGACGCCGGAGGCGACGACGGGCCCGGGTTGCGGTATGTGTCCAGCACATGCCTCATGGACCTTGCAGAGTTCTCTCGGTAGTCTTCCTCAGAGGTGTCGATAGGGCTCTCTGCCAACATCATCATCGAAGTGCTCAGCGAACCGGGACTTTCGCTCCTTCCGTCCGTGGGAACACGAGGAAGAGCATCGCGCATCGTCTCCTGTTGAAAACTGCGACGCGAGGAGAGAGAAGTCGCCCCTTCCGTCTCCGAAGAAATGCGGCGAAGAGATGGACGGGAGCCAGATCCGTCTCCCAAGGTCTTCCCATTCTTCATCTTGTCCTTCGTCCTGTGTGACCTGCTCGTCCCGTCAGTACCTACGTTCATCTTGTTTCCTTCGGCAGGTGGCGCCGTTACCTCTTCCTGCTGTTTCGCAATTTTCTGTTCATCGCTGCTGCTGCTTTCATCCCGGTACAGATCCTGGCCGCTCTCAGCTTGCGTAACTTCTGGCCTCCACGACGTAATGCCGCGGACGATGTTGAGGGCGCGCAGGATGGTGTCGGCCTCGTTGCGGTTGCTTCGCGCGCGCTTCTCAGCTTCGTTTTGGAGGCGGCGAAGCGCGAGGAGGGCTTCTGAAGACTCACCTCCTCTGAGGCAATCTAGCGTCTCTCTGATGCCCTGCGTGTGAAGTTCGAGGGGAACGTCCCGGGCGTATGCTGTTGTTAGTTTGGGAGGCGCGGAAGAAGCTTTAGCCAAGGTGATCGTTGATGTTGACGTGTAGTTGAATCCTGACTGACTGGGTTGAGGACTGGTTGGTGTAAGCTTCCTTCCGGTCCAGCGGGAGAAAAGTTTGAAAGGCATTTTTTCGGTATTGCTTGTTGGTGAATTAATTGTGTGGTGGGGGTGGTTGCTGAGTTGCTGAGAGTCAGTGAACTGGGCAAGGTGAGAAGGCGCGCCCCTATTTGACTCAGACTTGGTCAAAGACGGCAGTTGCGACAGAAAATTCTATGGTTTGGAAGGAACGACCCTTTCTTGAAACTTCTCGCTGCCTTCGCAAAGAGGATTGTGTGCTGTGGGCTCAAAGAACATGGTCGGCGTCATGGCTCACGAGCCATGTCCCTTTGCTATTCGGCCTACTTGTTACGAGCCGCAATATCGTAGTCGGCCAGTCCCTTGCCCCCCATGTTGAAGAAGTCTCGCAACAAAAGCATTGTCATCGGCTGTTCTTTGAAGGGCCCTCAGTGGTGTGCCGCAGATCTGTACTACCACCGCCCCATGCGAGAGCCTAGGTATATCTGAAGGTTACTCAATGGTCCACACTTTCTTCAATCATCGTCTTAAGTATGAGACAGAGAAGCTGGAAGCACACAGGGTCTGGAAGGTTGCTTCAATCTCTTTCCAGATACCTCCCAAGACAAATCTGGATGAATCAACGCAACGTTTGGGACCTAGCTAGAGAATTAGAGACAGTTCTGGACTTTTCTGAGCTCGAACAAGTTGTTTGTGGAATAATGTTCTTGACAATCACACGAACAAAGGTTCAGGCAAGATGTTTTCTGTACTCTACCATCACGTCTCTAGGCTTCCTGTAGGACCTCCAACTACCGTACACGACCAGAACACAGGACATTGTCCAATACAAACTCCAACGCATCGTCAAATATATGACTTGCCATGATGCCGCAGTCAACATGTTTCCAGTCACAAACGAGCTTGCCAAACATCCAACCATACCCCCATCAACGACACCATCATCCTTGAAAAGATGTGCTACAAGAAGCAAACGTACTACAAAAGCTGCTCCCACACACGCACAGAGGAAGAAGACTGCCCCCACCAGAAGCGCCTCAGCCAACTACGCCTGCAAGAGCGCCTCGACGCCCACCGCCGCCAACGAAGCTCCTGGCTCTTGTGCATCTTCTGCTTCCTCATCGCCCCCGAGCCGCGGCCGCGCACCCCGGAGCCCCGCCGCGAGTGCCCCTTCCAAGACGTCCGCGTCGAGGTCGACGGCCGGTGTCCGCAGTGCCGCCTCCTCGACGCGCAGGCAGCGGCCGTCGGGAGAAGGGATAGATATGAGTATGACTACATGGCGCGCCGGTGCCGTGTCAGAGGTGAGGTGCAGGTGAGTCAGATGAACGCCGTTGCTGACCCCGTGAGTGCGCAGGTGGTGGATATAGCCGTCCCAATGGACGAGGCGGAGAGGAGGGAGGGGACGAGGGGGAGGGCTGGGTGGAGGGAGCATGACGCGCGGATACGGGAGCCGGAGAGGACATATATGGCATATCGCCCCGAGGGTCGTCGGGATACGGACCCCTCTGCGGGTTCGCGACGACCGAATCGGGGCCGGGACTTTGTGCCATATGTGGACTCAGGGTATGCTTCGTCATCGAGCTCGTCGGAGCTGCCACAGACATCGCGGGTGAGTAACCCGGAGTCAACGTCTTCCGCATGGCCTGCCCCTTTGCGAATATCAAAGACCAAAGGCCATGTCAGGAGCCCGGACAGGACATCTTCAGCCTGTCCTGCTCCTTTACGGACATCAAAGACTAAACAGAACCAGGATCCGTCGAGACTTACACAGACGCAACATGTCAAGAGCCCAGACTCGACATCTTCCGGTCGGCCAGACCCTTTACGAGTTTCCAAGACCAAGCAGAACCAGGACCTGTCAAGGTCCAAGAGGAGCTACTCCAGGAAACCGGGCCGAAGCGCAGTCGCAGCGTCGGAGAACCCGCCCCTGAGCGCCGTGATAGAGGACGGGGAGAAGGCCTGGAATGATGCTTGCCCGGATGGAGGCTCCGCTGCCAGGACTGCTCGAAAGCCGTCGCAGGAGCTGTCGCAACTCACCAGCCCGTCATCTTACAGCCCGGAACTACCGATCGACGATCTGATAGACGAGGTTGAGCTCCTCTGGCGAAGGGCAGGCTGCAGCAACGACGGACCTGGGTAAGGTCGTCCCTGCTCCTCAGGTACGTATGCGTTCACGTCATGTGTAGACTACGGCTTAGAGTTGGCTTCTGGACCCGTCAACCCGGGACAAACCTAGTGGCCCGTAGTTACGATACAGATCTTGTGGTGGGTTCCACGGCTCGGGGGGCCAAAGAAGACTTTACATGGGGAGAAACGTGACATGCATTCGCCTCTTTGGATCAACGGGGCGCCGCCGGGGTGGCATGGACAGAGACAGAGTTGATGCTAGCGGGGAAAACAAGCTCAAGGCAGAAGAATAAACGAGGATGCAGCCAGCCTGCAACTGTGGCCCCCCATCTTTGATACGCCGAGACCGGTTCGTGACGATGCGGATTCGTGGCCTCTTTCGTGGGCGCGTTTTGACCGCTGCCCGTCAAAGAACAGGTTTCGTTTTGCCAAGGTTGTTGGTGGCCGCTTTGTTTCCCGCGGCAGGGTGGAACAGACGTCTGGCATGGGGTGAGGGGTTCAAGAAAAACCCGCAAGATGGCTGCAAGGTACGTAGTGTTCTCAAACAAGAGGGCCAAAGGCAGAAATATTGATGCCTTCTCGTGATGCTACGCGGCTGGCTAAAAAAGGTCTGGCCAAATGTGGCAGTCGCAGGAGATTGGCGGAGCGGAGCACTGGGTGATAGGCTGCTCTATTTCCACAGACTTGATTGGTGGATGACGGGGGGACCCCCCATAGGGCTGATGAGCCGGGCAGACTGAGGGCCGCGAGATCATTGATTCGTTACCGCCTACGAAGTACGTGTCGTATCCATGATGGACCTTGTAAACCAATGGGACGGCGGCATCGGTTCGCCGGCGGGACAAACTGCGTAGTGGGTAAGCCACGCAGCGTTGGAATGGAGGTGCGGACGAACAACGAGCCGTCTTGCTGGAATGGACGGGAGAGGGGAGATGGGGGGGCCGGTCGGTTCGCAAGTGCCGTCCAAGTCTAATGAGTTGGGCCTGGCTCTGTCCGAGAACCGTGAATACGGGGTGACGACGGGTAGCACAAGCATGGGATTCGGCGGGTTCAGGGACGGAACGGGATGGTGACGAGGCGAAGAAGCTTGGCTTCTGACAGGACGCCGTCACTCACACACATACACACATACGCGCCCGCGCGCAGTAACTCATTAGTTAGCTACTAGCTGGCTCATTTCTGACCCGGCGAACCGAAATTTTGAGTCAGAAAGCTTGCTCGGTTTGAGTTTACTTGCTTCTTCTTCCCACGCTCCGGTGCACACACTACTCTCTGGGACCTGACGACCGCCACGCCAGCCCTACGTGTGGAGAGGACCAAGGGGGGCGGCAGGACCGCGGTGAAGGTTGGAGGGGGTGGCGGTGGTGAGCAATTGGCTGACGAAGGTCCGTTTGACGTGGTGGTTCCTGCAAGAAGGGCGGTACTGTGAGTCCTCATGCCGCCTGTGCTTCTCGTTTCTTGTATCCGCATGCGCGTAAAGGTACTGTGCAGGAGGAGGAGGAGTAGGGATGCTTGTCCAAGGGGAGTGCGTGACTGCGTAGGTGCTGCGTGCTGCGTGCTGCGTGCTGTGTTACCCGTATTGCTGGTGGTGATTATGCGCAACCGCGCAATCCAGTGCCGTCACTGCAAGAGCGCCAAGGTCCAACAGACGCAAGCCAGGTGACGAGTCAAGGTCCTGCAGGTCCACGTCCGTCCTGCGTCTCTTCTAACGTCCCGTCATTTGCTTCGCATCCAATGTCGTTGCTCAGGGAGAGGAGCCAGAGCCAGAATGCGAGCGAGGGGTTGACCCTACGAACGGCCACGGCGGCAAACGAAGGCTGCAAAGACGACCGCCCAGATATTGGGGTCTGTCAAGATGTAACCAACCCTGTTAAGGTGGACAGCATATTGGACGTCATTCGACCGGATCCAGACCAGCAGACCGGTCGATGGGTACGGCTAAACCTCTAGAGTGTTATGCCAATGGTGCCATGCTACCTTGACACCTTGCTTGGTCAGACTTGGTTGGATTCCTTTCCCAAGGGGTTGGCGTCGCAGTGTTGTTGGGCTGGGACGACAAGCGAAAGAGAATGCGCCCGCTGGCGGTCCCGATCCATGTCGATCACGGAGGTCGGGTGACTGAAGATGGACTGGAGTGACCGACCGAGCGGACGAGAACGCCGAGATGCACCGGATGTAATCAATCAGGGCCGGGGGTTTTGAGATTTCCCACGACGGCCGGGTTGTCCTTGGCCTGGTCTCCCTTGTTGTGTTTGCGTGAGTCTTCACTTTGATGGGGTCGGCCGCCGCCCCCACGGTAAGCGATGCGATGTGCATGCTTCCAGAGGTCCGCAGTGGGCTCGTGTGTGTTTCGTTGTCTGCTTTTTTCTTGCTCTCTCGCTCGCATTTTGGCGATAACCTCCACAGATGGCCCACGGACCACGCGATTGATATCGCAGGGTTGCGGAAAAGGGAAGGGCGTAGATGGTGTGGTGTGATTGGTCAATTTCCGGAATTGAACGGTGGCTCAATCGTCGCCGGTGGCCAGCTCAAAGTTGCAGTGCTGCATGGCATGGGCAGCAGGCCGGGAGATTGGATCAAAGGGGGTCCATCCAGTGTCGAACCCAGCCTGCGGTGAGTGTCTCTGCAACTGCTGTCACTGCAACATTTGGACGAGACTGCCCATTGCAACCCTGATGAGGGCCCGCGGAGGAGGCTGAGGGGACCTGAGACCCTCAGCCCAAGGTCCCAAGGTCCCAAGCATGAAGCACTGCAGGACCAAGCATTTGAGGGGCCCGCTGGTTGGTGCTGGGGGCGGAGGGGATTGGGGGACGAAAGAGCGGAATCGGATTTGGGAGAAAGAGGCGAGAGAGACAGACCCGGGTTGGCGGAGAAGGAAACGATCCAGTGGGATGTCATGGATCAGGCTGGGCGGGTGGAGCACATGCGGAAGTCTAGGACACTGGGAACGGGGTTCAGCAGTCTTCAGTCCTGAGAAGAGAAAGGGACTTTGGTTCTGATGGGCTGATGGTGACCGGGGTAAGCGAGCGAGGCCAATTTGAGCTTCATTAGTCCCCATTGGAGAAAGTACCGTGCATGAGGCCGTCTCCTCTTGGGCTCCTCTTTTTGCAAGACAGCAAGACGATCTCTCGCCTGTCTCTCTCTCGGAAACAGTCACCAGTGACAGAGACACAGGGCCTCAGCCACAACCGGTGCAACAGAAGGGAGATGCAGGTGCAGCAGAAAGCCCAGCCGTGTTTGCTGTGCGGTGGTATGCCTCGCAGGATGGACGCCAGCCGTGCTAAGCTTTTGCTGTGCTTCACCCGCAATTGTGCATTCTGTCATGCTATGCCGTGTCATTTGAGACGATGATGATGTAGTGCGGCGTGCGAAAACAGCATCTGTCCTCACCAACCCCTGCACAGGACTCATGTCGATCGGTATGGACGGTGTGATGGGCTTATTGAGGCCATCGTGGCAGGACTCTTGAGCTGCAACTACTCGAGGCCTCAATGTCAGAGTTTTGCTGCTAATCTGCCAACCTGCCAATCTGCTGCCACAGCGGACGTTGAAACACAACCCGTCCCATTGCGACACTTTGGCCTCAGTTGCGCCCATTCGCCGTTGGTGTTGGCCATCTCATTCTCCAGGTTCAGGGTCGAGGGTCGTCGGCCGATGGCGCCATACTCTGAATGGCAATTCGTACTGCTGCGAACCTGTGCGGTCCGTTTGTTACTGGGCTGGACCCGGCCCCCCGGCTGGCTGCTCTCGCTCTCTTTCTTTCCACCTGGTTTCCACATGCCATGCCTGCCCCGTCGAGACCCATCAAACAAATTGAAAGCATGGCGGGAGCCGGGGGAGCGAAAAGGCAGCCGTCAAACCGGTGCGCCGTCCCGGAATGCGTTCGTGATGGCTTGCGTCGACCGTTGGGGGGTGTTTGAGCATTCAGCGGCCAGAGAATTCGGCTGCCTTTTGGGGTTGATGCGCGTCCAACGTTTTAGCTCAGCAGCACGGCACACACGCGACCTCACCAACGCGCAATACAGTGAGTGTACGGATACTTCGAATGGACAAACAGCAACAGAAACGGACTCGGACCCAGGGAGAGAGGAGGTTGTCTTGTCTTGCTTGTTTGCCGCTGACAACAGCCAGCACCATCGGTCCCGATGCTGGAGCAGACAGCACCGCAGTGTGTGGGCTGCGGATACCATCACCATCATCATCACCGGTATGAAATGGAGCTATTATTGAAACCTCCCTGTCCTCTCAGCCGTGACGCCGTTACATTGAGCGCGATTCTCAAAATGTCGTCGGTGCTAATCCAGCACTCTAATGCTTAATTCCGGGGCTGTGCTCACGTCGCTCTTTCTCATCTGCTCCACTGTAGCCCAGTTTAGTCCGACGGCTGCAGCGCGACGGTGACCCTAACAGCGGGCCCTGCACTCGCTGCCCTGGAGCTGTTTGGGTCCCAGGTCGCGTCTTGTACCCGACGGCGGGCGTCTTGACGAGGAATTGGGGCAGAAGGGTCCTGGGTATCTCCCCAAACCGCCATTCTCGCTCTTTTCCCTCAGCGACCCTCCAGCCCATGCACTCAGTAAACCCAGTAAATCCAGTAGCGTACCAACCCAGCGATACATCACTCTCGACGCCCCCCTGCGGACGAACAGGGGTCTGATCCTCCTCAGTCCGCAAAGCCCAGACTCCGCCTCCACTAACCGCCCGCGACGCCGTCTGATTGGCCCAGCTGCTCCAGGCAGCAGCCTTCGCCCCGGGCGCTCCTAGGTCCGCTCACGTCGTTCACGTCGCTTCTGCTTTTCTAATCAACCTCCTCGACGACCTTCGAGCCAAACCGCCAAATCTCACGCTTCTCCCGCCTCCATCCCACCCCCGTCCACGTCTTCGTCCTCGCCGTCCTTTCTTCGACCGAATCCTTCTCCTCGTCCTCAACCATCTCTTCTTCCCCCCCCCCCCCTCCCTCAGTCTCGCACACCTCCGTCCTCAACTTTCAGGACTCGACATCCGCCCGCACCTGTCCCACTGAGGCCGCCACATCCAGTCCGCAGTTGGCACTTCCCCCACCATCTCTACTCGTCCGCCGCTTCTCCCGGACACTTTCCCAATAACAACCTGCACATCTGCCCTCTTCTCCCTCGTCTCTCTCGCCGACGCGTAGTCCCGCAGAGACGAACGAACCGCTCCTACCCCGTGTCTCGCATCCAGCACTCTGCAGACCGGACCCCAAAATCAGGCAGACTGATTTCGGCCTCGACTTAAATCGTCTCTCCTGCATCCTCAGACTTCCCGTCGCCGACATACCATCATCTCCCGCACCAGCTGTTATCACACATTGTAAGACTAGGACCTCTCCTTTCTTCTACTTCGTCCACACGTTCCCCGTCTCAAACATCTGCCGCCACATTGTCACATTGGCCAATCCTAAAACCTTGGGGACGATTGGCTCCAAGAGTTAGGACTATCCTGCCTCTGGCGTACCGGCGTTGTCCTGGTCGTGACTCACACCCCGTGTCCCGTTCAGCCCTACAACTCGAATGAACCCATAAGATATCTAACACTCTCCTTGTTGACAGAGTTCTGGACACCCGTGTCATTACCGTCACCATGTCCGTCTCCGTCAACCCTCGACGAAGGACTCCGGTGACTCGCCCGGAGTCTCCTGCCGGCCTTAGCCTTAAGACCAACATGACCCTTCGCAAGGGTGCTACCTTCCACTCTCCCACCAGCCCTACCTCTTCAACAGACGATGCCTTGGCCTCCCCTCCTAGCCTTCGACGCTCCCAGACAAACCTGGACGACGTCGTTGATGCCCACTGCCGTCGCGCCGCGTTGATGATCGACGACATTGAGAACTCTCTCTCCAACATCACCATCGTCTCGCCCAAGGCCAGGTCCTTCCGTGACGACAGCCTTCCCGTTCCCAGAGGCTTCCTCAACCTTCCCGTTGTCGACCCCGCCATGGCCAAGGAGAAGTCAAAGGAAGCGGAACGCCGCATTCTGCGTCCTAGAACCCGCCGCTCCTCGAGACATCATGAATCAGACAGCGGACTCGGCACCTCTGTCGCTCCTACCACCGAGACAGAGCCTGCGACCACCGCATCAAAGAAGGCCTCTGCCATTACTAGGTCCGCTGCTGCCACCTCTTCATCCACCAAGGAGAACCTTCGCGGCCTCAGCCAAAAGGCTGCCAACCGCATCACAGAGCACATTCTGCGCCCTCTTCGGGCCAAGCCTGCCCTGAAGGACTTTGAGCCCATTGTTCTCGATGTTCCTAGACTCATTAGAGATAAGGAGATCATCTGTCTGAGAGATCTCGAAAAGACTTTGATTTTCATGGCACCGGTAAGTCAAGCACTGACTGATACTGGTCTTTGGGGAAATACTTATCGATTGTTGATGAAGGGGAGGTCCAAGACTGCCGCCTTGTACCTCGACTTCTGCCTGACGTCGATCCGCTGCATTCAAGCCACCGTGGAATACCTCAGCGACCGAGAACAGACTCGACCCAACGACCGACCTTACACTAACGGGTATTTTATCGATCTTGTCGAACAGCTTCACCAGTACGCAGGCCAACTCGCTGCCGCCAAGGAAAAGGGAGACGTTGAGATCTCGTATGGTAACCCCGCTCCGGGATTATTTGCCCCTGCTAACGCGACAGACAGCACCGACGAAATCAAGCTTTACGGTGGCATCACCGAGAACGGACGCCCTGCTGAGCTCGTCCGCGTTCGTAAGGACGGTAAGGCCATCTCCATGGCTACTGGTCTGGAGGTCGACCTGGACGACTCCGCACCCATCAAGATGAAGCGCTCCATGAGCCAGCAGCTGGAGGACGAGGAGGAGATCATGCGCTCCATGGCCCGCCGCAAGAAGAACGCCAGCCCCGAGGAGCTCGCCCCCAAGAAGTGCCGCGAGCCTGGCTGCAACAAGGAGTTCAAGCGCCCATGCGACTTGACCAAGCACGAGAAGACTCACTCGCGTCCTTGGAAGTGCCCTGTTCCCACCTGCAAGTACCACGAGTACGGCTGGCCGACTGAGAAGGAGATGGACCGCCACCACAACGACAAGCACTCTTCGGCTCCTCCCATGTACGAGTGCTTGTACAAGCCTTGCCCTTACAAGTCGAAGCGCGAGTCCAACTGTAAGCAGCACATGGAGAAGGCTCATGGCTGGACCTACGTCCGCACCAAGACCAATGGCAAGAAGGACAGCAAGGCCGGCAGCGTAACCCACGCCACTCCCCAGCTTCACCACATGCCTACCCCCTCCACCAGCAGTGCTGCCACTCCTCCTCCGCCAATGGACCAGGCCCAGCACTTCAACTTCAACGACCCCATGCTTCCCCTGCACCCCATCGGTCCCGTTGGCGACTTCGCTTCCCACATTGACGGCATGGAATTCCCCTCGTACATTTCCGATGAAGAGTTTGAGCAGGTCATAGGCGTCCAGCAGCCGTTCGACAACCAAGTGGACCTCGAGATGTCCCTGTCCCCGTCCGACCACAATACTCCCAACACCGACATCTCTCTTGGCCCGTACTCGTACCAAGACGGTCCGGAGTTTATTGTGGAAGACGACATCTACGCTGCGCATGCTTCGCTTCCCACTCCTGACCGCGCCGTGTTTGCCGACAAGCAGATGAACATGGCTTTCCCCATCTACCAGCCTGTACCCGCCTGCCAGCCGCAGATGATGCCGGCTCAGCCCGCTCCTCACATCTCCCCCATCGGCCAGGGCAATGCTATGCTCTTCACACCTAACTCGCTGGCTGAGGTCGACGAGAGCTTCGATGACAACTTTGGCAACGCCGGTGACAACTTCTGCGGCAACGACTTTCAGTTGTTCCCGTCCAACAATGCTACTAAGGCCTTCGAGCCTCTGTTTGGCGAGGTACCGAGCGCCGGTCTGGGTTACTCCCAAAATTCCCAAGACCCCTTCCAGTCACTAGACTGGAATAACATCGACTACACAAACTTCCCGAGCCAGTAAACGGTCTTGAGCGGAGTGTGCGATGAATACGGTGACAGCTCTTTTGAGCTGCAAGTGTGACAAAAACTTCTTGGTGTTGGACAGGTTTATGATTTCATGACTGGATACGGATTGAGCCATTTGTATTGGCTCGAGGATGTCGGATGTTCGACTTGTCCTCTTTGGCGCGCTTTTGTACAATTGGTTTGGCAAAAAAACCCTGCTTGCTCTAGGATTTATCTCTTTCCTCATTTTTAATGGTATGAGATTGACGATAGAGGATGTGTATGGCACGAGATGTGGTGACTTGGGGCCAACAGAACGAAAGGTCTCCGCTAGTCAGCCCATGGGTGTGAGGAAGCAGATCTCTAAACATATCGCTTTGAAATTTGATATGGCAAGTTCTGAGAAAACCAAAAAAAAAAAAAGCTATTCTGTCTATCTGGCGTCCGTTGAGCAATGCCGTGACGTGGGATGCTGTGTCAAATGTTGACCAAGTATCCACTGAAGGACTGTTTGCTCTGGATATCACGGACGGAATGAAAGAAAAGGGGGCCCAGAGGCCCAGATGGAGCGGACACGGCTCCGGCAGAGAGTCGAAAGTCTCCGCGGGATTAAGGGTGGAGGCGTATGACGTCTGGGGCGGCGAGTGTGAGTCTCACGGCGACGGATCGGGCTTGACGGGGGATTGGGTCTCAGGTTCCGGCTCTTCCTACGATGAAGGGATCTGCGGGCTGGGATACGAGGGAGCCGGCGCGTAATCAATTTCGTTGGCAAATAGGGGCCAAGGGAAGGTAGATTGCACCGTAACTTTAGGGTGGAAAAGGGTAGATAGGTAGATTTAGGAATCTCAAAGAGCCAGTAGTTATATCTCCCTTCTCAGAGCGCAGCATTACCGACACAGCTCGCCCTGGCACCTGATCGCCGCACCGCTCTGCTTGACCCTGTGTATCTAAGGGCATGGGGTTGTGCAAACGTATACATGCATACCTAGATCTTTCTTCCTTTCTGAGTTTTCTTCTTCGCAGTTTGCCGCCTGGAGGCGCACCTTGTTGACTGCCGTATGACTCTAATGCATACCTAGATACCTAGATACCCTATAACGCGAATCTCGGCGCGTCGGCATCACTAATATCCAGCTGGAGTTCACGCGTCTTGATTCGTTCTAGAAGTGGAGTCTTTATTCTCAACTACCTACCTACCCCTTCCATACAGTCCCTGAATGTTTGTAAGCGTGGTACTTAGGCCCCATGATTGCATATGAGATGCTGGGGTGTTTTAACAAACTACATATCCCCCTGGCTCAATTTCATGGGGGCTTTGCTTTTTCGGGCTGGTATTTGCTTATACAAACTTTCAGGGACTGTATTGTACACTTTCCACATCGTATTGTTTGTGCGATAGAAGAAGGCCTGTTTCACCCGCCACATCCCTCTCTCAACACCCGTTTATCGTTATTAACTTCTCAACCGCGTGTTTTGCCGATCGAATTACTTCCGCCCCCTTCATCCCGTGGCCCTCACGCCGTCTTTAGCTATCTGTAGCATCATCATCAAGTGTCCGCCATCTAGCTTGATACTTGCCTCACCCAACTCAATATACCTTACCTAGGTCCACCTCGCCTTACAGGTATCTCCTAGACACACACACACAGACACACACACACACACACACACACACACACACACACACACAAAAGGGGTCCCTGCATTACTCGTAGCCCGCTATCCAGTCTTCCCCCTCCTACCTCCTACCTCCTATCTCCTACCTCTCTGTTGTGAGACCAACAGAAGAAGCATGTCTCCCGAGTCACGCCCCAATAATATACACCATCCAAGCCAGGCCCTGCGCGCTACTGCCCAAGCCGCGTGTGACGCACTCCCCCTAAATGACGGAGAAAACAGCCAGAAGCTCCCAAGCAGGCAAGACCCTCGGCCAGCCCAGCTCTTCAGCTCAACACTCTCATCCCTGCCCAATTCCATCGCCACATCGAAGCCCAGGACGCCAGACATAGCCCCACCAGCAGCCAAGGAAAATGCGCAGGAGAGGTCACAAACGCCACCATCCTATACCAGGTCCTCCCCTATAACCATCTTCATCCCAGCCAGCGATATAACGATGAACCTTCCCTAGGGCATCTTCAAGTCCATACAGGCGGAAACCTACAATCAAATCCTCCACCTCCCCATATCAAGTAGTATAGGTTTCGCGAAGCTTCACCTCCAGACCGAAGAAGGTAGCAGGCTAGTCAAGCCGCCACTCAACGTCGCCAACCCCCCAGCGCATGTCCAGACGTATACCTTCTACCCGTCAAGAACCCCCAGTATGTCCATCCTCAACATGCCGAAGCCTAACACCCAGACGCAGGAGGCCGTCGTCATCAAGACGAGCCCACGTCGCAGCGCCTCACCCCAACCAAGGGCGCCGTCCATACAGGCCGACATGGCTGATTCCTTCTCCCATCAGCCCTTACCTAACACCATCACATCCTACTTCGCTAGCATATACAATCAGGCGGGGGTCACAGGCGACAGCTAGCTGACCAACCCAGCCCTCATCGCCAATTCCAAAGACGGGGTAGCCACAATCATCACCTCCCCAGCGCCATTCAGTTATCCCAGCATATACCTGCAGCGCTCATCCTCCGCTACATTTGATATTATTTTCCGCAGAGGGCCCAAGGTCTAGCTTATCGTCAAACGCACATCCAGCCGAAGGCTTGAGGACTGCGTAAGGGCTATCCTATCCCAGCCGTCACAGGGAGGGGGAAAGGACAGGGCGAGCAGCAGCAGCAGCAGCAACAACAACAGCAACCCACGCGTGGAACCCCCCCCCCCGCCACACCTTGCTCGCAGTTCTTCCTCCACAATAAGATCTTCATCACAAAAGCCATGCTCAACCAGTAGGATGTGACGTATTATGTTTTCAGCTGCATCGAGGGAGATACCGTCGTTATGCCCCCGGGCACCTACTTCCAGGTTTTCAACGCCAGACCCTGCCTCTCCCAGCTTATCACCATCCCTTCAGCCCCCACATCAGACGCAAGCAGCCCATATACAGGCAACCTCCATCCCTATAGCAATACCTGCGAGACCCTCCAACCGCCCGGGAGCACGTAGCCTGACGATTCAGCCGCCAACACTGTTAGCAACAAAGTTACCTCCTCAGACTGCAACCCAGCCTCAGGTCCCAGCCGGAGGAAGCTACCCAAGAGTCGGACCATAGACCACCAGGACATCATGGGTAGCTCGGGACCAAGCGCGGGGGGGCCGGCAGATATCCCTCTCATAAAGCGCAGCCTCCAGAAAGCCATGCCCCCTTCCCCGCTATCTTCAGGTGACAACGCCGCAGAAGGCTCCACACTCAGCAGGCGACCAGCCCTACCATCATCATTATCATCATCATCATCATCGCAGCCCCTCGCCCAACATCAACTCCATAGTACATCCACAAGCAACAGGGCATCTACGCTCAGGCATGAAAGACATCTAAACGGGAAGACGTCAACAGGCAAACAAGCCCAGGCCACCAATCCTACAGACAATAACAACACACTAGCCAGCACCAGCCAAGCCCACACCGCGGCCCAACATGCCAGCAAGCAGACGTGCCCAGCACATAACCCAATCCTAGTCTCACCGCAGACAAACACACACCCACAGAACCCGCCAGCCGCACCACAAAATAGGCCCCACAACAGGTATAGCAAGAGCCACGCTAGGGATGTTGCTAGTAGCGACAAGACAGACGACACAGATAATACAGACCATAAAAATGATGATGAGGATGTGAAGGACCTCAACTGCAACATCTCCCGCGACGACACCCCAGATAGCCTCGCAGAGATATCCGCAGAAGATTACTCAGGAAGCCAGGACGACGCCAATAATCAGAAACCCCGCTCCAGCGAGGCCAGGCCGCATACGTCCAGGTCAGCCCCTTCCATGGACAAGGTCGAGGCCATTGTGAAGTCCCTCGTCACCCGCAGCGTTAAACAGTGCGTGGCCCTCTTACAAGCCTGGCGGGCCGCCTCAACAAGCTCAACGCTCCACCTCCCGCCATACAAGAACCACATCGTTCTCTACCACAACACCCAGCAGCCAAATACCACGAGGCCCTCGCCAGGTACCAGACAAGGCTCGCCCACATCCAGCTAAGCAGGCGCTTCAAGAAGCCAGGACCCAACAGCGCCGCCATATACCAAAGCCGCAGCGACATCCAGAGCCTCACCTACAAGGTGCTCAGCATCAACCCCTCTTCCGCTAATACCAAACCGAGGGCGTATTATCTGCAAAAGGCTGATATCAGCCGTTACCTCTATACTAGCCGCATCTTAAACATAGTCTCCAGCAACAGTCTTAATTTCCTCCCCGCCCTCCCCCCCAGCAAGCTCGGCCTCACCTTGTCAGACTCACAGGACCTAGCTCGCCAGCTTATCAGCCTCACATCTGAGGAGGCCGAGGACGACAGAAGTAGCGCCGTCAAGCAGCTGGCCGCCTTCAGCCAGTTGTTCGCAAGAGTCATCCAAGGCGAACAGGCAGATCCCCTCTTCAGGCTCAACGTCAAGTCCATCACCCACCTCGCATCAATAGCAGAGGCGCCCCAGCCGCCAAGACCTCCTATATCTGGCCCTGAGCGTATCGCCACGCACGCATAGGGACTGGGAGACAAGCTTCGGGTGTCCATCGGCAGGCTTGCCGGCCCCAGGCAAGACGTCTCCCTCCCGCGCGTAGGCGGCTGCGCCATCTACACCCACCGCCGCAGCCCTAACCCGCTGCAGTGGCGCAAATATGCCTTCCAACAGCACATAGACCTTCCGCACCCCTATATCCATATCTCCTACACGGAGACTCCAGCGTCAATAATGCCGAAGCTGCAGGCCGTCCATCACCCTAACGTTCCCATACTAAGGCCTTTAGGAAGCACCTCTTCACCCACCACCAATCCTAATCAGGTTAGCATCACAGCAGGAGACATTATAAGCATCATCCCTAGCGAGCTTATCCTAGATAGCTCCTCTGCCGCCTCCAAGTTCACGCCCGCCAGTCGCTAGGGCGACATTAGGGACGAGGTACGGGTAGCACCCAGCGTAGCCCTTCGCATCGACAAGGCCAACCCCTTCCTTCAGATGCTAATAGCGCCATCCTCCAGTGCCCAGTCCTCTGAGCTAGAAGCCAAGGTCTTATCTATCAGTGCTATAAGCCTACTGGTTTTAGTTGCAGTGTCTGATATTAAAAATGGCGATACCCTCTGTCTGAGATGAACGATTAACAGCGACAGCTGCAACTTTAACCTTGCCTCACCTACATACATGTTCTTGTTTGCCCCATGTGTCCCCCCCCCCCCCCCCCCCCCCTTTTTTTTTTTTTTTTTTCTTTAAAAAAATAAAAAATAACACATCCTTCCCCTTTCCCTTTCTCTTTCCCTTTAATTACACTAAGGAATGATGATGAATAATGAAGGCCCTTCATACCTTAGTGTAGACTTAAGCGTGCTTTCTTTGGGCCTTTTCCTGGTTTTTGGTGACTGTATTCCGTTGTTAGACCGTTTGGTGTCTTGTACTAAGGTAGTCCCTATGCTCCCGTCGTCCATGTGAGACGGGTTCGGCGGGGATAACCGTTCTGTCCCGCTTCCCCCGTCGGCTTACCTAACTTTCTGAGGTGTCACTCAGTGAAGCTCCTGTGGGGTATCTACACCCAGCTGTCGCCGGACCGCCGCCCTTTCGCCTAATTCCTGAGGTCTCCATGCCCCACCCACCGCAAGGTGCCGTCAGCTCCAAAAAGCGCGTCGGCAAAATCTCTTCGCCTTTCCTTCCTCCCAACTTCCATCTACCACCACCCCAAAAGCGTATCGTCAACGCCGCCGCGTCGCAGCACGAACGTCGCACATCGAAGCTTCACGGATTCAAACTCATTCTTTTTGAATCCGTCGCTGAGAGGTAAGCCAACTCATTTTTCCTCACGTCACAAAATCACGCGTGTGTGCTTCACGCACGCGCAACGACCAACATATGATGAATTCGCATCACCCGTATCTCAATAGGAAGAGCCGTCTGAGACGCCCCGGAGCATTGCAAGGGCCTTCGGGAACGGGGGGAGGAGGGGGAGAGCGCGGGAGAGCGAGATGTGGGAGGAAAGGGAAGTCGGGGGAGGGGGGGAGAGGGCGAGTGTCGTGTTTTTCCCGGTCGCGGATCTCTGCAGCCAGCCCCTGCACTTTGCGTGCCGGCACCGAACGGTCTACCGATGGACGCGCAACTTTACCTCTGTGGGGAACGCGCCTCGAACGCCTGCTTGACATTCTCTCCTGCTTCTGGCATGGATTGTTCGTGCAAGCGTTATGGGCGGCGGGGTGTGGACCTTTATGCAGACATTAAGGGCTGGCGTTGGAGGTTGGACTCTGGATGGTGGAAGATGCTTAACAGCGCTTACATCGATGGTGTTCGGCGGGAGCGAGGCGGGGAAATGTTGTGGTTTGGTTCGTTGGCTGGGGACGGCGCTTGTCTTTTTCTTCTTTTCCTTGCTTTCTGGGACATTCTGCGTTTTTCTCTTCTGTTTTTCTCTCTCTTCTTTTCCCTCCGGAGGTCTGCTCCCTTCGGCTTCGCTTTCCTGTTGACATCCTATCTGTCTGGACACCATGGCTGCGGGAAGTTTGCACCGTCATGTGCCATCTCGTACGTCGTCGGGGTAGGGGCGCGGGGAGGTGGGGTGGGGATGTAGTGCTTTTAAATTGGGTTTCTGACATTGGTCTTATTTTCCGCTTGGAAAGATTGAAGATTGATCTGGGTTTGGAACTTTGCTGACTAGACCTACAGGTGCGCGTTCTAGCTTCGAGGTTGGTGTTGGGGGACGAAGGTTGATGCGGGGAGGTAGAACAATGAAATGTGTTCATTCAGTCATGCAATTCGTTCTCTGGTGATGCTATGTACGATCGTGCCATGTTTTCACCTGCCAGATATTACTCGTGTCTATTTAACAATACATGCCTGCCCCCAGGGCTTACTCGTCACTATCACTGTCAAATACCGGGCGCCTTCTCTGCTGCCGGCCTCCCACCTGTCTCTGCGGCATATCATCTGGCTCGGAATCGAGCCGCGCCCTGCTTGTCGACGGCCGCTTCGTGCTGCTAAGCAGATCGTCGTCATCATCCAGCAGCGAGTCCACCGACTCCTGCGTGGGCGGAAATTGAGTCGGCACGTAAAACGGCTTTGATGTCTCTGTCCGCGTTGGAGAATCGGGGGTTGCAGTTTGGCTCGATGGTGGATTGGATGACGTCGGTCGCACACTGGACATGGGATGGTCGTCCGAGACAACGAAATCCACCAAGTCAGCTCCATCGTCCGAACCGTCCGTATCCATCGCGTCGCTGTCCCGCAAGCAGTCATCGCCGAGTTCATCGCTGTTGATGCCACCTCGGGTTTTCTTGGTGGCTTTCTTGCCGCGCTTCTTGGCCGCTGGCTTTGGGCGGCGTCGCGGAGGGGATTCTTCCTCCTCCATGTCGTTGAGGCCATCGTCTATGAGGGCAGAGGCGGCCATGAATGACCTAGGTTTCACTGCACCGGTAGATACGCGTTTCTTGGGGCGGGACTGCTCGACTACATCGTCGTCGTCGGAGAATTCTATCACGGATCTCGTGGCTGGGGGACCCTCGTCCTCCGTATCGCTTGCAAAAGGCGGCACCGGGATGCTTTTGTATCGGCTGGTATCTTTCTCCCCATAAGGTTTCGTGTACCGGCTCGCAGTATCCTGCTGCTGAGAAAGCTTCTTGCAGAGCTTGACAAACTTCTTGGTCCTTACGCCATGTTGAACCCTCTCGACTGGTCGAAGTCGTCGCTGAAGCAGCGGGTACGACGTCAAGTTCGGCATCTCAATCTCTTCGATCTTCGTAGTGCTTGCTGGCAGAGAACGGTATATCCTATCCAGTTCAGCTAGTTGAGTATCGGTCAAAACGACAGAGTTCAAAGATGGTACGTCCTCAACAAAGTCTGCCTCCCTTGGCTCCGGCTGCTTCGGTGGACGACCCCTTTTAGCCCCTGCGGTTGGCTTGCCAAAATCTGATGCTTTTGTGAATCCAAGCTCGACGCCGTCCGGAAGATGGAATTTCTTGGGCGGCTTCTTCTTGGCTGGCTGCCTTCGCTTCTTCGGCTCAGGCAGCGCCGGGTTCTGGGTGTTCTCAATGGGTATCTCAATGTGTTGCATGACAACTTCTGGACGAATGTCTCGAGGGACGATCCGGGCTGATAAATCATGACGGAAATTGAACTTGCTTCCATCGCTGATAATCTTTTGCATTTCTGCATAGTTGTCCTTGGATCTGGCAAATGCCTCTTCCTCTTTCCCCCGCATGAGGAGCAGGATGATATTTCCCGCTCGCTTTCGTCCGGTTCGACCCATTCGTTGCAGCATGCGGATAGGCGAGGAGGATGCATCGTAGCAGACAATCAGGTCGACTTGACCAATGTCTAGACCTTCCTCACCAATGGATGTTGCCACTAGTACATTGTACTTGCCGTCCTTGAACTTCTCAATCGTCTCAATCTGTTCGGCTTGCTTCATACCTGCTGACCTTTTGGAATCTGCCTGGCCAACAAAGACTGTGGCCTTGATGAGTGGCTTGTGACGATTCAGTACCTGGACAATATCCTCGGCGCTGTCTCTGTACTCGCTGAATACGATGACGCGAGTTGCTGAATTCCCACCATTGTCCATGAAGTGGTTCAGAATTCGGTCTTGGAGTTCAGTTAGCTTCGGATGACTCGCAAATCCATCAATCCGAAGCCACTTCTCCATGTTCGACATCATTTCTTGGAAATGCTCGCTTTCCAAAATTTGCTTCTTGTATTTTGATCCTTTTGCCCCCTTTTCCTCAACCTCACTTCTGAACTCATTGAGGTTCTCGTAGAACGGCCTCACTCCGTGAAAGTTCAGTAGTTTGATCGTGTGCGCGAGGCTTTGAAGAATGGAGAAGACAGACCGCATCATGCCTTGCAGCCCCGGGCTGGCTCGTCGCCCGACATTTGCAAACCAATCCTTCTGTTGTTGCATCAAGCCATATGCCGTGATGGACATTGGGTCTCGTCCGTAGTAAATGTTTTGTTGCGTGAGCTTGTCCATGAGGGGTTTCAGGGCTTTAGTAAACAGGTCCTTGATCTCGCACATCTCGTCGGACGGGTCAAGCAAAACCTGCTCAACATTCCTTTGGTGTACGTATTGACGAATATCGATGGACTCCTCCGTCCGAATCTCAATGTGAGATATGCCGAGATTGTCAATAATCTCTTGCACGGTCTCAACTTTGGAGCCAGGTGTGGCTGTCAAGGCCAAGACACGGAAGTAGGGATTGAAGCGACGCATGAGCTTGACGACCTTGACGTACGCGTACTCGCCCGTTGCACGATGCGCTTCGTCGATAACCAGAAGGACGATCGACTTGGGATCTGCATAACCATGGGACAAATCGTTGGCCAGAGTCTGGGGCGTCATAAAGAACACTCGCTTGGATTGCCACTCATCAACCCTAAGGGCCGGTGCTGTGTCACCTGTTAGAAGCGTCGTTTCGGATCGTGCAATTCCAGCAATGTTGAAACACGCGTCGACTTGCTGGGCCACCAAAGGCTTCGTAGGGGCCACGAAGACGATTTTGACATCTTTGGTCCACCGAAAGTAGTTGAGCATGACGGTTGCAGCGATGAATGTCTTGCCAAGACCAGTGGGAAGGGCAACAAGCGTATTGTTGAAGAGTCCGTTCTTGACAATGCTGAACTGGTAATCTCTCGTGGCTCCAAGGTTGGTGGGATAGAGCCAAGTTTTCATGGCTTCGCGGTCAAGGGCATGATGGGCAGGTGGTTCTTGCGGTTTGTCTCCTCTATAGACTCTACCGAAACCAGGTTGGGCTGCTTGAATTGGAGAGTCATCTGCCACTCGGCCACCGAGTAAAGTTGTCTGGCGGTAAGTTGCTGAATTTGTGCGAGCGAGCCCGTTTACCGTCCTTGGCGCTGGAGCTGCCGGCCTAGATGCAAAAGCAGGCTCTGGCGAGGAAGAAAATGCATCCGAGGGTAAATCATCAAGCTCGTCGCTGGCGGACTTGTTGTTTGTTGCCCTGGAGAAGCCCTGGTCCGCAAGTTAGAACACATAGGGAGATGGAAAAGGCAGCAACAACCGTCCCACCTCGTGAAGATAGATGACTTACAGAAGCTGTGGATTTGGATGCTGCCCTGGAATTATTGCCGTATGACTGGCGTCCTGCATTGACCCGATTGAAAGACGGGACCAGAGCGCTATTGGTTACACTATGGCGGATGTTTGAGGGGTTCTGCGAGACGAGAACCGAGGAACTTGAAGGGCCAGCCTGTGTCTGGCTGAGGGCCTCAAAGAGGTCCTGATCAGCAATATCGTCACCGTAGTCGTCTGAGTCCATAGCGGCTTTTTGTTACTCGCCCAAATGGGCTGATGGATTTGAGGTAGTCGGTCAATCGGTCGTTGTCATGTCAAGATCAGGCGCCGACTTGAAGCTGGCGGTTGAAGCTGGCGGGGTGGCCACTTAGTGCTCCTCCCGATACGTGCATGGAGACGCGTCGTTGACGCGAGCGCATATCTGAGACTTCACATGAATAATCACATGACTTAGAAACTTACATAATCAAGATAAGGTTCCGCGCGCAAGAGCCACCCGGTCGTCAAGCTCCAGACCGGGCATCCATTGTTGTAAGGTGGGACCAGGGACCTTTGCTGACCGAACCGCTAGGCACCTGTACGCGGTGCAGACGCAGCAGCGCCTTTGCTTTCCAATCAGAAATTTTCGTTGCTCAAGGTACACAAATCGCATCGCCCAGGTGCAAACCGCAAGAACAAACCTTTCTGGTGTTACTTGCCTGTGATTCACCACAGACACCTGGGAAGGTCCCGGGAGAGGTGCCTGTTGCCGGAGCATTCTGCTGAGACGTGGTGGCACTAAACCTTTTCCAGAGAGGTCGCATGCGACCTGAGCGTTCCTGCCTGGCGGCCTGCTACCTTGAGTGGTGGGGCTGACTCAAACGTCACCTTGCTCTTCGCGACAGACGAATTTCTTCACCACCTTTACAGCTCTGCATCACTCCTCAAAAGTCGCCCACCACCTTATAAAACAGGGTCTCCTTGGACAGGACCGCAACCGAACTCTTCCTTCAGATTTTCTTTGTCGATTACACGAGCTTCTGCCCTCTAAAAAAAAAAAAGCGTTTTCTACTTCTAACGGTCCACGAGGTCTGCGCCAGGTCCTCCGTCCTTTGTGCTCAGAAGCTTTTCGCGTAACGACCCCGACAACAGACCCTCGCTCAACGACATTGAATCGGCTGCTCTACACCAAAACGATCGCTTCTCTTTCTAATTGAAAGCGCGAAAACATCCATACAACTAGCTCACCCTTATTCGGCGAGTGTTGAGCGTCACCACCTACCCCCACGCCGACCTCAACACCTACATCCACACCAACGCCTACACCTGTCGCATCCCTACTTCCATCCTACCGAAACAAAATGGCGCCCCCTAGAGCACCGAGGGCCATGGCTTCTCAGCCTGCGCGCGAAACTCGCAGCTCTACGACGGGTGCAAAGTCGCGCGGCGGCGGCGGCATCCAAAAGCGAAGAGGCGGCAGGACAGCAACCGATAAGGACGGCGATCTCGACATGGGGAGCAGTGCTGGAGGAAGCGGCCCACGCCGAGCAAACAACAGATCATCTGCGGGTGATTCCAATAACTCGCGACCGCAAAGACCCACAAGATCTGGCGGTCCTCCCACCAAGCCGGGCTCGAAAGTGCATCAAGCCATCGCCCGCCATCTGGACACTGGAGATGGAGCGGATTTGGTATCCAAGAGGAGACCTCAGAGCACAGGTCTCGTTTGGTTGAGTGTTAAGGGTTTGAAAGAAAGCAAGGCCGCGAAGAACGAGGATGGCGGCCTGCGGGACCTACTCACATTCTTGGAACGGAAATCTACGACCCTAGCTGGTCGTCGAAAGACGGTAGTCATCAAGAAGGTATGTTGTTGTGATGATGTGAGGGCTCGAGGGAATTACATAGTTATGCCGAATGGTCCAAACTAATCAAAAAGCCATAAGTCAGCTAACTTTCTATAGTCAAACATAAGAGGGGACATTGTCAATGTTGCAGCAAGCAAAGAGGATGCGGAGGAAATTCTCAAAGTGAACTCTTTCACCTTTGCCGGAACGCCTTTGGAGATCACCGATAGCGAAGGTTCCCTCGCGGAGGCAAATAAGGCTTCGGTTGCGGCTCAAGAGACCAAACAGAAGGTCACCAACATCATGTCCCTCCGCTACGACATCGACAACAAGCTCTTGAGACTCGACGCCCTTAACAAGGACGAGGGACTCATTCAGATGGGCATGTTGGAGTCAAAGGACAGGGCCGAGAAGCTATTCAAGGTCATGATGAGAATTTGCGATGATCTTTTCAAGACGTCGCAAGCCAAGATCGATGCCATCCACAGCATCAGTCTTGCCAACAACGGCATCGACACCGTCATTCAAGTCGAGGACCTGGCAGACACATTCCCCGACCTCATGAACCTGGACCTCAGTGGAAACCAGATTGCAACCATCGATGGCTTGTCAAGGTGGAGGGGAAAGCTTCGCAAGTTGGAGACCCTCTACTTGACTGGGAATCCGCTTCCGCTTGCAGATACCAAGGTCATGGCGGAACTGCTGCAGTTCTTTCCAAAGCTGCATAACATCAACGGCGAGCAACTGACGCCGGAACAAATCAAACAAATCAAGGAAGCGGGACGACCTCAGCCAATCCCTCAACGCGGGCCCGATTTCCGTGACACTAACGGCATCGGCGAGGCTTTCCTCCTGGAATTCTTTGTCGGCTTTGATACCGACAGAACAGGTCTTCTCGCGAAGTACTACGACGACAACAGCCAGTTTTCATACGCCGTCGACACCCACTCACTTCGCGAGCCGAATCTGCCGCCACCGCTACCGTGGGCATCCTACATCAAGCAGTCACGCAACCTGCAGAAGATTACCGGACCGGCTGCCCGAGCTGCCAGACTCTTCACTGGCAGGGAAGCTATTTGGAACGTATGGAACGAACTCCCCGCGTCAAAACACCCAGACATCAAGGCCGACATCAGCAAGTTCATCATGGATTGTCACATGCTACCTGGTCTCGCAGACCCAACCGGACAGCCTGGCGGCGGTGTCGACGGCATGATCATCTGTGTTCATGGCCAGTTCGAGGAGTGCGACAAGGACGGAAAGACGGCACTCAGGAGCTTTTCTCGCACATTTGTTCTCGGACCTGGACGACCCGGCGCGAACCCCATCCGCGTCGTTAGTGACATGTTCAGCCTGAGAGCATTCAATCCCCTTCCCAACGTCTTCGTCGCCGAGAACCAGGCACCTCCAGCCCCGGAACCGCAACAACGCCAAGCCATGATTGCGGAACTATCGAAACAGACGAACATGACTCCCCAGTATTCGGAGATGTGTCTGTCTGACGTTGCATGGGACTTTACAAGGGCTTTGGCAGTCTTCAACGAAAAGAAGGTAAGCGTGCCCGAATCTGGAATATTCGAAAACCCTATCTAACTTCGTTTAGGCCCAACTACCTGCGGAAGCCTTCGCCAGTGTTTAGAGAACGCTGTGCTCGTCTCAGTCCATTCTTCAGTCCTGAATGCGACGGAGGACATGGATGTATTAGGAAAGACGACGATGGGGCTCAAATGCAACGTTGGCCCTTTGGCCCACCCCAGTTGATTATCTATTGAAGGAAGAAGGGACAGGATTTTTACTCCACACAGCGAGGAGGTAAACTACTAAACAGTATTGGGTATGGGTCCTTGCGAAATGCGCAGGACTCGGGAGATCGGAAGATGGGAGGAAACCAAATATTTACTCAAAGCGTGAGGTGGAACAGCGATGACCAAAAAAAAAAAAAAAAAAATCACCACCAGATCGGCTTGGCAAGATTTTGGGATGGTTCCGAAGCGCAATGGTATATATTCTCAAGAGCGGGACGAGAAGAAGGACAGCGTCATAGCGGCAGCGGCGTGTTTTTGGTACTGGAGAGTCGGTGTTAGCATAGCGATGGCGGGCATGGGAGGAAGTGTTCAATTCAAAGTCGTAAAGCGTCCCGCCAGTTCACGGGTTCGGTGAGGAATTTCTCAGCCTACTACCATCGTGAATGTGATTAAACATGACTCATACTGAAACCGAATGGCAGTGAGAGCAAGAATGGAGAGGAGCGTCGTGTGCGCAGACGTTCAGGCGCTAAAGCACATATTTTGATCGCTGAACGGTGACGTTCCTCGGATGGACGGCAGGCTGGCTGAAGATCAGCAGAGACACGTTCATTGTAAGGCTGAAGAGCAGGAGCCATTTCCGCAGGCCAGTGGGCCACGGCTTAGGTCATTATCATGGAGATTGAATTCCAGAGGCACGCGCGGTGTTGCGGGTTGAATGGGTGCGGATGACGCTGGGTGTTTAATGAGGAACTGCGGTTATGGGTGCGTAACGTCCCGTTCTCTGGCATTTTTGGGGGAGGGGGCTTCTCGCGTGGGCTAATCGGATCCGAGAGGATATGTGTGTGACGATGGCGTATGTGATATTGGGTCGAGAGTGATGGCGGCCTTTTCTAGATGTTGTTGCTGGGCGCTTATTGTCTTGTAGATTCTGGGGTTGGGTTGCGGCGCGAAGATGCGTCACATGCGGTTGTGGTCTATTCGATCAGGTACCTACCGTTTGGCAGCAGCCACTAATTTAGTGCCGGCGGGTGCGCAGCAGCGGTGATCTTGTCTGCGACCGTTGTGACTGGCTTGTCTTGTTTCCATGGGAGTGGTGGTGTGGTGGTGTGGTGCGTAGTCAGCAGCGTTGACGACCCGGGATTGGGCGGTTTTGGTGCGTCTTTCTGGCGATTTGGAGATTTCATGCATGGTGCCGGGAGATCCCTTCCCACACCAACCTATTCGTTCTTTATGTTAAATTCTAGCGCTGGCGGCGACGGCGGCGGCGAGTTGGGGACCCCCTTCCTCCAGTGAGAGTTTATTATACTACTCGATTTAGAAAGTGGGATTACCTCAGCCTGGGTCTTTTTGCGCAGGTGATTGTTGAACTGCAGGGGAGCCGGCGGTGTGCTGTGAGATGCAGATGATCGACTCTGTCAGGTCGAATGCATTTGGATGGCCCTGTGCAGATGGAGGAAGTGCGAATCCACATGTCTCGGGTTTTCTTTCCATGTGCTTTACCTTTTGAGAGTAGTGGTGGTGGTTGGTTGGTAGGTACTAGCTTATTGAATCGCGCGCGCGCTGGTCTCTTTTTGATGCGGTCTTGGCTCTTGTCTTGAGTAAAGCTCTATGCCGGGCCACATCAGCCGAGAATCTGTGTGAGCCTGGCTTGACATGGCTGATGGCGGTTCCAGCGGTTTCTCTGGGGATATTAAGCCTTTGTGTGTTTTCTTCTTTCCATGAGGGTGGTGTGGGAAACGGGCGGGCGAGATGTTTGTAGTTGAGACGATTTATGCTCTATGGGTTTGTCGGCAACAGGATTGGATTGCCTGTGGGGGGGGAGCACATGGGAAGAGGTTGAAGGAGGGGAGCGGGGAGCAAGTTCATCGGATATACAAGAAGCACCGTACGATCAGACCGGTTCAGAGTTGCCGGGAGGAAGGGCAGGCCTGCCGTCCCAACGGCCGGTCTTCCTCTGTCAGGCGTTGCCCTGAAGGCTTCTATTTCTTGACACTGACAGACAGGTAAGGGAACGGACGGCTCGGCAGGAAGGGCAGGCGGATTGCAGCTGGCAACAGGCATGTTTTGTATTTCGGGAAGGGGAGGAGGGGGCGATGTTGGCCACCGGAAAGGCTCATCCCTTCTCTCCTTCGGTACCGTTGGAAATTAATGAATGAATGACATTTATGGAGAGTGCCTGCTGCGGTTCTTTTTTTGGGCACGATGATTGGGGGCGGCGGGTTTCCTTGCTCAGCCATATTCCGCGACGCGGCATCGTCGTCAACGGCAAACGGCTAACGGGCCAGGCGCCCCCCCCCCAAGACGATGGAGCGAGGTGAGGGGGGATGCGCCGGGACGATTGTTTGACCGTTGCGGCGAGGCCCTGCTTTGAGGCCTGAAGGATGCAAAATTGCTCCTGGATCGCGGAGACCAGTGTTGAGAGTTGAGAGGGAGCGGCGGCCGGCCCCCCTTCTCCCCATCTCCGTTCCACAGCGGGCAGACGTTCGTTGTATCGCGTACAGTGGAATGGAGAAGAGCGCGGGACGGGTATGACAAGCAGAGAGGGGCCAGAGATCGAGACCATCAGAGGGATGGCATCGGTCACATTCAGAAATTGATATGGATGGGGAGGGGCGCGGGAACGCTTAGGCATTTCTGCTGGTGTCAGTGTCAGGTTGCTGTCTGTTCCTTCGGAGCCGGACTCGATGTCATATTTTTCAAATCGGGTTGTGGCTCCCCCTTCCCGGATCGCGAAGAGGTTTGTGTGTTCTGTTCGGCTTGGATGCTGGAGATGGGAAGAAACGCCTTGGCCCATTGAATGTAGTATTGGCAGATGGATTAGATTTTCGAGATTCGAAAAACAGATAGTCCCGGATCGGAGTTACTCTTTGGTCGACACTCAGACTCAATTGAGAGTAGCATTGGAGCCCGACGCGGTCGAGGCTTCCCAATCATGGCCGTGGCCGGGGAAAGGCTTACATGGCCCCATGTCACCGGCGCCGACCGAGAAGGATTTTGGACATTTCAAGCTGTGGCCATTCTTTTCGTGCGCCTGGTCACTCTCTCACATTTTTCCATGTGCGTATTCTTTTAGAACAAGCTGAGGGAAGCAGGACGAACTGCAACCTGCACTGCAGCACTGCAGTTCAGCTCAGCGGCGCGATCCATCCATGGGGCGAAGAGTTTCTTAAAAAAGGGAATCTGATCGGCCACGGATACTGGGGGCCGAAGAAGAGGGGATCTCGAGCAGGGGCGCCATGCTGAATTGCTGCAGGTTTACGACCTTTTTCGTCGAATTGAGTGATGGCGGCTGCAAGGCAGGCTTCAGGTGAAGTGCGGCGTGCAGCAGCGCGCAGCAGCGAAGCTGTATGCAGCGTGCAGCGTTTAGCGTGCAGGAAGCAGTGGAGGAAGAGCAGCCAGATTCTGGCGTGAGTGGCTCAGGGGCCGGCGGCGATGGACGACGGTTGCTGCAGGGGTTCACTCGTCTAGCGCGTTTCAGCCAGAATGCCATTCGAAAAAACCAAAGTTGCATTCTGAGTGCTGCGTGCTGCGAAGGGAGTACGTACCCCCCGTTCCAGCGCCAAGGGCAGGGGAGAAACGCCCAGCGTTCAGTTGTTTGCTGCGCGTCCCTCCTTCTTTCTCTTGGCATCTTTTGATTCGCGACACACTGGCTGGCTGCTCGCCTCCCTTCCTCCATCCTCAGGAGTCCCTTCGACCAAACCATGGACGACGACGACGATCGAACAACGGACACCACCCCGGCTTCACTGCATTTTTCTGCTGCTTGTTCCAATTTCAGCCGTCAGCACAAATGCAGCCTAGTCAGCATCAACCGGGGCCGAGAAAGCACGCGAACCGACTCCGTACCGCGTGGCCGCAGCTCGCGCTATCCCCCAATCTGAACATTGAGCGACGCAGTCTGTCGCCCATCATCTCGTCCAACACCGGGGCGACAAGCATCATCTTTGATTGGCCTCCCCGATTTGCAAAATTGCGACCTGCTGCTGCCGCTGCTCTCCCGTGCCGGTGTCGCGCTCATCTTCTTTTCTTTCGGATTCTTCCTTTCCCCTCCCCCCTCCTACAGCAGGACCCCCAGGTGTCCCGGCCACGGCCCATTGCGGCGTCCACCGGAAAGCCCTGCGGTACGGGTAACGGATAGTTCAGCGCCCAAGTTTGATGAGCCGTGGTGCAGTATGACGCCAGTCTCTCGCTGCTGGAAGCCTGAAGCCTGTCGCTCACGCCTTCGCTTGAGCTGCCCGGTGTAAGGCCCCCTCCCCCCTCTTGGCCGGTTCCCGCTGCAGGCATCCCGATATTGTTTTATTGAAGGTCGAAGACGGGAAGCGGGCGTCCGTCCGTGGATTCGCTCTTGAGCTGGTCTTGGCCCAATGGCCCTTCGGATCTGGCACTCTCGTCAATCGACTGTTTGCTGGGAGCCTGGGAAGGAGATCGTGGCTTTGGCTTGATTGCTTTCATTACCTCGTGGTCCCACGGCAGCCCGTGACGGCTTCCCTCGAGCATAGCGACGCGAGTAACGCGAACGAGAGCCGGTCACTTCAGCTCAGCAGCCAAAGCCAAGCAAACGCGTGTAATTAATCCCATCTCTGCTTTGGCCAAGCCAATCCACGAGGCAACGGACGGACGGCGGATCTTGCACTATGGATGCCATCAGTGCTGTCAGTCAGCCGTCGTCTGGTGTGATCTGTCCGTCACTTTGGCCGGCTCCCCCCATTCTTTGACTGCAGAGCAAAAGTCTGTCCATGTGCCGTCAGACAACAGACGACCCGGACACGAGCCACGAGAAGCCTCGAGCCTGAGCCTGGAGCATTGGCCGGCACGAGGCCGAAGAAGAAGAAAACGAGTACGCAACGGCGCCTGGCTTACTTTTGCTTGACTTCAACCGGCGCGCGTCTCTCTGGTTGCTTTTACACTTGCGGCTACGACACATCACCATTGGGGCAGCGCACCAGACTGAAGGTAGCATAGACTGCACCAGGGGCCGCGTTGTGATGTTGCGCTTTACGGCTTCAGGCTAGATCACAGGAGGTCCGCCCGTTGTCATCGCCGTGACTGACTGGCTTGACTGCTGGCCGTTCAACGGCTAGCCCGACTGCCACTGGCTGCTGGGCTTCCTGGACACTGACAAGACAGAGTCGTCAACTGGCGTCAAAGCCCCCTTCGACTTCTCTTTTGGATGTGCCCCAATCCAGCAACACGCGAGATTGGAATCGCTGATAGGCCAGAACCCCCCGGCACCCCCTTTTTCAATCTCGTGCTGGACTAGGGTGCAGCCTCAAGGGTAGCTGCTTCTTGGGCCTGTACCTGGCGGCACCGCATTGTCTCACCACCCATCCAAGTATTCTTGGCCCGTCGTCTACTTTGGCGCTCTTCCGGGTGCCCCCTGCTCTGGCCCAATTTGATGGCTCTTGGACCGTCTGATTCGTCAATCACCAATCCAAGCCACCCCGGCAGAGCAACCAGGACGTTCCTGGCGACCCCCAGTCACGATTCCCAGAATCCCTGTCTCGTGTTTCCTCGCCTGCAACTTTGGGCTGTACCTGGTCGACTACTCCCAAGAGAGCGAGAGACCGCAGCAGCCAGAGGCGTGGGCCGCTCTCAAACGAAGTACCACAGCCCACTCTTCCTTTCGCCTCTCCTTCTCTCTCACTTACTCGGAGTCTCTCTGCTTTTCTCTCTCTCCCTCTTCTCCTCCAGTGCCGTGTGTGCATTTTTCGCTCTTTCGAGGTGGAATTGCTACTCATCGTCTGGAACGTTGAATCTCGCAGAGGAACAAGAGTCGTTCATTGTAAGCCTTTCTTCGATTCCGTGACGCGGCAACATACTCGACGCATGCCTACATACGTCCCGTCACTGCCTCCCCTATCTTCTCCCACCGACCAAACCGACGGACACGAGCGACAGTAATAGCCCAGGGGCGATACGACCTCCCACGACACAACCTCCAACATACGAATCCGACCAACGACGAACACGTCTCCGCTTGGCCACCCCCAAAATCCTGCGACACAAAGGCCTTCAGGACTCAGGAGAGCCAGAAGCCTTCTTTTGTTTCCCTTCCAACCCAGCCGTCTGGGCCTCTCTTCCTGCTGCTTCCTGTCTGCCGCCCTAGCATTGGCCCGCGAAAGAAGCACCAGAAACTTTGTTCTGCAGATCAAACTCCGAGACAAGGGCAACGCTTCCCGTCCACGACAAATTTCAGGACACTGTTTCTTCCTCCCTTGAGACCGCTCCTCGATTTTCATTATCGACATCACGTCCTGCGAGCTTGGGACCGACCGATCAACTTCACTTCGAAATCGCGAACGATTGAACTCCGGTTTGAAGCCTCGACGGCCCTCGCTTGTGTGCAGCCCTCACCCGGACCTCAGCATCTCACCATCGACAAGACGACATCTCGTGACGAAGCCGCTTTCGATACGAGGATCCCATCTTATTTTTACACGAATCTAGTTTTGAGATATTCGCGCCATGTTGTTGTAGAGTGAAGGATCCACGTCATCTCACCTACACTCACGGCCACATCTCATCTAACTTAACCTCACCCCCGACACACGGACACGATGACTCTCCCCGAGCCCCCCGTCGCCCTGAACAACATCTGCTCAGTTATCCACGACAACGTTCTGTACACGTACTCCGCAGACGCTTTTCAATCACTTTCGCTCACCGAGGGAGCGAAATGGAAGACTTTGACTCAGGGCGAAAAGGTCACAGGAGGTGTATGTGTCGGCTCAAATCCCACGGACGCCAGTCAGGCTGGCTTGTACATTGTTGGAGGTAAGGGAACATCGACGGACTACCGGGGACTGCAGAAGTACACGTTCGCGACAGGAAAGTGGGAGTCAATCCAACCACAGGACGCGGTAACGCAGGAGCGTCTGCTTCACGGCGCAACTTATCTCCCCGGCACTGATCAGATTATCATCTACGGCGGCAGTCAAGATGGTTACTCTGGGCCCTCGACGCAGACCTTTGTCGTTGGCGCCTCCGCACCTTACCACACCCGAGCCTACGAATCCACAGCACCACCCGTCGTAAACCCGATTGTGCTCACCTGGTCCGACACTCAGGCGGTCGTGGTTGGCGGCAGCACCACCAACTCAAAGGTCATGCTTTTCAACCCGGACACTCTGTGGACGGACTCTGGCGCGACTCTCGCTTCACCGATCTTGAAGGATACTACGGCGATCAGGGCGATGCTTATGAAGGGAGATGATGGAAGCAAGAGCTTGTACACCTTCGACCTGTCGACCTCACCGAACGAGGTCCAGCGTATGGTCCTTATCGATGCTTCGGGAGCACCTGTTGCCAACTCCGCCGCGGTGTCGAAGAAGACGACACGAACGGCGGCTGAGATGGCGAAGCGCGATTTGACTCTGGCAGACTGGCCTGCCTACAACAGCACCCTCGCGCCCACGGGAACCCGCGCCAACTACGCCCTCGCGTCTGACTCCACCGGTCTTGTCGTCTTTGCCGGAGGCAACACGAACGATGTTTTGTGCATGTTCAATGCGCGCGAAAACAGCTGGACAGACGCGAACCAGAAGTTGAGCGAGCAGTCTGTCCTCATTACCAGCGAGACGTCTAGCAGCACAAGTGCTTCGTCGACTGCTACTTCCACCTCAAGCAGTAGCAGCAGCTCTTCGAAGTCTTCGTCGAGCGCGATCTCTAGTGTCTCCGCCATTACTGCCCCTGCTTCTGCCTCCGCCTCTGCTTCGTCCTCTGCCTCTTCGGAGACTGCCGCCCCCGCTGTTGGCGCCTCTGTCAGCGCCAACGCCATCCTTGGTATTGTGCTTGGAACTATTACCGGTATCATGATCCTCCTGGGCTTGATTCTCTTCTGTATCCGCCGCCGTCGTGCGAAGAACCAGCCCAACCCCGAGCAAGGCCAACGAGGCTTCCCCGACGAGAAGGCTGGACTCGGTTACGGCAACAACGACTTTGACCCCGCTCCCGGTTTCCGAGGACACCAGCAGTCCGATTCGGCTGGATCCTTCTCCTCGATGGCTATCTTGATGGGCAAGGCCAACGGTCCCAAGTCCAACGCCAACGTCGCTCCTCGCGGCCCTAGCAACGACTTCAAGCGTGGCTCTACGAACAGCTTCTTCAAGAGCACTATCAGCAAGCCCATGCCGCAGGTCAACGAGGTTCCCAACCTGGCACCGCCTTCGCGTGACGAGAAGGGCGTCTCTTTCGCCGCTGACACCGTTGAACCCCGCCCCACAACTCGTGGAAACCAGATGGGACGTCCTGGTGAGACGCGCAGAAGCTCAGGCTGGAACCGATACTGGTCTGGCGGTAGCGCTCTCAATATCCTCGGATTCGGCAACTCGAAGCGGACCACCGTCGACTCGGAAACCTCTCACTACTCGAACAAGAACCGGATTACTCAGGACTCTGCCACTGTCCCACCCCTTCACCTCATCACCCAGGATCTGTCCACCGTACCGCCCATTCGGCACGATGGCCGGCCGGAGCTCAACCGCGTGGCCTCAGGCAGCCCTACTGTTTCGGACTACTCAAACCAGATCCCCTTCAGAGACGGAGTTTCCGCCAAGATCGAATCACCCCGACGACCTACCTCGGACGCCTCATCTGGCTACTCAAGTGGCATTCCTGAGAGCGTTCGTGATACCTGGGATCCCATCGGCAGCTACAAGAAGCCGTGGGGTGCGGATCGTGCCCCGAGCAGTGTATACGCTGAGAGCCTCTACCCGACGTCTCTGGCACCAAGCATTCCATCAAGGCCACCAGGCCAGGGTCATCCGAGTGGTGTGAGCCAGCAGCCCCCGCTTGCCATGGCTTCAACATCGTCAGACATGAGCTGGCTGAACCTCGGCGAGATCAACAAGGCCAAGCAAAATCAACGCTAGGTATAGCCGGCGATTCACTTGAAGTCATGGCGGTGACGAGACACTAATCGCCTCTGCGCAACCTCTCCGAGCTCCGTTCTCGGCCATGGCGCCTTCACGACATCCCAATCATGATCCGTCCTTCCACTTTTATACCCAGGTCTTTTCCGGAGCATCGTTTTCGGCGGGGGCCTCCATTCAGCATAGACGGCTTAGAGCACTCAACAGTCCACCACTCGTTACAATCCCAATATTACCACACATAAGTCTCGTAGAGACGCACACACATACTCGGCGTGCCCTTACTATCCCATTATCGCCTACCTAAACTATCCGCCGCGCACATTATTTCCATTACTACTACACACTCGCATCACACTACCTCACTCTCGCTCTCACTCTCACACACTCTCGCACGACCGCAGGCATGGCATGTTTCCTCGGGCGGCGTAATTCTCTTCATCCGCTCGTGAACATGGCTTCCCACAATTCTCTTTTCCCATCCTCTTTTCCCGATTTTCCTCCACATGTTTTTCTCTTCCATCTCTTGCTTTTTCTTCTTCGCTTCTAGCATCTCTCTTCTGTACATTCCTGTTTTAGAGCGAGACCCGGGACAGGTCGTTCCCTTCGCAGTCAGTCATTTCCGTGATACCAATATCGCAGAGAACTCCATCAACACACGTCCAAGCCACAAAAAGGATTCACAGCAACGTCGCTTGTTGAAGTTTGTCTTTTGTCTGGTACTTGGCAATGTAATTATCAATTTTTTGTCACACAATACACCTCAAGGGTGTTTAGGAGAAGGGGTGTTGGAGGAGAGGAAGTTGTTCATCACTTCTAGGGGCTTTTTTGATGGTTTCTGTCACTTTATTCCCCCACTTGACTTGGTGGAAAGATGAAAGAGGGGAGAGTGGAGGTTGACATTTGGAAGGGAAAGGGAAGAGGGGGTGGAAGGAAGTTGAAGGGGGTTGTTGTTCGACCCGGTTTGGTTGTTGAAACTACCTGCTACTCTTGATGAAGATGAAAAAGGGGGGTGGCATTATTGTATTATTTCTATCAACTGCTTGTAGGGCTGTTCAATCGATGGCTTGTCAAGTTGAAACATGAACCTGGACTGTAGTGACTTGTGTTGTGATTATCATGATTGGGGAGGGAGGTTTAGTATGGCTACTCGACGTTGTGTTGTGGCCGGCCTTCTATGTAGTCGAAGCTTAGAATGTCTAAGGCCAGACTCACGTCGTGTCTACCCTGCCGTCGGTTTGGCGGATCGATGGTGTCAAGCATGATATGCTGACGATTGCTGGCACCTTGGCCGTGCTGTGATAGGCTGCAGATGCCCTGTTGCTCGACGTCAGAGCTGGCCTTGGGGCGCTCCGTGGGAGAAACATTGCGGAGGGCGGGGCTCAAATGCCTAAATTGAACTTAGGTTCACTTTTACTACTCCTCAAAGTGGGCGCTTTCCAGCTAATCACCTCTCACGCAGTCTGTGTAGAGGCGGAGGGCGGCGCGCGCCACAACCGACTCTGTCACTTGACCCAGTCGGGCTTCCTTCGCCTGGGCTTCGACCGATGGGAGAGAGGTGACCTGTGAACGAGTTCATCTTTTATCAAACACCATCAATCTAGATGAGGAGAGCATCACTGGGGGGCAGAGAGAGCAAGAGGTTCGTCCGAGTACAGTGTTTGCTTTGGAAATCAACATCTGTAAGAAGACCTCGTGCCCTCTGTCCCGTCTTCTCTGCTCTACAATCGAAAGCCTGAGCTCGCAAACAAGACGAAGAAACCGGGAGCCGAGACTTGGGTGCAAAGGTGCTCACTACTCACGGAACCCCTGTCGAAGCATCTGCCAATACTCATCCTCGATATCCACGCCTTGCACGTGGCTCCAGACCCCAGCCTGACCCTTGATGACCTGAATGTTGCGACCATCCTTCCACATCTGGTAGCTGGTCCAACCAAACATGGCTTGCACAAACACCTTATCGGGAGCTTCGTGTAATTGCCTTTCGAGCACACGAAACTGCTCCTTAACGTCCTCCTTGGAGATAGTACCAATGGCTTCGCGCCACCAAAAACTAGACGCACCTAAATCATCCGCGACCTCGACCGGCCCTTCGGGATATAGCCCCTGCTCTTTCTTGATTTGGTGGTAAGCATACTCTAGGAGCCACTTGCCGAGCCAGTCGATGTCGTCCTGGATCTGACGTCTTCTGGCTCGCTCGTTCGAGGAGATGCGCTTGTCGTGGTCTCCTCTAACCAAGAATTCCAATTCGAGAGGAACAGCAGGGGGCTCCGAGGAGCGGGGAGGAGTGGCGACCTGAGGAGGAGAACCAGCGGCCTGCTTCTTGTTGGACGCACCTGGCGAACCTCCGCTTGAAACGTGGATCTCGTCCAACGGGGTCTTCGAATCATGCCTGGACCGCTTGTTCCCTCTGGTCTGGTTTCCTCTGGTTTTGCTTCCTCTGGGCCTTCCTATGGTCTTCTTTCCTCTGGTCATTGCGACGTTAGTGCCTGCCTCGCCGAGATGCACCGGCTCTGGAGCACTCTTCCCCGCGTCATCCCCACCGTCGGTGGACGTCTTGGCAGCCCGTGGGAGGCTTTCTCTCTTGGGTGGCATGCTGTTTGACGGAGATTGTGTCTTCGGCGTGTGTATAAGAACTTGCTTGTGATAGTATGCAAGGTATGAATTGAACGAAGAAAATGTGCAATGTCCTGCTCAGAGTAGTGGTGATTGGATAGCAAGGTAGTTTGTGTTGAGGAGGAGAGGAGTTGGTTGAGCAAGGGGAGGGTATGGGTATTTTTTTCCAAGCCGGGGGAGGATGTGAGAGTGCGAGTTGCTGCCTTCCGAGTCCAGGAGTAAAGCTTAGAAAGAAAGAGGCTGAACCTGCCTCGCCAGTAAAAGCGGAAGGAGTAGAGCCAGAGAGAATAGGTGGGCCCCTGTGTGTCTCTGATAGTCGTGCAATAGAGACTTGCAGACACAAGTTACCATCGCCACTTGCTACTCGAGACATTACTTTGGCGTTGCTGCGCTCACCATCATCATCACCATCTCTTCCTTCTAAATGCTTCAACTTCCTTTCCTTCCCCGTGTCTCTCTTGCCTTCTTTCATCTTATCGTCGCACCTGCTGTCGTCAATTCATGCTGAGGCTGGCACTTGTCTATTTAAACACACAACCCACTCAATCTCACAGCTCTCAACCTGCCAAGAACAACTCACACCCTCATCTGAGTGTTACTGTGAAAGCAGTCACAGGTCAAGCACCATACCGAGATTGGCAAGATACCCTTCGGACACTCAAGTCATCCCACTTGTAACTACTCACATAACAACTGCCTCGTAACTACTTTCTTGACATTGTCACACAGCACTCTTCCTGCCTCAACTCTTGAACATGACTGCTCAACCGGAGTTCTCCCGGAAGTGGTCCTGGAGAACCGACCTCCATGCCTACGATGACGGACTCGGCGACGCTCGTCAGCCCAGTCAGATACTTACGTTCTCTGGTCATGAGAATCACAAGACCGTACGCAGCGCCTTGATCGATAGATTGAGGAATGGAACAGCCAAAGGGACTACGAATCTTCCAACCTCGCAGAGCTGGGCGAGGGCAACAGCAGAAAGGCACGCCGCGGTTTGTGGGTAGGATGGCACCTTCCTCTGGAGGTTGCTGCCGAGTCCTCTCAGGCCATACAGGGACTTTCCATCAAGAAGCTCATTGAGAAAGAAAGCTCATTGAGAAAGAGGCGTCGAATGAGCAGCTAGAGGCTGTGACTGTCTCACAGAGCAGTCCCACCGCTCTCAAAGCCATCGTCTCCATGGATACAAGGAAGCGGCTTCAATACTACGCGCTGGCTGAGCCAGATCCGAGAACTGGTATCTGCAAAGCCTTCCAACTGAAGGGCGGCACGACAGGTGTCTACTTCTTTCCCGAATTCCGAGACCCGGATGACAACCTCATCGCCTCGAACAAACGGTGTCGCGCGTGGGCTGCTTCGATCATGGAAGCTGCTGGCAAGAAGGAAGACGACAGCGACGAAGACGACGGCAGCGGGCAAGATGACGAACACGACGACAACGGAGACGACACTAAGGGCAAGGAAAACAAGCCAGCAAAGCAGAAGTCAGATGAAGGCAAGGGCAAGTCCAAAATTAAGACAGGCTTAAGCATGTCCAACAAAGGCAAGTCAGCGGTTGCCGGGGCCGGCGTCGGTGCCGCGAGCTCGTTCGGTACCCAGACCCAGAATGATCTGTGGAACGCCTCTGCTTCAACCTTCCCACCTTCGGGAGCGAGCCGCATCACGGAGCTCAAAGCTCGGCTTGCCGACTTGCGTTTGGAGATGAGCCCGAAGCTGTACAACGAGATCAGAGTGGAGATGGAAGGACTGACGAAGGTCAACTTTCCTCCCTTTCCTGACTTGGCGTACCTTTGGTCTTTCATTTGTAAAAGGCGGCTCAACTTACGACGTGCAAGGCTGGCGGTGGATGAGTTCTTCGTAAGTGACCTCACCAAGACTTCTGCCCACTTCCAAAACTTCTGCCCACTAACAGATTGCTTGCAGCGCCTCTATTCACACTTGAACCGCCAGTCATTGACGAAGCTGAATCACTTTTTGGTTCACGCCGCATCTATAGTGTTGCGCAGCGACACGGAAGGCATCGTGACCCTGAGCTTGGATACAGTCAAGGACTTCCTGGTGACCCTCGCATACATCTGCGACGCCAGATATGCTGACGAGGCAGAAGTGAAGAATAAGGTGTTCCTCGCTTTTGAAATGGTTCGAGAGCAACCAGACGCCTTTCCTCAGTCGAACGAAACCACCCATCAGGACAGGATTCGAACTTTCCTTACCGATGCAATCGATAACATGGAGAGACAGCTGGTCGTCCACGTGGAGAATAGCCGGCTTGCAGCTAGCCTTGGTGCAGGACAACACACGACAGGTGCTGCCATCGTCGAACGATGGGTCAAGAGGTTGAGAGAACCATCCTCCGGACGCATGCAAGAGCCGCCGCGTCCGTCAAAGAGGCTTCGACAGCTGGTTGTCGATGAAGATGAAGATGAGAGTTTGCCGGAGGCCGAGCTCGATGGCCCTGGCTCGAATGCCAGCTCGAATGGAGATAGTCTTGCAGCAGCCGGCTCTACTGGATATAGTGCTGGCACTCCAAGCCATCAACATGCCGAAGGCGAAAACCTCTTCTCGAGCTCTCGCCCTGCTCCAGACGATTTCCATGATGCGAGCTCCCACATTGCCGAGCCAAGCACCGTCGAAGTCAAGCCTAGTGGTCCAGGCACCCCTCCTGGCACCCCTCCTGGCACACCCAACTCCGACTCGCACCTCAGCGACCCAGAGTCTCTGGTCACTGGACCAGGCTCTCCCAAGGATTTGGATTCACTTGCCGTGCTCCAGCTATTCAACGAGTTTGAGAATTGACGGCCGCCTCAGGAAAACAGTTCGAATTTGGAGAAGAGAGATAAGAGAAGAGAAATAAGAGCTCAGGACCAAACGAAGGCTTTGGAATATGCATGTGTAGAGGATAGAGAACTCGGCACTTGCGAGCGCGGCGGAACAAGAAAACGCGCATGGTTTATGCTCTATTTGAGAAGGAGAGGAAGGCAGGAGTGAACAAGATGCAGACAGAGCAGATACATAGCTCGCAGCGAGTTGCTTTAGTTTCAGGGCGGATATTGAATTTGACTCGCGATTTCCTCACTCGAGGCCTTCTGAGTGACTCCAATGCGTTGAGATGGTCATTCTGTCTTCGTTGTAGCCGCGACGATGTCAGGAGGTGGTGCTGCTGAAGTCAGTAATATTACCTCCGTGCTTCATAGCATCACGTGCAAGCTTGATCTCAAAGTACACACGGGCCAACGATGGCGGGGAAGTGACTTCGGATCACTTGCGCTAACCCAAAGCGGACCTAAGGGACAGCTCGGTCGTCACTGCTTGAACGGCCACGCGGATACCGTGCTCCCGAAACGCGGAAACATCGAATCCCAACGACCTGGACTCGACCTTCCCTGATTACGATTATTCCAGCTGCTGGAGTACCTCCTCTACGATTCAAAGATCATCGAGAATGATGTAGCGGGCTGTCACCAATCGAACCAACGCAAGAAACGACAGCACTTTCAGCCCAACCGCAACCATGGAGCGGGCTGCGTCTGGGGCAAAGTCGCTCTTTCCCCAAGGGCCCAGCTTCACCCTCGACGATTTCTCCAACCAGGACTTTGTGGTCCGCGAATTTGTCGACAACCTCGCCGAGAACGCTGTACCTGCCAATCGAAGGTCTGGCCCGTCACAGCCTGCCTTCGACCCAAAGCCGCTCATTCGAACGTTTGAGAGTACGAAACCTCGAGCCTCTGCGCAATCTAATCGCTGACCACTTCTAGACGCCCTTTCGCAGCTTGGATCGCTGTCCGAGGAACTCCAGGAGAAGGAATCGGAACTTCAGTCTAACGTGCGACGAGCCGAATCCCAGCATGACCAGACCCTCGATACCCTCGGCAGAAAGCTCGACCAGTCCATGGCGTCCTTCGAGGCGCTCGATCTGTCCCTAAATAACCCCGCGACGAACGGCGACCGAAGCGCGAGGCAAGAAGCAGGAGGCAACATCGCCGTACAGATTGGAGAGAAGCTCGAAGAATTGGACAGGAAACGAAGACGTGCCCAGGACGCCAACTTCCTCATCCAATGTTGGCTCGAGGTCAGCGAGACCGGCCAGCTGACGTCGCTGGAAGAGATCCAGAGACAGGGCGGCGCTGAGAACAAGGTGCGATGTGCCGTCATTTCTCGCCAGCTCATGCGCATCAGCCAGCGCTTGGATCCGGCATCATGGGGTCAGACAAACGGGACGAATGGATTCCGCGGGAACGGCGTAACCAATGGCGTCACGGGAACGAGCCGCGCTCATAATACACGCGAGTTGTTGGAGAAGTTCTCAGAATCACTCGAGCAGGAGCTCCTGAAGCAGTTCAACAATAGCTACAGGCGCCAAAACTTCGACGATATGATGGAGTGCTCAAAGGTGCTCTACGACTTCAACGGCGGTGCCAGCGTCATTGCTACGTTCGTCAACCAGCACCAGTTCTTTATCGACAGGGATCAACTACTCTCGGACGAGGTGATGATGGATGGAGAGACGTGGGAACAGATTGCCGACCCAGATTCAGACCCACCCGGGGTCGAGGCAAGTCTGCAGTCTCTCGTTGACGAAGTCAAGCTGGTCATGCAGGAGGAATCCTTCATCATCAAGAGGGCTTTCCCATACTACGAGACGGTCTTGATCAAGTTCATCCAGAGAGTGTTCCAGCAGTCCATTCAGCAACGACTCGAAATGGTTCTGGACAAAGCCAACGAGGTCTCATCCCTGGCCTTCTTGAGATCGCTGCACTCTTCGAGGACATACATCAGCAGTCTTATCGAGGATCTCAAGACTCATGGTCTGACAGAGCACCCAGAGCCAGCCTCTCCACAAATTTCTCAAACGCTAGACCAACAGATGGAAGAACTTTTTGTTCCTTACCTTGTGGGCAATTCGTACATTGACCGCGAGAGAAAGAGTCTCGAGGAACTGTACAGTTCGTTGCTCTTCAAGTTCACAACCTACCACTCCAAGAGAAAGAAGGCGCCTACGGGTTTCATGGCATCCTTGGCGCAACAGAGTTCGCAGCTCTTGTCGTCAGCCAAGGACGCATACCTTGAGCGTCTCGATTCGTCTGAATTGACGGCCACACAGAAGGCTATGATGCTTCGTGTTGCGGGAATTCAAGGCGACAACGAAAACAAGGAAGAAGTAGAGGTGTCGGAGGAGGATGGTGTTCTTAGCGTGGCAAACGCAAAGAGAATGATGAAGTGGCTTGCCGAGTCTGTTCGAAGGACCCTTGAGCTCGGCTCTCAAGTCGAGACACCCAAGGATGTGAACGTACTACTCAACCTGCTGCTCACGACCATGGGCCGCGTCTATGTCGAGACCGCTCTCGACGCAGCCTTGGACGCCGCGAGCTCCCAGGAGAACATCAAGACGGAGCCAGATCTTACATATCTCCCCTCCATTCGCCCTGCGGTTACTATCACCAGTATCATGGAGCGCTTCATCACCACTGTCCTTATCAAGCTGGCTGAGTCAAACACGACCGTCCGTCGTAATATGTCAGCGCAGACAAAATCTGCCATCGACGGTATCGAGCGCAAGACCAACGCCGTCATGCGTAGCTCCATCGACGTCGTTACCAACTGGGTCACCCGTTCGCTTGCGAACCAAAAGAAGTTCGACTTCCGTCCACGAGACGGGGATATCGACTCCCTGCAAACCCCAACCTGTCTGCAAATCAGTCAATTCCTTTCCAGCGTGTCTCGTCACGCCTCTCAGGCTGTTGACGGCCAGAACTTGGAGGTCTGGAGCTCCGAGGTTGCCCTTGCCGTGCTGGCTCTGCTCTTTGACCACTTCAAGAAATTCCAGGTTAACGCCACCGGAGGTCTCATGGTCGCGCAGGATCTATCAAAGTACGTCTCCACCATCAAGGAGTGGTCCCTTGCCGCCGATGTCGAGGCCTCGGTCGAGCTCCTCACCGACATTGGATCGCTGTTCATCATTGGACCGGAGGCTCTCAAAGAAAAGTCCCGCACGCTCGCCACCGGACCCTCCGGTATGGGCAAGAAGCTCTCCAAGGCCGACTTCAAGGCCTTTGTCCAGCGGCGCGAAGATGCCAGTAGTGTTGGTATCCAGAGCGTTATCGCTGGGCTTTAAGCATGGTATAGCAGAAGAAGTAAATGTTTTTGAGCTTTGCTTTCATTGCCGGATTAGCAGTACATAGCAGCGGGAACTCGCGGGTGTTAGCTTTGTTGTGATGATGATCAAATATGATACCAATTTTTGCACGCCAATCCTGAAATTGAATCAAGTAGCATGACTGAGTGGTCACTCGAGGCACTTCTCCCGCAGGCTGGCAACAAGTATGAGGGCAAACCATTGACCCATGTTACCTACGGTGATGCCTTTTGGATCACGGTTTTAGATTCGTTTTCTTAACACCCGTCAGAATTGAAGCATCGTAGAATCCACCCTTTCATAGCGAGCCTCAGCTTTAGCATCCGGCCAGGTCGCACACTCAGTTACCTATCATGACGATCGTGGGCAGTATTTACAAAAGTTCGGAGACTGCGTTCTCGGCGTGCGATGTCGTTGACGGCACATCCGATAATTGATCAAACATTCAGGTCCACCGACTGCTTAGTCCATCGAGGGTTGCGCCGAGCTATTTAATACTTGTTCCGGCGCTGCTATACTGTATTCGAGTGATTCAATGAGCTCTTGATGAAGAACATCGTGGTCGGGCAGGTTAGGACAGTGCAAAATGATACAACCTTCAATTGTCCCGGTAGGCACGAGATGCCAGCATTACGCCCGAAAGCCGAATGTCCAGGCATTGTATCTTCATCATTGGTATTTGATTGCGACGATTCCTCTTCTGTGTATCTCAGCTTATGTTCGGGTATCTGAGGTGTTCTTTCTGACTTAGCAAAAGCCCACACTCTTTTCGATTATTTGACCCAAGTAGTTTGGTATCCAGATCAAGTTTTCCTTTGCCAGGGAATACATGAGCCATTGTGCTCTTTGGGTAGTTGCTCAATGCTACCAGCCACGAAGGGGATGTACATTGGTCTGGATGCTGCCCAGGAACGTCTCGCATTGCTTTTCTCGCTTAGAAAAAGCATGGTATAGATATTATATTAGAATGTAACGGTGACCCCAAGTAACGCTCACATGCCCACCTGCTTAACAGTTGATGAAAAAACTAATTGCGCAAGAGTCCATACTTCGTGTCGTCCTCATTTAGCTTACGTTGAGTCAAAGGTTCTCGAGTGCTGTACGTACTCGAAGGAGAATTTGAAGCATGCATTTCGACAGAAAACGACGAAATGGACAAGTGCCTCGTTGTCTCATTGGTGGCAATGTTGCCTCGAGAAAAGCCATGCAACAAGGTTCAAGAAAATTGTTTTGCATGTGGGAGATGAGCTCTCCAGTTAGTTCTCACAGAAAAAGAAACAGATTTCCAGAAGCAGGACATAGAGCGGAGTTGCATATACGAGGTCTTCACAATGCAAGATCATGCGAGTCAAGGGTACACTTGAGGTGTTAGTCTATGATGATAGACCTCCTTTCACTCAAAGTATGTGAGCTTGTGTTTCGTCTGTGAACAATCCAGTGGTGGATTGGCAAAAAGAAACTAGTTGAACAAAGTTAGGTGCAACTTGTTCTTTGCGCGAGAAGATGCCACCCCAAGAGGGGAATGACGAGAGCTTGTCGGCTGGTGTCCTCGGACCAACTCCTTATCAGAGACCTTGACGCCTTAGTTGTTCGATTCTCAGGGAGATATGGATGAGTTCGACTTGGCGCTTGTGAGAGGTTTGAGACTCATGCTGCCTCCGCCGCGTTCTTGGTCTGCCTAAGAGTGGTGTTGTTCTTTCTTCGCAGAATCAGCTAGTGAGAGCTAACTTTCTCCAAAGGAAAGAGCACAGTAAATCAGTTGGTGAACCCTAGAAAGAGTCGCAAGAGGACATTCCCCTCATATCATCCGGCTTCTGGCTGAAAATTTGAAAGGACATCCGTGTCTTCAGCCTGAACACCAAATCATCGAATTCGCGCCTTGTGATCCTATCATCTGAAGGCTTGAGGATAAAACTCATTATTTTAAAAGGTTCTTTCTTCAAATGTGTATCTGAACTCAACGGAACAAGTCTCGCCATTGTAGGCCTGTGGTGTATAATGTTTGAATCGTGATTATGATGCTTCTAGGTCGCTTCCCAAATAGCGTGCAATTGGGCAATCACTCAATCCCCAAGATCCATCATAACTAGTTCCCGTCTTTACAGAAAACAACAAAGACCAGTTGCGAAAAAATAGGATAGTCCAAAGTGGCGATGGGCTGAACTAAACTAGAAGATCGAAGATCGCGGGCCTTGGACTATCGAAAACTAGACGAGCAGCGAATGACAGCCACGGATACGACGAATGTTGTCCACCGCAACGGGCGCCACATCGACAGAGCGCGATCGATTCAGATCGCCTAATTTCCGATCGTAAAGACGATTAGAGGCGAAAAAGGCTGCAGTATCTCAAGAATGGGAAGAAAATCGTGTCGACGTGTACAAAACAATGTTTCGCACCAACGCCGCGGCCGCGTGGCTCCAACTTTGGGGATGTGGTTCGGGTGTGGCTTCGGTATCGACAGGGATTTTTTTCGTTGGGAATGAAGGCACTGAAGCAGGTAAAATGACATGAATGTAAGAGGGACGAAAATAGCCAGAAATGCGATGAGCGGAGTAAAAGCGACTGATGGATGCCCCGGGAGTGCAATGGAAGCTATTTTGGGCTACCGGGCTCCGTTTTTTGGAAGAGATGACGATGGTACGAAGTGGAATGAGAACAGCAAATTGTCAAGGCAGTGAACAGCAAATTGTAACTCAGCAGGGAGCCTTGGACGACTTGTCAAAATTCTTGAACGGAGAAAAAGAGGACAAGAATCACCTCGGGCAACAGAAGCAGATGATGCAAGTGTTGGCCGCATTTCCTGGTGATGAAAGCATGCGCGATGATGACCGGCCTTATCCCGCGACGACCCCCAACCCGCGGGATTTGATCGCAAAGCATGGTCCAAGTAGCAAAATGAAGCATGGAAAAAAGAAAGACTCGAGCTTTGAATGATGAAAGCAGGGCGGCGACGCAGCGAAATCAATGTAGTAAATGAAGTGTTTTGAGCATGGCTCAAGAACCCCGTCCGGCGTGTTCAAAATGCATGCCGGCAGAAGATGCTGATTCTCTCGGCTTTTGCCCCCGACTCAGGGACGGAATAAGATCTGATCTTCCGGCAAGGGTCAAAAACATACTTGTGTTTGTGGCCCCAGAAGCACAAAGGAGACGGATAACGAGCATGCAGCAGCGGGGTTACTCCGGTGGACAAACAATGGATACGGACGATCGTGGATCACCCCCCGGTGATCATCGACGGATACAAGATCCACGAGCGAACATGCTCCGAAGCCCACTGGGGACACTCTCATTTCGAGTAAGCAAACGATGAGGTAAAGAAACGCAAGGCCTTGCCCTGGCGTTGTCGCCTTGCTCATTCATGAACGTGTCCGAAACGAATGAACAAAACACAGAGGGAGAGTAGAGAAGAATGCTCACTGGATGAAGGTTCTCCCAAGGAGAAAAGAGAGGGGACCCGGATGTTCAACGGAACGGGCTCCGAAAATATCGCGGGAACCCCCTAAGCCTCGCGCACCATGAGGGTCAAGCCCAGACAGCCCATCTACACATGCAACTAGCGACGCATCCGGACCATTTACCCCGACCACACCATGCCGCCCACCTATCCGACACCGCTGTCTGCGAGAAGAAAAGAAGCAAGGAAGAGTTACTGCAAGAAAACCCAGGTAGAACGCGAAGCGTAGAACACAAAAGGACCGCGCGTGGGGCTACTGCGATTTCACACCTAACATCACTTCTCACAAAGCGCCGGATCTCTCAAGCATCTAGCCTCGGCATCCCGCTCTCCCTATTTTAAACTCCAACCCTGCAAGAGCCAGTCGTCCGTTCATCTCTCACTGTGATGTAAAGCAAGGGGGTGAGGGCTGAGAGGTTCGTATGTCTCTGAGCTTGGGCCCGCAACCTCCTTGTCAGATCATGTCGATGGATCACAGAAAGTTCGGGCATTTGGGCAGCGATTCAGCGAGAACACATCGCCGAGGCCACGAGTACTTGGCGAAGCGGCCGCGGTGTTTGACGTGTAGATCATGGTTTAGAGTTCCCGCTAGCCTCTGCGGTCTCCCGCGTGGAAGCCTAGCTGTGGCCGTTGGGAGGAGGGCTTTTCGCTTTCGTGAACCAGAGACAAAGACGGGCTGGGACCGAAGATGGATCGCGAAAGCTGGTCTGCTTCTTTTTCGGGGACCCGTCCCTCCCAACGAGCGGGCCGCGCCGAAACCTTGGACTCCGCTCATGGCGATGATCGTTCAGAGTCTCGTTCACTCGGCCGATTGTTGCTGTCTTCGTCCGTCCTTCACCAGGGGTGTGGCTGAACGTCGTCATGCCCCCTTCCAAAAGCCGGAATGTCTCGCGATCTTCCGCCCTAGATCTGCCCCCTAGTCAGTGCCCATGGACAGTTGTGTTTCTGGGTCGCGTATCCCAATCTCAAACACGCCAGCTAACCTATCCCGTGAACTTCTTCCCCCATCGAATGACTCGATTCTGCTCACCGAGTTTCCTATTCCATGACTCCTCCCCGACGTTATCAGAACGGAATACCTCTTCTGGACCAGCGTTTCCCGCGGAAAGACTGTCTGTAATGAGCGCAACGTACGCAATATATGAACCCCAAGACTGAATGAACATGTCGGCAGCAGACGGCCATCTCCCCTACTGCGTACAGCCCATCATGTCGTGCCATGTCATGTCATGTACGTGACAATGCAATATGCTCGAAGTTAGCGCCCGAACAGGCATAGGTGCGGTTACGACTTGGTTGCTTTTCGGGGGTTAAATGGCCTGAACGGGAAACACGAGACAAAATATCGTCGAAACCCTTCACCAGCTCCAGGTCTGGGATGGGTCAAGTTAGTGACGGAAAACCCCGCGAGTTGGCGACTGGGTTCAATCGCTAGTCTGTCACCCCTGGACATTCTTGCCCTTTTAGATCGATCCTTCCTGCCCTTCCCCCTCCCTGGTCTGTCACCTGGGGAATGATCATCCGAGTAGTGGTTCATGACGAAGGTTTCGGCCAGGCCCTGGGCCGTTATCAGCCTGGAAGCAGTCGGAAGTCGCCTGGAAACAGTTTTCTTCGTGGCTAGAACGTTAGTTTACCTTCTTAGCTCAAGTCTCCGTTTCACCAATCGTTATTGTCAGGCCATCCCCGGACATGTCTCCTTGTTGTGCAGCTACCAGTCCGAAAGCGATTAACTGAACCGTAATATGTATGTACAACATGCAGGAAGCGTCCCCCATACTAAAAGAAATCCACTTGTTCCACTCGACAAGTGACCTGTTCCTTGTCAAGCGGAGCTCCCGCCACCAACCGCATAATCACATTATCAACGTTCTCGCGAAACCAACGGCAAGTTGGTTGGCAAAACAAGGAAAAACTGGACCATCGACTCTTAAACCCGGGCTTGGACCGCTCGACCCCGTTGGTTACCCCCGGCCGCTTCAGTTCTCTCAGGCCTGGCGGGCGACCCGGATGAGTCCCCCGTAGGATCTCAGATTCGCGCGTGTGACAACTCGCATAACACAGATCCGCAGGTCAACGATCTGCGATTACACAGGAGGACATGTATTGTCTTCCATTCTGGCTCACGAAGAAGTTTCTGAAGTGGTCGAGTGGCCTGATGGTATCCGGGCAAAGACTGTCGAACGTGTCGCAGCCACACATGTCCGTAAGCACGGGATCGGAAAGGGGTCAGAGGGGGTGTCTGGTACGGCTCGGCTCGGGTTAGAGGAAGCTTGGGCTGTCGTGGTACCGAGAGCTGAAAATAAAGAGCGCGATGTATGCCGACTTGCGGTGTATGAGATTCCGCCGACATTGTCGTACGATTCATGGGCGCTTCATCCTGCAGCATCATCGCTAGCTCTGTGCTGTTGCCTGCCCTCAATGTCGGCTGCAGGATGCGCTATGAGGAAAATCAGATAACTAGGTGTGACGCTGTCATCAACCAACCAAGTTGGTCCAGTGCCTCACCGGTGTGGCAAACGGGGTAGCCAAGGATTTGGTCATACCGGCAGCCCACCATCGTCAGCGTGGGTTGGATCCCTGTTAAGTCGAAGGGAAATAAGAAAGAACGACTGTTCCCACGTCCAACGGCTGGTATCGTTCCGTTTCGACTCACACTTTTACCGACCACTTCCATGTTCTGTTCATACACAACCACCGGACGAAGCAGCAGCTGGTCAGGGCCACCATCAGAATGAGTCCGAGGAAGACCACGGTCCAACGGGTGCGGCCATTTCGTCCATCACCCAACACAGCTTGTCCTGCAGGATTACCGACCAGTGTCGCCAGGCTGACGACGGCGTAACAGCAGCCTATGTAGGTACCGCTGTCTTCAGCGTTGCAGAGTCTGCCAAGACACGTCGCCGCCGTTGAGACGAAACTGCCGGTTCCAAATCCCAGGAGGAAAGCAACAGCGTATAATGCAGATACAGAGGTATCGCCGAAGGGGAGCCATAGTACAAGCATCGTCGCCTCTGTGAGTATCGTCATCACAATGGTAACGTTGAAAGGGCCGATCCTATCGGTGAAATATCCGGGAATTATCCTTCCCAGAGAAGAACCCCTGAAGAGTCGTGATCAGCACTCAAAGCCCCAAATCGCCAGGGCTAGAGAGGGCTAGACTCACACGCTGAATACAAGGGTCAGATAAAAGACGTCGCCAAGTTTGACTGTGTTGGCGTATGTCGGAAGCAGACCCCAGGCCACAAATAGAACCAGCTCAAAACCTGTTATGAGCCTGCATTAGGGCAGCCGTTACTGATGAAGCCGGGATGAGAAGGTCATACCACACACGCTCAAGGTAAAGAGCACAAATTCCCAGCTTCGGAAGCAGGAGAAGTCCCACAGCTTGCCCTGAGGAGGCTTGCGTATCTTAGGCTTGATCAAGACGCACCCGAGGGACAGAAACGCGCCAATTATTGCAAGATGAACCAGACTGGCCGTAGTCCAGTCAAGGTGTTTGGTGGTAAATCGAAGTACGACTGAGAATATCACGCCACCAAGTCCGCCGCCCATGGTACAGATGCCCATTGCCAACCCCTTCTTCTTGTCGAACCAATGATTGATCACTGCTAGGGCGCTCGTGGTCAATGCCGCTGCGTCCGTAAGGTTAGGTACATTTGATTACGCCCTGGGATGAATCAACGTACCCGCACCTACTCCGGCGGTGGAGAAGCAGAGGAAGAACTGCCAATACCGACTACTGAAAGCAATGCCGAGAAACGATGCGCAGTACACCGTGGCAGCAGGCGTCATCAGCCATCGAGGGCCGAATTTGTCAAACACTGCGCCAAAGGGGCCGCACAGAAGGACTGCAAGAAAGCCAAAGACGGATATAATCCACGATATTTCCGTATTAGACCAGTCTGCAAGCTGGTTTTCCTTCAAGTAGACTTGAAAAATGCCAACCGTCGTCATTAACCCGAAGGTCGGGATCATGGTTGCCGTCGACCCCACCACGACGGACCATGCCCTGCAGCCACGGTCTACAGGCTCAGTTGAGATGACATGTACTTGGTTAGTAGATGGGTATTCTACAGACAGTGGTCGAGCTTGGGGCAATGTCGGCCGGGTCTGGTCCGCTGGATCGATGTGTATCGCGGGACATCGCGTCGGTAGCCTATGAGAATTGAGACATCAGCTATCTTATGTAAAGCCACCTGAACAGCAGGCCAAAGAAAATAGTTCCATACTCTATTCCTCTTTGAGGAGGTGTTGCGGTCATTTCGTGGGCCGTTTTGTGTTCAGACGCGGTATCCATGGCCGAAGCTTCGTTACGCTGAGACACGGCATGTAGAGTGAGCTGAGTCGGCGTGTGTACACCTACGGCCATCGTCGAGTTATACTCAAGAAGCCTTGCCACAGTCTCGCAGAAGTGATAATCTAGACAAAGAACTTTGGTTCAGAACCAGCGTCCGGAGCTTCCGTCAATGATTAGAAGTTGGAACTTTGGCGGTGGATCTCAACCTGGGACTTTGGTCAATGGTGGTCAGAAAAGCCAAGTTATCATATTCAGTTCTCGAAGAAAGTTGATGAGAAATCAAAGTCTTCAAGTCGGTCTGTTGTCTATTTGATAGAAGTCACAGGTTGGCGGAGGAGTTCCATCTTGTTCGGAGGCGCGGAGGGCACTGCGCCAAGGGGGGATTTCAAAGCCCATTGCCGTGAGGAGGCCAGGCAAATCGGCCACACGAGAAGCGACCAACTTAGACGAGCCCCTCATCTGGTGAAGCCGGCTGTTCGTTGTGACTGAACATAGCAACCGAGAGCCAACGTTGCTTCAGAGTTCGGTTGAATGTCCATGTTAGGATGATGCGGCTGAATATCTCTGCATTCACCATTCGAGCGGATGAATAAAGACTTGTGTTTGACGAAATTATTCGTCGGGACCCGCGTCTATCGACTCGGTGAGTTGGTTCGATCGTCTTCCAATGTCTTGGAAATGCTTGCCGCAACAACATCCTGGTCGCGGTTAGGGACGGTAAGGTGTTGTGGAGATGGGGATGCTGTCAAGGGAGGTGGGGAGCTAGTGGGCGTCGACCAGACGCCTGGTAGCTAATGAGACGACGTCGTTTGATGGTGCGGGCTTTTTATGGAACCGGGATATATGCGAATGGTTCTTAATTGGGTGCTAGAAGAAGAAGAAGAAAGTGTGTAGGCGTGATGGCAAGGTAGTAGGCATGCTGCTTGTGCAAGAGGTGGCGAATTGGGACAAGATGCCCGTCGTCTGCCCAGGTTCCATGCCCTTGCCTCTGCTTGGCCTTCGTTCCAAATGTCCTGAGATTGTTTGGCAAAATGAGCAGCTTGCTTGGGTTGTACGTGGCTCGATAGGATTCAACCGAAGGCAGACGTTGACGTGCCCAACTCGAGGAAGGATGCGCATGCAAGATCTGTACGACAGCCACGAACCAAATCTTAGCAAGCGCCTACTTAGAGTTGTTGGTGGGTACCGTACCTTTGTGTTACTTATTCACATGTAGAAGTGACAAGGGCATAGAGCGTGGATGAGTGAGGCGGGGCTAGGTAGGTTGGGCAGGGCTTACCCGTCGAGTTGGTTGTCCAAGTCGGGCTGCTGAAGGAATGACCCTGGAAGCGCATGTTTGGTCCCCCGACCCCGTGTTTGCTTTCCCTCGCTTGTTGTTGATCTCTTTCTACACCGCAGCTTCCTCCATGATTGGGAGGAACTTTGGGAAAGCTCGTCATGTGGCCAGTCGTACTGGAGGAATATCAAATACGGCGATAGCTCCAAGAGTATCTATCCCTCATGAATGCCGTCCTTCTTTTGGCGTGTCTCACCCAGACTTGCCATATCTTCGCTCAACCTCTTTCATCTTGTGTCACCTTTCCACCTTCAGTATCTCTGTCTTGTGGCTCCCAGTTCGCACTTTGCGCGCTTAGTTCGAAGCACGCCCAAGCCATATCGCAGTTGACTGCAGCTGATGTCGAAATACTACCGCTGCCACTCCAAACCGCACAACGGCAGAACCGATCGCCAGATATCTCCATTTTTGCCAGTTTCGAGCCAGTCTAGCCTGATATTCTGATTATTTCCTGCAGCCAATGCAGGCTTGTGTCAACATGAGGTTCGTAGGTAACCTCCAGGTTTATGCGACTCGCCCGACTCGTGGCTGTCACATACATGGTTTCCGCAGGGTCGGGACTTCATCTCGTGTTCGAGCTGCCCATTCTGCGCTTGCCGAGAGGGTTGTGGAAGATCACCAGGTGCTTGACCCAGTCACACCATTTGCGAGACCACCTCCGGAGCAGGTTGACCAGTTCTGGCGTAGAGTGCCAGGGTGGGAGGATGTCTCGACAGCCGAGTTCATCAGCTACCGATGGAGCGTATGTGTTATATAATGCCGCCACTGGACCGATGGCAATAGCTGACACACGGCCAATCTTAGATGAAGAATCTGGTCGAAGGGCCAAACAAGCTGCGCCGATTCCTAGACAGGGTTTTGCCAGAGCTAATTCCCGCTCGTGGTCAAAGTGGTGTAATGGAACCTCGAGAAAAGCTGATAGTGGATATTTTTGAAGGCGTTTCTGAAGCGACCATGTCTGTTAGAGTGATGTAAGCTACTCACCAGAATTCTTGGAATCCAGACTGAACTAGTCTCTTAGGCCATACACCCTCAGCCGTATCGATTGGAGCAACCCGCGAAACGATCCCATTTTCCGCCAATTCATACCCACGAAGTCCATAATGCAGCCAGATCACCCAAAGTTGACGCTTGATTCGTTGGAAGAGGAAGCCGACTCCCCCGTCAATGGCTTGGTTCACCGGTATCCCGACAAGGCCCTGTTCCTCCGTGAGTGCATGAGATACACCTCCCGCGTCTGCAGCGTGACTGACCGCGTGCCGAAGCTCTCTCTGTGTGTCCAACCTATTGCGTATTTTGCACTCGCTCCTACGCAGTTGGTGCTAACACAGAGAGTGTGGCAAAAGCCTCCCTCAAGCCTGGGCGTGCACGATGGGAGGCCGTCTTCCAACACATCGAGCGCACGCCAGAGATCCAAGATATCGTCGTCTCCGGGGGAGATTCGTATCAACTCATGCCTGAACATATTGAGATGATTGGTAATCGTCTTATCTCAATAGACCATGTCCGTCGGTTCAGATTCGCTTCTAAGGGTCTTGCTGTTTGTCCGACGCGCATTCTGGACAGAAATGACCCATGGACCGATGCCGTAATCTCGATCTCGGACAAAGCTCGTAGAGTCGGCAAAGCTGTGGCCCTTCACACCCACATCAACCACCCCAGCGAGATTTCCTGGATCACCGAGAGGGCCAGCCAGAGGCTTTTCGAGGCAGGGGTGATGGTGCGAAACCAGTCGGTCCTACTTCGTGGAATCAACGACGACGTTGCCACCATGTCCAGTCTGATCAGAAGACTCGCGGACAATAACATATTCCCGGTGAGCAATGTAACCCATAGACCTCAAGACCTCGCTGACTCGATCCAGTACTACGTCTACCAGCACGACATGGTGAGGAAGTCGGAGCACCTGCGTACGCCGCTGCAGACGATTCTGGATCTGGAAGCCAGTATCAGGGGTTCGATTGCGGGCTTCATGATGCCGCAGTTCGTGGTCGACCTTCCTGGGGGAGGTGGCAAGCGGTTGGCAAGCACATTCAAATCGTACGATCGTAGGACAGGTGTGTCGACGTATGTGGCACCCGCGGTGACGGGCCGTGACAAGCAAAACAAGGTGTATGAGTACCACGACCCCGTCGACTCAGTTCAACCGTGAGCTTCGGTTGCGGCGTGTTTCCTGTGAGCCGCCCCTACAACCAACCGACCGCTTCATCTAAGGGCTCAGATGGCGGCTTCTGTCCTGTAACGTCTCCTTGCTCGGAAGCAGGAGGTGTGCTTCTTCCCGGTAAACTCTTTCCGGTAAACCAGAGTGCCTATCAGCAGCTTCGCCGCACTCACAAAAGCCTCACTTGTTGGAACGATGTTGGAACGAGGTTGCGAGTCCCGGGTCTAGGCTTGGCCATCTCCCTTTGCGGCGATGTGCATGCCTTGGAAGTTGGTCATGTTGGTTGTAGTCACGACTTGGCTGGCGATTGGCTAAAGAAAGAATCCAGGCTTATGTAAGGTCAATATGCTTGTTGGCGTGCGAACATTAAGGGGCAGAGGGCAGCGGGACTTGAGTTTTGAGGGGTAGTATGCGATCAGGATTGAGTTTTGGAGTCGTTATATAAGACAGCATTCTTCCAAGACTGATCGAAATGCCATGATAGAATGCCATCTGCCGTGCAACGGTACGAACATGCCACTCTTCATTCGAAACGGGAGGGCTCGGACCGTTCGATGACGGCGAGATGTCATGCGTTCGCATTTCTCGACAGCGATTCGGGCCGGCTACAGTGTGCCCGAGAAGAGGAATGTCGGACTGCATGTTTGTCTTGGACGAGGCACACCGCTTCTCGGAATGCTTTTTGATCGCCGACCCCATACCCGAGACTTCCTCTGCCCCCGTATCTCGTTGGCTGCTGTCCGAGACACACCAACAGCTGCTTTCAACCTGAAAGACAGAAGCCGCTGTGGCAACCGGGATCAACACCATGCGGGTATTTCACGTTCGTGATCTTCACCATGACGTCGGCTCGGACGATGACCCAGAATTAAGTCTCCTGGCCTGCCGGCCTCTAAATTGGGATCAGAGCAGGGTGCCGAGGGAGGAATGGGTTCCAGCCCACGAAGCAATTAGAAGAGCCCACGAGATCGATCGCCAACTGAGCGACGAAACACAACACAATTGGGAGAAAGAAGAAGCTGAACACTTCGGCTCGACTTTTCCCCACGCACTACTCACTCTCCGGAGCGAGATTTGACAGGCGTGGGAATCTCCCGTCGTAGAAAGTCCCCGTAACCCAGCGAACCAGAGAAGAATGCTTCCATGAGCCTCAAAAAGTTGGAAGCGAGCCGGTGGTGGTGGGGAAACAAACGGTTCTTCCCACCTTTTCCTTCCGTCTTGTTCTTTCTGCCCCGTGGAGTTGGGACCAAATCTGGGAGTCCATATTTCCGGTAGCCACGAAATGAGATGATCCAGCACGCTCGCCGGAGCGGCTCAAATCTCGTTCAGGTGGTTTCCCAGGAATACGGTTTTCGGGGCTTTTCTGGTTTTAGCCAACCTAGGTTGTTCGTAGAGTAGCAGTATTACTCGAAAGAAATCTAGCGAGCGCGACGCGACTCCATGGTGTTGGGAAAGGCAGAATTTCTGAAATAGAAACACGGGCGCGGCACAGCGTAGCACTCGACGGAGATATTGAAGTCGCAGTCCATCTGGGGAGAGGAGGAGCCCCGTTTTGGTGTAACATCCCGGAGGACGCCGAGGGCGGGGACTCGGCAGAGATGAAGTCGAGATTGGCTCTTTTAAACTTGGTTTTTGGTTGTTTTGGTACAGATACTGCTGGCTGCGTCTTCCATCTCGTGACATGTGCTTGTGTAAGTCTGGCTCGATCTCGTCGTTGCACAACCACGCATCACCCATCTTTGTACGTACATAAAACCAGGATGTAACGGACGACGGAGTTCTTGGGGTGGATGGAATTAAGAAGTCTGAAACACACTTACAGTTCGCGGGACACCGCGGAAAGTGGTCATGTATGTTTGTCTGGACGCATATTTGTACGACATCTCTCACCGCGACTTTTGGTGGTGAAAAGGCATGTCGTTTAACCGCTTTGCCGCGTCTTACCTTGGTCAAAGGTGCGGTCCTTTCTTCCCCAGTGCAGCAGCAGCTGCTGCTGCTGCAGGGGACCAGGGGTTGGCGGCCACAGCACATCAAACGCGCCCACAGCGGATTTGGACCACTCGCGTGTCGAGTGCTGGACGAAGAGGGCAAGGCAAGATGTGGCTTGTCGAGGGAGGGAGCGGGAAGGGCTCTCTTAGGCTCTTCTTTTGGTGTGGTTTACGGGCCTCCACTGCATAATACAAGCCACACCCGCGGACATGATGAACCTGAGCATTTGCTTTCTTCATTGTAATCTTGCTGCATACAGGTGCAAATGAAATATGTTCCGTAGTTTGAAGAATTGCGGCAGCACTTGACTGGATCTTAAATTGTCACTTTTACAGAGACGACGAAGCACGGAGGAATTGCCCAATTGCCCCAGTCCAAATCAGTTTGCCCTTTTGACAGCGGGAAGAGACTCGATTGGGAGCAGGCCCTGACTCGGCCATCTTCCATTGATTGTCTCTCATGGCTCTGCCTGGATTGAGCGACCGCAGGTCACAGGCACAAGATATTGTACGACGATGCGAGGTCCTTTTTACCTACCTGTTGCTTGCTCGCCTTGAGCTCTTCTTTCAGTTGTGGCATCTGGCAGCGGAAGAACCTTGCTTCGCCTGAGACAGAGACGGGTGTGACCTTGCACCCATTCAGCCCCAAACAAACCCCGAACACCGCCTTTCAGCCCTCGTGGATTGTGACGATCAAACCCTCTTTCTTTGTTCCCTGTCATACGGATTGGCGAGATCTCAAACATGACAGGTCGTCGGAGCCTCGCGGGAGACCAAACATGGCCGACAGTAGTTTTTGTCAACGACACTTCTCCAGCCCCCGTTGAGGGGCGTGCTTGTGCTGCCGTCCCAGGCGGTCAACGACTTTCCTTGATACTCTTCATTCCGAGAGGCACAGCTGCTGGACGGTTGAAAAAGAAAGGAACAACATGGATGACGACTTGATCCGGTTCCTGTCACGACATGAAGGATGACCTTCCCCCCCATCGCATCGCGCGGTGGTGATGCTCGATGGAGAGGGAATGTTTGCTTCCCTCGAGCCCGGGATCGGTTTAATCTGGACGCTGCCACCTCAAAACAAGGCGAATCCTGTCCTGTCTCCCTATCGTCCTCGGAGTTCCCGTCGGTCATGTTTCGAGTACCCAGTTGATTGCACGCGCAAGAACTCCTCTCTGGAAAATCGGCTCTGGGACGAGCCGAACCTGCGGTGTGCGTGCGGTAAAAGCGTGTTCTGTACATTGCATACACCGCTGAGCCCCATGCTCTCGGTGACGACGACGACGACGACGTAGTAGTAGTAGTAGTAGTAGTCTTTTTGCACTTCGCAGTTGGGGGACTTTTTCTGAGGAAGCGGTCAAGCTTTCTCGGCAGGTTTCATAGTTCCAGATGGTTTCGTTCCTTCTTCCACCTTAGCTCGGGGGCCTGACTAAACAGGGGGGAGCCGATATATGGGGTTGGGAGACATGGCAACGGCGAAGCTAGTTTAGATTGAAGCTGAGGCTCTAGACCTACTTTTCACAATATCTCATAAGCAACACGCAGTTTAAAGCGTAGATATGAAACACTGAGGTCAAAAAGACCTCGCGTGTCTTGCTCTCTGTATGTGCCGGCGACGACGGCGCATGGATCACGTACGGGTCTGTATTCTCTAGGGTTTAGCCCAGTGGAGAGAGATAAGAAGCTTGAGATGGTGAACCTCGCGTGCACGGCGGTTAGCAAGCTCCAGCCCGGCTGTTCGGCTTGAGAATTTTGGCATGGGAATATTTCCAGGGCCTGGGTTTTTCTGGGGCACTCGCTGAAGGCGACGATTCAGCGAGAGAATGGAATCATGAAAGGACGGATACGTAGCTGCCAATTAACGCGAAATGGGAAAATATTGGACCAGGGGAGAGCAAGAAAACAGAATCGAGTCGTCTTCGGCCGAGGCCAGACCCATGGCGACAGAGGCTCGAGTCGTGCGCGGTCCCCATCTTTTTCTGTGTGAATCGGATGACGGGTGTCACTGACGTTTTTAATTATCTAGACATCGCGAAACTCACAGACACTTTGGGGAAAGGCTCTTTTTTTGTTTCGTATCGTCAGATGTTTCCCGAATTTGTTTCGCGGGGCAGGGTCTAGGCCTCGAGCGAGCTCGACTCAAGCATAGATGGACCCTGGACAGATTGGCGTTGATTTGGGATGATCACTGTCTGTGTTCTGCTCATGGATGAGGATGTGCGAAAAAGGCCGGGAAAGCTTGTCGAACGTAGGTCCATCGCGACTTTGAGGATTTAAGGCAGGTGCCTTGCATAAAGACTTTAAGAAGGCTAATCACGGCCTCCACTGCTTTTCGGGAATCGATGTGGTATCGGCGCTCCGGGAAGAGAGGGTCTTCTATGCGTTTTCACCTCATCAGGGTCAGTTCATTCAAACGTTTCCCTTTTTAAACCTCTTTAAAGTCTCTAAAGAGATCACCAACAAATGATGTTTCGTCCGGTGGTCCTGTTCGTCCCATTCCGACCCCGTGGGTCAACGGTTTTGTCCGGTGACAGACTTTCGCTACCGCATAAGATCAGCGATATAGGGTCCCCCCGCCGTGGAGCGACTCATGGATTTGGATGCAGGCACGAACAGGGCAAAGTTGGAAAGACGCCGGAGAGATAGAGAGGGAGAGGGAGAATGGGCTTGCTTTGACGGAAAAAGTGGGATGGAAATGAATCATTCCAGAAGGAAAAGCGACGACCTGATGGGGTTGCATTCGATGGACGGTTGAATATAGGGCGCATAATGATTCCTGTGTGATTTGTGTGATTGTGTTTTAAGCGACCTCTTGGGGGCGGTGCAGCAGTGCATCCAGCATACACATCGTCGTCATGCAATTGATGTCTTAACGCCAGTTCTGGTATGCCGAAGCTCCGTCCGTCGGAGGAGGCAGAAGGAAATAGGGGGTTGCGCGGAGGCATCTTCCATCTCGGGGGCTTCGTCGCGTGTTCTGAGCGCCCGGCGCGTCGGTCGACTGCAACCTTGCGTCCAAGAAGAGGCAGAACCAAGGCAAGGTTCCGATCGGGTAGGCGTGCATACGTACATACAACACGAGGAAAAAGGCAGGCGCTTCAGCGGGCGGGAAGTGTGCAGCAATCGTGGTTGAGGTTTCATTGCGTCCGTCTATTCCGGGGGACGTTTTCTTTCTTCTCCCAGCCGCCCCCCTGTGCCGCCCTTCTCTTTTGCAACTTTTATGCGCGATGCGGCAGGTTGTGGTGGTGTTGCCCGTATGATGGATGACGCTCGATAGAGTGGAATTGCCACACTGCGTCTGCTCATCATTCGAGTTCCGTTCTGATATCACCGAGACCTACAGGTTCGGAGGTGCGACACCCCGCGGGATACCGTCTGTGGTAATATGCCCGCGCCGTGCGGCCGCAGCCAGAGGAGCAGATAGCAGGAGAAAGGCTGACGCTGCTGACGGAGAGGAGATATGGCGAAGAGATGAGGGTGCTGTTGCTTCGGACTTGTGCTGACACTTGCCAATGGGCCCCAGACCGGGGTTCATCATGAGCCTCGTCACAATTGTCGAGCTTGAGGCGATGGGTGAGATGTCTGTGGGGGCCAAAGCAGTGAGGGAACCAGAGAGAGAGAGAGAGAGAGAGAGAGAGAGAGAGAGAGAGAGACTGGGGTCCAAGGGGGAGGAAACGAGAGTCTACCGATGATTCGCCCATTTCCAGGCCCTGTCCGTCCCGTAGCCGCCAGGCACGCAGGAACGAAGCAGTCTGCTTCTGCATCTTTGCCTCATTGCTTGCGGGCGGTTGGTTCAACGTAGCGCAAGGGTTGGCCCCCCATGTACACGTAAATTGCAGGTTCTCTCGTCCGTTCATCGAGAATAAACAAAAAAGAGAGTTGTGTACGTGTGTTTTGTGTGTCTCGTCTCATGTTCGACCTCGCTGTGCAGCTTTTGATCTGTGCTCAACATTGTTGCGGGAAAGCGTCGAAGCACGAATCCCTCGCCAACGGGCGGTGACACGATAGCGAGGGAGCCGTACGGATACTTGACGCCGTATGTGCAAGAGCTCGGGATGATTGTGCCTCCTCTTTGGTTGGATATGTCATGTTTAGGGGTGTTTGGCGGAACGACGTCCATGCCCAATGATCGCCCAGCGACAAGGGGTCCCGGGTGGCCCTCGAAGTTCCTCCGATGGTTGGTCCAATTCCACCCTCGAGTCTGTCCGGTCTTCGCGCTCTTGACGATTGGGGGGTTCGTTCCTTCTCGTGTAACTTTGCTCAACATGGAAGTTGCCGGGTTTCCGATCCATCTAGACCAGAAAGGCTCACAAAAAATAGAACGACCAAGGCGGACGGCGGCGCTGTCAAGACTTGACAGGTTGGAACCTGTATTTGCTCTCTCTGCTGGTAATCTTGCTGTGCCGTCGGACAGCCTGCCTTCCGCGGCGCGGCACTGGGGCGAGCTGGACAGATTGATTTGATACCCAGGGACAACGAGAGACACGGGAGAGAGCGAGAGACAGTCACACAGACACAAGGGAAAGGATGCACAGACTCGCGTGATGGATGTGCGGCTGGGTTTTGCTTTCTGCGATTTGGTTTCTTGTGTAGCCAGCATATCAAAATTGCCCCTGCCACAGCAAGCCTTAAAGTGTGCGGTAAATGAGCTCGACGACAGATCTTGACTTGTTTCGGGAACCGCAATGGCCAGACGGCTCCGCGAGACATGGAAGGGTGAGGGAGCGAGGGGAATGTTGTGCGACTGGACAAACCGCACCATCCATAACCTCGTTACGTGCTTTGCCATCGCAGAAAACCTGCAACCGTTGAAGATATTCCATATGTATTTGCTTTATATGGCTTGCCGTCGCGTCGTTAATGTGTGCTGCACGCGCGCTTGCGTGGTGTCATCGGGTCCCGTTTTTTGCTTGGTTTTCCCATCTTGCAGCCGAACGGCGGCCTTTCCGTAGAGGGAGAGACATACATGAGAACAATAAGTATCATATATGCCTGCCATCCCATCTCCTCTCTCCTGCGCCGCAACACCACCCCGCCAAAAAGACCGTACATGCGTGTAAAACCTGGCCGTGGCCGCTCGAACAAAGGCTCTGCCCTCGCTCGAGGCATCATCCCCTCGATTGCATGTCATGCCTAAAGTGTTGGTGATCATCATTATCAATACCCTTCTCGAGAGCCCCATCACATCACGCCGCCCCGGGCCAGAGTGACTCCGTTGGAAAGAAGAGGCAGAGACACGGACAGAGCAGAGCCCTGTCGGTGGATTAATACCACCCATACTTTTTCTTACCTTACCTTTACTCTATTCGCCTTGTCCCCTGCTCCGTCCTATATTTCGACCCTTGGCTCGCATTCCTCTCGAGCCGGTGGAGCCCCCTTTACACCATCCTTACCCAACCGGACCCTCAGCCAGCGGACAGGGTCTGCCCCTGGGTCTCTCTGCTCAGCTCAATACCGGATTCGGCAGCCGCTTGTTGGTGCTGGCGGAGCACTCTGGAGTGGCTCCCCCCCCCAGCCCAGGTAACAGGATCACAGGCGATTGGGGGGAAAAAAAGAAGTTGTGGTGGATGTCATCGATACCCACGACTTGCACAACGAAAGAGGTGGAGGTGGAGGTGGAGGAGGACGAGAAGAAGAAAGCAAGCTGGAGGAAAGGCGGCGGCGGAAGAGGCACCACAGCAGCAGCAGCAGCAGCAGCAGCAGCAGCAGCACAGCAGGGAAGAGGGCGAATGAAGGCTGCGCTGGCGCGTGTAGGAGGTGTGATGGGCGCGGTGCCGTGGGCCCCATCACCGCTGTCACGGTCGACTCACAGGCGTGGTGGTGGTGGACCGGGGGCCGTGGACGAGAAGCAGCAGCAGCGACCGCAGCATCGGCTCCAGGGACAAGACCGCCAACCTCGGGGGCCCTGGACGGCGGCAGCGATGCTGGTGGACCGGCATGAGCTCATAAGTTTCCTTGACGACGCGGACGCGGACGACCAGGTCCTTCTGTCCTGTTCTCTCGATCCCGTTGATATTGTTCCTGGCACTGCATCATCATCATCATCATCATCGTCTTTTTCATGTTCGTCTTGTTCGTCTGTTTTTCTGCTTGACAACGAAATCACCAACAACACCAACACCAACACCAAAGGCACTAATCATAATACCACCAAGGACGATCGCAACATACACAACCACACAGCCACCAGCACCAGCACCAGCACCACCTACGACTCATTTCCGCGGTTCCCTTCCTTTTACTCGTCTGCGCGGTCAAGCTTCGACGAGTCGGCTACGGATGTAACCACTTGCCCGTCGACAGCTACAACGACAACGGACTCGACGACGGCGACGACAACAAGGACAGCAGCGACAACGGCGACAATGGCGCCCTTGTTCATGATTGGAGGCGGCGGCGGCGCTAAGAACAATGGCAAGACGACAGCGCCGGCGGAGACGGCGGCGGGCGGAAGGACCAGCGACGATGGCGTCGTGGACCGGTCTCACGGCCTCTGGGACTATTTGCACCACGGACTCGACGGCTACAGCTCTCCCGACCTGCGACTGCTGGGCCAGTACAACAGCAGCAGTAACAATAATGAGAGGGAGACGACGAGTACGACGACGACAAAGCCGCACCAGTCGTCAGCAACAACAAGGACCCAGCAGCAGCAACAACAACATCAACAGCAGCTTTCGTCATCGTCTACATATCACCAGACGCTCTACGAACTACGGCCCGACTCGTCCAAGAGCCATCACAACCAGTACCTGCACCGAACGAGCTCCGAGTCCGCGGGAGCCTCTGCGACATGGACGTTACGGAGCGGCAAGAGCCACGAGAAGACCAATAGCGGCAGCAGCAAGAAGACGACGGCCACGACGGCGACCAACATGACGATTCCGACGATTTGCGGCGTGAGGGAGCGGGAGGCGACGACGGCAGCGACGCTGTCTCCTCCCGATGGTGGTTTGACGTCGATCGTCGTGCCCCCGCCAGTCTCGCCCTCGACGGCCTCTTTCGGGGCTGAGATGACGAAGCAGGAGTTTGAGGCATTGCCCGAGGCCATTCAGCGCAAGGTAAGCTATGAATTGTGTTGATGATGTTGTCGTCTTTTTTCCCTCTCATGTCTTACACTATCCCTCCCCCCCAATGTCTGAGCATTCATTTCTCTCATTATTGACATGAGCGTCTGTCTGTCTGTCTTTGGCGGAACCCCATCCATCCCTTCTGTTGTTCTATTCCTTTTTTCCATTCTTGTTCTTCCTGATGTTCCAACGGAGCGCCTCCAGCGTCAGCCACCATCTGCCGTTCCGATCTCATTCCTTTGAGAGCAAGTGCCGGGTTTCCTTTTTCTCTCTGTTTTAGCGCGGCCCCTTGTCAGGAAGCCATACCGAGAAACAGGCCGTCCGTGGCGTTTTCTAAATTATTTTTCCCTGCCATTTTCTTTTTTCCCCGACTTCTTCGTTGCTTTCTGTCCCTCTCGGTCTGAAAGTTCCACGGACCGTGGGTTTTTTCTTCTCCTACTTTTCCCCTGGGACCTTTCCCGAACAAGACATTGGCCTATTTCCCCCCAAACCCTGGCCAGCCAGCCCAACTGCCCCCTGTTCTCATTTGTTCAGGCACACAGACATGAGAGCATTGGACAGCGCATAACTTTCCTTGGGTGTAATCGCGCTCCAGCCTTTCTACAGGGCTCAAGGCAACTTGAGGTGGTATTGGTAGGGCAGGGACGGCAAAGAGGGCCCAGACCTGCAGCAAGCTGCGGCCCAGAACCCGAGCCCGGGGTATCTCTCTTGCCTCCTCTCGCCTGCCTGCTGCTGCTGACCAGCTGTTCGCCTGGAGCTCTCGCCTGAATCCCGCGTTCCTGTCTGCCTGCGCAGTTGCAGCCGGGGGCTTTCCTGGTTGGCGCCGACTGGCCGGGGTTGTGTGTGTGGGTTCGTTTCCCTTCACATTGGGATTGCTTCCCGTTCGAGCTCAGGTCCCTGTGGAAGCGAATTGGCTGCTGCTGCCGCCGCTGTGGGTGTTCGGTGTTCATCAGCATCCACCGCCCACTGAGACATGCACCCAAAAGAACCGCCCGCGTTAGCCTCAACTGTCTCCCCTCTCAACCCCTTACCGCGCGCACACACACACTCACAGCATGCCCCCATCACCACGCATTCTTTTCCGTCCAACCAACACCCAGCAGCCTCTTCCCTCTGCCCCCAGCTGTTCGTCTTCCCCCCACACCTTCATGCATTCGACCCCCAATATCACCTCCGACGCAGCCAGTCAGCGCGGGCGATAGTGTGTTGTCAGGCACAGGCGTAAGCGTGAAGACGACGTGCGCTAGTCTGCACATGCATGCCAGCCAGCCGCTGAAGAGCGAGGACGCGCAGAGAGAACGAACGAGAAAGAAGTGAGGGGTGAGGCACAAACAAACACACGCAGAGAGAGAGAGAGAGAGAGAGAGAGAGGCCATCACGCACTCGTATTGGACAACGACTCGCCACGACCTTGGTGTTGGGAAGATGACTCGCGAACTGCGAGAAATAACACTTCCCAAAAACAGACAATCAATCAACAACAACAACACCAGGGTCCTGTCGGTCCAATCTCGTCGTGTCCGCGCTCTCGGGACCTCCTCTCTCGCGTGCCCAGACTCATCTCTTCCAATCCCGTCTCTTTATCGTCCCAACGCGGCTCGCCCTGATATTGCCTGCCTTGTCTGGATTATCAACACACATATCCAGACTGGGCAGCCCGGTCCACAAAATCCAGCCATCGTCAGTCAATTGCCGTTGTGCTAGAGAGGGAAGTCCCAAGGAAAGGACCGAACGACTTTTGTCTCAGTCTGGTTCGTTGCAGATCGGGAGTTGTCAATCTTGGGGCCGAAGATCCGTCATTGTCTCTCCTCTGTCCCGCCGATATCGTTCATCTTCGTTCGTCACATCCCTCCCTCCAACAAGCCCCATCCCAAAGCCTAGCCTAGCATTTGCCGTACCAAAGATTGCTCAAGTACGGCGGTGGTCTTGCAGCGGCCTCTCTCTCTCTCTGTTGGACCATCCCAATTCCCCTTCTCTTCCCACATTCCATGGAGCCCCCCGGGCCGCCAAGTGGTGCCGTGGGCTAAAAAGGAGCATGGAGCTAGACCGATTGCACGCATGGTGTCTCTGGTGCGGCGTGGCCTCGCAGGCTATTCCCCCATGGTGTCGTGTATCGTGTCTGTTCGCCGCCCTTTTCTGGCCCTCTTCTGCGTTGAAGGCAGACTTAGGTAGGCCTGGGTCATGCACCTTGCATCAATACCGTATGCAGAGCTGCAGCAGCGCAGGATGCACTGACGCGGGCACTGGCGCCGATGCACTGACCTGACTTGACGTGCTCCACGGACGCTTTTCCCACACGTCCGGCCCAGGGCAGGGCGGCATATGGATGGCTCTTGCTTGACTCCTTGAAGGTGCCGCCGCTCCTTGCCTATTCCGAAGGCCGTTGCTCCTGTCTCAATTGAACACAGGTCGGTGGGCTGGAACTCTGCACTTTGGGCTGGACTGACTGGCTGGAGTCTTCCGTGAAGTCATGGATCATCACTACCAGTACCGACCTAGCCTTGGGACTGGGAGGGAGGGCCTGCTCCCCACGGTACCTCAGTCCACTCAATAATGGCCCATCTCAGGTGGGAGTTGAGGTGTTTCCAGTCGTTGGTCATGTACCAGTGTACCTTTCTTTCTCCTTCTGTCTCTGCCTCGTTCTCTCAAGTACCGACCCCCAAACTCCAAACGGCTGGACCAAGGCTTTTACCCCCAACCCCGAGCTTCGTTCCGAGCTTGCTCTGTTTCTGTCGCTCCTCGTTGCTGATCTCGATGTCTTGTCGGCGGCTGGTGTGTAAGTGATGCAAGTGCTGCGCTTCTGCAACTACTTCTTCTTCTTCTTCTTCTACTCCTCCTGCTGCAACTCAACTGCGGCATCGTTTCCCTCTCCATACTAGTAAAGCTCCATCCGTCATGCACCTCAGCAGATGCAATGCAGGTCCCGCCCACCAACAGCACAACACGACGCAACACGACACCACCACAGGTACGAACGAGCACAGGCATACCCTACACGGTACGCTCTTCCTTCGCGAGTACCTTAGTTAGGCGCAGCGCACGCAGGCAGACCCAGTTGTTGGAGAAGCCGTACCCAGTCACCCAGTCCCAGTCCCAGTCCCAGTGGCATTGGCATTGGTACCGCGCCAGGAACACCATGGCCACGGCTCCCGCATTCTCGCTCAACCCCTTCGCTCGTTCCTGCATTAAGACATTGCATGCCCTCGTTGTTTCTCAATTCAATTTCATTCTTGATCTCACTTGCATTCCGCCATCCTGCCTTTGTATCGCTGCTAAATATCTCCACAGTACTTTAGCTCCCTCGAAAGACTTCACTTCGCCAGCCTCGCACCGGCTCCCCCTCAAACACCAAACTTCCTCGACCCCTTCCTGGACCGCCCGGAGACCAGCCCCAACCCGCAGACCCAGACCATCAAGCAGCGCCGCAAGGCACGACAAGCCAGGCTTGCCTCCGACCAAGTCTCCGACCGCGTCAAGAGACGCAACTCTCGCCGGTCCCGCGTCACCTCCACCGGCGCCTCGTCTGTCTACGTCCGCCTTCCCGACAAGATCAGAAAGAGGCACATCATCACCGAAGAGCAGCTCGCCTCGGGCCTGAACCGCAGGCACGACATCATTCTCGACCCGGCTGATGAGGCCGTCTACAAGGTCCGAAGGAGAGCGTCAAGCGTCGTAGGACAAGACGAACTGTGGAGCCCGACCTTGTCGGTCCGACCCCAGACTATGGAGTCCCAGCCGAGCCAGAGGGAGATGCCAAAGAAGGCCAAGCCTGTTCGGCCGGAACAGAAGAAGAAGCAGCTGCCGGAGAAGATCCTGCCGACGTCTCCAACTTCACCAAAGAACAAGCGGGATTCTTTCTACGACAGCTTCCGTTGGCTGGAAGAGGATGACGACTTGGATCTGCGCCTGCACCTTGATGACTACCACCAGAACCTACAAGAGGAGGCGCCAGCCCCGAAACAGCGCAGGCCGTCGTTTCGCAGGCACTTGTCTATATCCAAGATACCTTTCGGCCGTACCTCGCTCAACATGAACCGGCCTGGCACAACGCAAGGCGTTACGAGCAACCCTGGCTCTCCGATTTTTGGTAACGCCCCGAGTAGCCCCCAAGCCACTTCCCCGGGCCATGGTCGCCGCAGATCCCGCGCCCTGTCTCTCATCACACCGAAACATAGTCCGCAAGACACCGTGGCGGCATTTGACCCCGAGGCCGCACATTACCAAGATCCCGAGGCCCGTCTAAAGCTTCGTGCGTATCTCGCATCACCGCAAAGGTTTGACGAGGTCATTGAGTTTGGGTTCCCGTCCAGGGAAGCCATGTCTCCAGAGGCGGCAAGGAACAGCAAGGACCCCAAGAGCAGACGCTCAAAGGCAGTACCGGCAGACGAGTCGGACAACCTCCGCACTTTCCTTGCGGACGATAGGTCGTCGATATACAGTGAGGATGGTTCTCTCGACTCGGATTCCCCCAAGACGCCTCAGACACTGGAAAATGCTACCGCCCTCCGGCCGCCACCGCCATTGAAGGGCGACAGGGCGTATTCCCCTCAGCCGTCGAACAACGAGTACGCAGCAGCCGAGACGAGGGAGATGACGTTACGCATGACACTCACTCGACCCGACCTGCGGGCTCACGACGACCAGATCTACGGCTGGCAGGCAAAATGCTGCCCTCCCGCGCCCGGCAGGAAATCCCAGTCGAACGCATTGCGAGACGACTTTGCCGCGCCTGCGTTTGCCCGGGATGGGACGTCAAAAGAAAGCATTGAACGTCAGTTCGCGGCCATGGACCAGTGGAACGCTCAGACCAATGACCGCGGCGTCATGAAGCGTTTCTGGAACAAGGTCCGGCGTGGACAAGCATAACGCTGCGGTATGGGATGCTTGACTTGCTGCAGCCCATGCTCAGACCCTTTAATTCGAACCGCAAATTTTACGACGCCCGTTAGACTCCAACAGCGAGATTGCAAGACTCGACGTAATGACACTAGCAGCACTGTTTCTTATACCCCCAAATCAAATATGTATACATATTTATTTTCGTAGTGTCTATTATCTCCCTTTTGTTTTCCATATTCTCTCAAGAGCGATTTTCGTGTGTGCGGGAGGGGCTTCACAGCCAGGAGTTGGAAGACGGTGATAGCGAGATGCATAAGGGGGGGAGGAGTTACTGTAGGGAGATGGGAACTGCCGCGGTTTCCGCCTGTCACTTTTTTATTTCATCACACGCACAGAGTGATGGACCCGTCCAGAGAGGCGGATCATTGCTCAAAGGGGAGAAGGATAAGATGGGTTGCAGCGTAGCATTTGTCAACGGCGTCGCTCACAGGCGTCCGCCCCCTCTCACAAAAAACAGAAGAAGAATTTAACTCCCACCTGTGCCGCCGCGACACGTTTTTTTGGTGTCTGATTCGTATGTGACATGCAGGAGACGTGAACGTGTCCGTGGGAGAGTTTGGGCTGCGTTGCATTCCGTGCTTGTCACAGGAGAGAATCGTTCGAGGTGCAGCGTGTCAGCGTTTTGGGCGCAGGCAGGTAGGTAGGTAGGTGAGTGTGCAAGCGCTGCGAGGGCGGTAAGCAGATTACAACGCGAGGATCATGGCGTCGGACGGGCGATGGATCGTCGCAGGATTGGGCGCGACGGCATGGGTGGTGGTGCTGGCATGGGCGAGAGAGTGTGTGCGAAGATGAACCCAGGAACCTGGTTGATAGCTCCCTCGGCGTTAAGCCACTCGGACGTCGTGCTGTGTGTGTGAAACAGATATTATCTCCTACTTCTGCTGTCCGTTGTGCTGGGGAGGATGACATCGGCATATTTTGGATAAACGGCGGTCTGTGGGTATGGGATGTGAGTAAGGTGTAATGGTGATGTGATACGATGAGACGGGGGGGCATTGGGATGTGATGGAATGGGAATTGGGATGGGATGGGATGGACCCCTGGATCTGTTGCTTGTTGCGGGCAGTGAAATCTAACGGTACCTAGTTTCTGGTTGCGGTTCTTGCGCTCGGGGCTGCTGGCTGGGCTTTTCATGTTTGGTGTTGGTTCACGTCACGGTTAGGGAATGAGGGGGCGGGGACGGGGGGGGGGTTTGCCTTCTTCTTCTTCTTCTTCTTCTTCTTCTTCTTAGGGAAAGAGTAGGTAGCCTGCCTGGCTTGTTCTGGATGAGGTCTGATCATCATGGACGGGCTTTATTGGGAAGCCAGACGATGGTTCTTCTTTGGTAGTGGTATTTCCATTCCCGGCGGGTGGGGGGGAGATGATTTGGAGCGTGGTTCGGAAGGGTCGTCTTCCGTGGGTTAGTTATCGGGGTTCAATTTGGGGTGCGGGTTCATTTTAGGGGTTGGTTTCGTTTCGTGAGGTTGGTTAGTGTCCCGGCACTTTTTTGGGGGGGGACGTCGAGGGGTTTCCTTGCCTGTGGCTAGAACGCTTGAGAAGGAAGGCAGGATGCTTCTTTTTTTGTGATGGGAAACGGGCGCTGGGGGGGAGTTTGGACTGGCTGCGCCCGATGTTCAGATGATTTGAGCGCGATTACATTGTCATGAGGCGGTGTGGTTTTTGTTCTTGCTTGCAGGGACGGTTGGAGATGCACAGTCTTTTTGTGAGGTATTGGGGAGGAAGGGGAGCTTGGACGTGCCGAGACTTGTTGCTTGGTTTACCTTACAATGCCACGTGCGCCTTGGTAAATTCTTGCCCTTACTCCCCCTGGTTCCCGGCAGGTTTCGTTTCGGAGTGCTTTATTTTATCTCCGCGGGAAGGATTTTGTGCAAAACGAAACATTCTGGGTTGGTGAAACCGGGGTTTTCCGGGGAAGGTTGGTGAGTTGGGGTGGTATCGACGGTGACTTTGCGGTTGCATTTCGTTGGGTGGGGAAGGGGATTGGGATTAAGCTTGATGGACGGATTCTCGCCTGATTCTTGCGTCGCAGCAGATTGTCAATTGTCAACTTGTCAGTCCAGAAACTGAACCATGTGGCATGAGCTTTGGCAGTGTGGAGCTCGTCATTCGGGCGTGTTGGCCATGTGAACAGGCGCCGGGCAAGATTGCGGTGGATGCTCTTTGGTGTTTGTCAATGATGAAATTTGACGATCACTGTTTGCGCCTCTTTTTTTGAGGGGGAAGGGACGGATTCGGACCGGATCGGCGGACACGGCACCTTGAGTGTTCGGTAGTGAACTGAGACTTGGGGCGGCAGTGGAGAGCCGGTGCTGGTGGGAGCCGAGACAGGTCGGAGGAGGCAGTTCGGGCCGAAGGGTGATGATGACGCCCGGATTTGGGTGGCTTGAAGCCACGAGAGGTTTGTTTCTGGCTTGCGTCCATTACCGTCAAGGTCGGGAATCTAAGCGCAACGACGATCATCCGCGTCCGGTGGTGAGTTTCCGGGAGTGGGGCCGGACCGGCGCCGGGGGTTGTATCCACTGCCTTATTGGGAAACCGCAGCTTCGTCGTTACGGTCTCAAAGCATCTCTAGCACCGTATATTCTATGGTCGTGAGGCGTGGGGAGTGAGGTACGCTGCTCAGAAGCTGTAGGCTACATAAAGCAGATGCTGGGCCAAGCCTGCGAGCGATATGAGGTCAGTCTGTGGAGGCATCTCAGGATCAATTGGCCGTACAACCGCGCCTCAGGGTTTTCGCTCTGTAGTGCATCTGCGACAGTTTGAGCCTGGTTCACAATGCACCGGCTGTGTCTTGTGTGTATTGTCCAGATAAATTTGTTCTCTGAATGCTCTCTGGCCTGACGAGACTGACATGATCCTGTCCACTGGTGCTTTTCACCACGCACTACGCTCAGCTACTGGAACTCATCCGTTAATAAATAGTGACAGAAAAAATGGAATCCTAGAGGCAAAGATCCAAATAACGCTGCATTGCAATACGCTTTTCAATGCAGTCACGTGATAGCGCGCTTGTGGAACCGGGTGGGTCCCAGGTGGCCAAACGTCACGGCCAGAAATTTTGGCGCATGGTGCTCTGAGATCCCGAGGAATCATGGTGAGGGCCGCCACTCATCACAATTTGTTCACAACATCGCTAAAATTTTGCCAGAGATGTTGTCCAGGTTGAGTCGGCCGTCTGGCCGCTTTCAGAGTCTCACGGCCAGGACGCCGGTTTCCTGGGTGGTCACCGGCTCTAGCTTTCAAGAGACCCACGTCAGCCCAGCGAGAGTGAGTTCCCCGGTGAAGGCTTTTATATCGTGAATCACTTTACTGATGAGCAAACTAAGTCACGTGGCGGAGACCGGGGATTCACGAATGTGAGAGGTGGCAGGGGACGCGGCAGGGGAGGACGAGGAGGAGGCGCAATGAGACCCCGGGTCGCATCCCACGACCTTTCGGCCGAGGAAATGGAAAGGATTCGTGAACAGTCCGATATCAGGGACCGTCTCCGAGCCTGGGAGTCTGAGAACCACATCCCCGCCAAGCGTCTACTGTCAGATCTCCCGACCAGAGACATCCCGCTGTCCAACTACTTGACCAGGCCTGACATGCTTCCGGGTTCGACGGAGGCGATCAACGGCCAGTACACCGATTTGAACGACAACAAAAGCCAGGCGAATCGCGCTCTGTATGACGGTGATGAGCTGGAGGACCTGAGAGGGTCTACGTCGGCGCTTGTGGCCGGTGATCTGGTGGAGACGAGGTGAGATTTCAAGATCCATGACAGCACAACGACTTTGCTAACAAGACGCAGGTACGGATCAGGACGCTTGCCAATCCTGGCCATCTGTCTCGGCGATCACCACGGCCTGAAATACTTCTACATGAGCACGGGCGAGGTCGTCCCCGAGCAGAACATCCCCACGCTCTTCACTCTCACCAACTTCATCAACCCCGCCAGCTTCCGCCACATTACAGACATCATCCCCCCGAAGCCAGTCTCTAACCCACGCAACGTGCTCTCCCACCGCAAAAACGAAGACGCTCTCGCGACCGCTGCCCGTCTGCAGGAGGCCCTGACAACCTTCCGCGCCAACTCCGTCTCCTTTTACCAGGCCCACGACAAGCTCGACCACGCCAGTAGCTTTCTCGCGCTCCCCGACAAGCCGGACTACTTGAGCCTTGAGGAAATCGCAGAGAAGCTACTCCCCGAATTCCTCAAGGTCAAGGACAAGTTCCCCCCGCACGCCCTGTACGCCGTGCACTGCGCCCTACAGCGCGACGAGTGGGGCTTCCGGCCCCTGAACCTCCGATGGCACCGGCGCAACTACATCTACGAGGTGCGGCCTGACTCCGACGCGCGCATCCTGCGCAGGACGGAGATCCAGGTCCGCGAGCTGATCGAGGGCGCGGCGCTGCGCGAGAAGCCCGCCGAGTCCCTGACCCTCCTGAAGCAGAACAGCCTCGGCCAGTTCATCCTCAAGGCGCGGGGCGTCATCGAGGCCAGTCGGAAGAGGAGAGAGTGGACGCCGCACGGCATGATCGGGCCCAGCGAGAAGGAGGCGGACAAGGTCATGATGTGGAGCAACCGGGACCTGGACTACATCCGGTTCATGGAGCTCTGGGCGTGCCACCGCATCGTGCCCAAGGCGTCGCAGCTTGAGACCCTCGGGTCCACGATCCTGCGCCTGACAAATTGCTACACACAAGACGAATGGCTCGCCCACTGGACCGCCTTCACCTTCCTCCAAGAGATCGGCTGGATCCCGCCGTGGGATATTCCGGCCCGCTACGAGTATCGCTTCCCCGATACGAAAGTCCACAGAGGCACCCCGATACAGATGCCCCTCGTCGACGTCAATGCCTCCCTCAGGCCGGACATCGCCGCCGGGAGCAGACGGGACTGGGGAGACACGACCGTCTTCTGCGTCGACGCCGAGTCGACGACAGACGTCGACGACGGCTTCTCCGTCGAATCGACTGACACGCCCGGCGTATACTGGATCCACGTCCACATCGCCGACCCGGCCTCGACCATCGACCCCCACTCCGACGTCGCCCGCCGCCTCCAGCAAGCACCTTCGAGTCTCTACCTCCCCGGCTTCCCGAACAAAATGCTCCCCCGCGACCTCGAGCAGCAATTCTCGCTCGACCCGGGCCAGCCCACCCTGACCTTCAGCGCAAAGGTCAACGACCGGGGCCAGATCCTCGACCACAAGGTCGAGCCCGGCATCATCAAAAACGTCCTCCATGTCCCCAAAAACGAAGTCGCCGCAGTCCTGCCCGGCCTCCTCACCCAGCAACCCTCCACAACCCCCTTCTCCGTCGGAACCCCGCCGCCCCCCTCTCCACCAACCAAACAAATCACCAAAGCCTCCGCCCTCTCCCAAACCGACAGAGACAACCTCCTCCTCCTCAACCGCCTCTGCAAAGCCCTCAAACACCAGCGCGAAAAGAAGGGCCAGCTGCCCCCCTTCCAAGCCCGCTTCAACTCCCCCGAGGTCTCCCTCGCGCCCACCTCCGCCTACGGCGACCCGCAGATCCCCGGCTCCTCCATCATCTGGGTTGGCGACCCCTTCATCCGCTTCTCCGACCACGCCACCACCGAAGCCGACCGCCTCGTCGAGCGCCTCATGCACACCACCGGCGAAGTCGCCGCCCGCTTCTGCGCCGAGCGCAAGATCCCCATCCCCTACAGCACGCAGCCCGAAGCCATCCGCAACAAGTCCGCGCTCGCCGCCTTCCGCAGGACGCAACTCGACCCCCTCACCCTCAAGGGCAAGCCCATCCCCGTCGAGACCCTCCACGCGCTCTTCGCCCTCGTCGGCACCTCCGAGCTCGCCATCGACCCGGCGCCCTTCTACTCCGTCGGCCTCGACGCCTACGCAAAGTCCTCCAGCCCGCTCCGCCGCTACGCAGACCTCGTCGTCCACTGGCAGATCCACGCCGCCCTCGCCCGCGAGCGCGCCACGCAGTCCTCCCTCGCCGGCACCGACTGCGCCGAGGCCGACTTCCTCCCGTGGAGGCGGAGCACCCTCGCCCCCGCGCTGCCGATGCTGCAGGCGCAGCAGCGCCAGATCAAGCAGGTCGACAACAAGGACGGCCCGACGCAGTGGATCGCGCAGGCGCTGCTGCGCGCGTGGCGCTTCGGCGAGGCGCCGCTCCCCGCGACCTTCACGTTTGTGGTGGACGGGCTGTACGCGTTCGGCCTGCGCGGGCGCCTGGCGAGCTTTTTTAACCTCTCGGCGTCGATTGACCTCGCGCAGCTGAGCGGGTTCGCGAAGATGGCGGAGATCAAGGTTGATGATTTGATTGAGGTGGAGATTAGGGATATTAATGTCGTGACGACGCAGATTTCGGTGCAGCCGTTGAGGAGGTTGGTGTCGGCCCCGGCGCAGAAGCAGCCTGGGGTGACGGGGCCGGGTGTCGCTGCCCGTGTGGCTGTATGATGAGAAGAAGTTTGTAAATGAGAGGCAGTTAATGACCTCGTGTAAGATCATGTTTATAGCATAGACTCCCAAAACGTGTGTACAAGATAGATACGAGGCAGGAACGGACTTGCCTCAGGAACGACTCAATTATACCACTTTGATTCAAATTTTAAAATTGGCGCGTAAAATTTGGTGAGCTATTTGTATGAAGCCAACCGGGAAGAATGAGGACATTTGTTGCAGCGTGTCAAGGGAGGAAAGACAGCTCATCGATCCGGTAAAGATGGTAATGGGTGTAGAAGAGAACGTTTGCCTGCTGGAAAATGAGCAGTTGTCGGTTGGATATCCAGCTTAGAGGTCTACGGCTCTTCTACTTTGGCCATGAAGGCTGCATGATTCTGCGATGGCCTAATATGTATGACCTGCTCTGAGCTGGTTTTGGAGAAAAAGTACGCAAGGGTTGGACTGCTTTCAAGCGGCGTAGTAGCGTGAGAGCTCCCTGATCAGCGAACATCTCACGGCCAAGAAGGAAGGTATGTCATCATACCAAATGCTGGTGAGAATTCTGGGGATATAAAAGGGGGCATACTTTGTGAGTCAAGATCTGAATGAAGAAAGAACAGGCAATCGACATGTTCTCTGGGGGCGTTTTTTTTGAGATCACATCTTCAAGGTTTACATCAAGCATTGTGGCTGAATCCAAAGGTTCAAGGTCTTCTGAAATGTTCAGATTCGGATGTATTCGTCAAATAACCCAGTAGCGAGGATGACAGACGGAAAGGAAGCGTAGTCTGCAGACTTGATCGACGTTGGCGGACTAAGAACCTCTGCTTCACCATTTGCCCGTTTCACAAGTTACTACTGGAGCTATTGGCGTATGACCTGACGACGGTCCCATTTCTCTTGCTTGGCAACAAATACATCCCAGACCTAGCCGCTACTGCCTCATGTGTGAGTCGTAAGTTTAGCTGAGGCAGTACGCGGAGCATGCCATCCATGTAACACAGATCATGTCATCATGTAGAAAGATCGAGGAATTACTTAAGAAGAGACATTTCAAGTTTTAACCAGATCAGACAATCTTCTGAGCCTGGTGAGATTGCTCTTCCGTTCATCAGCATCCAACCTCTGCTACAGGACTTTGGTATCCCTGGTCGACGCTTGCAGTCCTGTAACACCTCCCTTCTCTTCGTCCACAGTGTGTTTGCATATTTGCTTGAGGACCAATCGGAGAAGACGAAGCCAAACGTAGAGTATCAATGAGTCCAACAAAGTGAAGCCCCAAGGACTCTTCCTCACTTGCTGCTTGACTTACTGGTGGGATGACCGGGTTGCCGGTTACATTCAAAATCATCAGGACTATGCAGATATCAAGATCAATTTGGTGAAAAAGTCTTATCGTCAGTTCCAGTGTTTACCTTATATCCATCCGGCAAGAGACTGAATCAAGACTTGAGCGTGATGACTAGAGGACGGCGCAAGGGAGCCTACTGCGGCAATTTATTGGAACTTGTTGATTTGCGGTAGAACTACCGTCTTCTTAACTCGAATCCTGAGAGACGGGTTGATTCTCCGTTCGTGTGATGGCACAGCCGGAGAATGACGCGCTGGGCCATCCTCAAACACATGCCGAGTCTCGTACGGACTATGGATCCAAGGCCTAGATAGAAAACGGTGGAAGAGCTTGACGTAACAGCATCTCAGCATACATCGTCGGCCCGATGTTGTTATCGTTCAACAACCCGAGAGATCGCATCCCGCTTCTTAGTCGTTGTGTTCGAACTAAATGCAAAAAGTTTGTCCCTATAAATGTACGGCCATCAGCAGCTTCGTCATCATCTCTGGGGCATATAAACGCCAGTTGACCTCTTTATGCTGTACCTCAAAATGCAAGGTCTGTTGTTCCAGGGCAGGGCCTTGTCATAACGAGATTCTATATGCTTTTCGTCTAATAGGCGGCTTGAAGACCCTTGCTATCTTCTCATCGCAAGGCTTGCTTCTACGTATTCCTCATGGATAACAAGCTGACGGCGCAAGTGCGGGACGACGAGCTTGACTCGGCTCCTCATACCGCCTCCTTTCCCTGACAGAGGAGATTCGACCACCACATTGAACCTTGGAAGACACCCATAAACATCCAGTCTCACAACAACCAACATTTGCCATAAAACTGAAAAGTGGTATTTTGCGTACACTATATAGTAGTACAATAGGACATATCTATCCATCATCCCCTGCCCCATATTACTCACTCACCCTACTCTACAACATCACACACGCACACCTCTTCACGCCTTCACATCCTCACCCTCATCCTCCATCGGCGGGGCATCCTTCACGAGATCCTCCCTCGCCTTGGGAACCTCCTTCCTGCCCGTAACAAGCTCAATGCCAATCAACCCAGCCAACATTCCACACAAATGGCTCGTCAGGTCGACCGTCTGCTTGCCCCTCCGGAACAGCGCGGCGATATGCACACCCAGGAGCACCGCCAGGAAACCCAATCCCTGCGGCCCGTTCATCGGGTCCGGCGGGAAGCCCAAGATCTTGAACGTATCGAAGCGGTGCATCCAAAAGTACGCCGTCGCTGTGCCGAACACCGCGCCCGACGCGCCGACCGTCGACACCGTCAGGATGCCGCGCAGCGTGTAGATGGTCAGGCTGCCGAGCAGGCCCAGCGCGCCGGAGGCCATGTATATCGCCAGGAAATTCGCGCGGCCGATCTCGTCGTGCAGCGCGGTGCCGACGAACCACAGGCCGACCATGTTGGTCGCCAGATGGCTCAGCGATGCGTGCGAGAAGTTGGCCGTCAGCATCGTCACGGCGCGCGGCATGCCGTGCACCATGATGAAGTAGCGGTTGAGGAAGCCCCACAGCGGCGGGACGTGCCAGGCGGCGTAGACGAGGGCGTTGAGGCCGATGAGGAAGCCGACGGTCGCGGTGGAGGCCGAGACCTCGGGGTACAGCCGCTCGGTGTCGTGGGGCGGGGAGTAGACCATGGCGGCGGCGGCGAGGGCGCCGACGAGGAGCGCGACGACGGCGTAGGAGGGCAGCAGGCGCTCGAAGAGGGTGAGCTCCGGCGGGGCGTCGAGGTTCGAGGTGAGTTGGCCCTGCTCCTGCCACTTTTGCATGCGCGGGCTCATGGGCGGCCGCTTGATGGGGACCGTGGCGACGGCGCCGCCGGGCACGGGCGGGGGGAGGCCCTTCTCTGCGGCCTCGCGCGCGAGGCGGGCTTCTTCCTCGCGGGCTTTGGCCTGGTTCTTGGCGCGGATGGCGTCCATAACGCTGTAGCCGTACACCGGATCCGGTTTGACCTCCTCGGGAGCGTTGTCCTTGTCGCTGTTTCTGAGAGATGTCTTGGCCGAGTCGGTGTCGGCGGCGGCGTCGCCGTCGGCCTTTTCGGCGATTTCCTCCTCCAGCTGCGCGAGCTCGTCCTCGGCGCGCAGGCCGGCGTTGAGGATCTCGTCGACGGGGACGTTGTCGCGGAGGTACTTGAGGGCGGCGGCGCGCTGCTCGGGGCGGAAGGAGGCGGTGTTCACGGTGAAGATCGGGTCGTCGAGGGTTCCGGCGACGCGGCGGCCGTGGAGGATTCTGAGCAGGCGGTTGGCGGGGTTGGGCTTGAATGCGGGGCCGAAGACGGCCTTGACCTCGGCGGCTGTGAGGTCCTTCTCGCGGAAGGGGAGGCCGGTCTTGTCTCTGTAGTCTGCGGGGAGGTCTTCGTATTCGCGGATGATTGTGGATTTGGCGGACGAGGAGGAGGAGGCGTAGCGGAGTTGCGTCGCCCTCGCTGCGGGCGAGGGCCATAGGTTACGATGGATTGGTGACCATGATGACCTTGTGACGCGGGGGGCGGAGAACGTCGAGAGAAGTCGCAGCGGAGAGTTCGAGCTGTTGGCGGCTGCACGACGGCATGTTGCGCGCAGGCCGAGGCCGAGGAGGGATCGCGCGGGGAGGATGAGTGAGGTATTCATGGCTCCTGGGAGCCCCGTTCGGGCCAGTCGTTGCAGCGCACTGGGGAGATTGTTCACTCCTCAATGCGCCGGTGCCGAGTGCGGGATTCGGTGGGAATCAGGTGTTCCAGGGGGTAATTCCCGTCTCAATGGGGACAAACGCTCCCACTTCCTCTCGAGACTTTCGACGTTGCGTGGTTCGATGTGTGCGCACCGAAGAAGTCATCGACTCCAGAAATTCTTTGAGTGACGGAATCAGGGCCGCACCAACGGTTCGGCGGCGGTCTGTTCCGGACCACGGCGTGGTGTGAGTTTAGTCTGACCCGGCAGGCCCTCAAGGTACGATTGGTCGTTATCGATAAGGATGATGTCGACGGGGCGTTGTATCACCACACCCTCCAACCTTTCTTTCCTCCCTCCCTCCCCTGTTGGTAACCCCACTGCAGGAACCTTCCACCCCGCGGTTTGCGTACCTAGCCGACAACCTGAACTTGTTCCTGCTGCTCCTGCCGTTGCTGCTGCTTAGCAAGAACCCAGCACCGAGGTTTGGCAGGAAGCTGTCCGTCACACTACGTTACCTACGCAACACCACCACTACAATTCTACACCAAAGCTCACCCTGCAACGATCATCGCCAAAGCAGCGCACGATCGCGCCCATCCTCACCTACGTCACACCTTCTCAACGTAACAAACGAAGCACCACCCTCCACCAAAACCACATCGACATTTCGACCTACCTTCACTTCTCACCTCTCACTTCACCAACCATAGCAGAAAAAGGAAAGAAGTCCAAAATCAACACCACAAACACCAAACATGTCCTCCGCCGACACCGCCCCAATATCCCCCACCCGCTTCGCCGCCGCCCTCAAAGACCTCTCCCTGCCCACCCTGCACCTCAAGGTCCTCGAGATCCGCAACTCCATCCTGCACCTGCAGTACTCCAACGCGCAGCTCAAGCCCTTCGCCGAAGGGCTCGCGACAACCCTCGACGCCGCCACCGACGCCGCCGCCGGCCGCCCGGACCCGGACTGCGTCGAGGCCATCCGCGAGAACGAGGCCGTCATCGCCCGCATGGAGGAGCGCGTCGCCATCATCCGCGCAGAGGTCGAGGAGCGCGGGCACAGCTGGAACGAGTTCCGCAGCAAGGAGGAGGTCGAGGCCGAGGGGGACAAGGCGGAAGGCACTAATGGAACGGGTGTGAATGGGACCGTGACTGCTGCGACGACGACGAATGGATTGGCTGCTGCGCGGGAGGAGGAGGAGAGGACTGCAAACGGCGCGGGTGCTGCTGCTGCGCCGAGCGCGCACCCTGCGTGGTTGGACGGCACTTTTCAGACGGGCACGATACGCAACGGGGAGATCCAGCTGGATACCCAGCCGGGGCAGCGAGCGAATGGGACCGGCGGCCGGCTGACGGACGAGGAGCTTCGTCGGGCGATGGAGGAGCAGATGAGAGGCCTTGGTCAGGATGATGATGAGGATGGCGGCATGCACTTGTAGACGAGGCGGAGGATACCTACCGCTTTTCCAAGTCACTACTTAAAGATTGGGCGGCGTTCATCATGATTCGGAGAGAGATTAGGTTGGTGGAAATGGAAAAAGAGAGAAAAGGTCACGGAAAGAGATAATACCCTCATGTTCCTATTTTGCTTGCTAGCATGCCATAACAAAGGGAAGCTGAAAAAGAAGTGGAAGCTTGATCGCATCTATGTGCGCATCCAAGTGTCAAAGTGAGAAAGGAGAATGAATGAGGAATTCGACTGAACAAAAGGTCGCCGTCCCTTGGTGAGCAAGGAAAAAGATATCAACCCAAAGCCAATCCTCCTTTTGGGGAAAATCAAGAAATCATGTTCCGTATGCTGCTTGCTGCTTTTGCGCACATCTCAACGCCGATGCCAATCCAATCCGTTGTAATGCAGATGCCCTTGCCTGAACGCTATGCCCCCCAAATTGTAATAATGCAGTTGATGGCCCCCCATGGAAAAGTGGCAAATGGGGCCACAAGGAAAGGAAAGTTTTGTGTCCCTGGGGACGTGTTATGATATGGTTGCTGGTGTAGTCGGTGTGTTCTCATCCGACTTGAGGACGATCGGGTTGGTCGAGGCCTTGGGTGTGATGTCGGCGTCCTTGGCCGTGGCATGAGGTCTGGTGCCGTTTGGCCGTGCCTTCAATGCCTGTCTAGTGTTTGACCGGGAGCTGGTGATTGTTTCCAGCTTGGGCCGTCGGGGAGGGCTCGCGCGTCCCAGCGAGTCCCAAGCGCGGTGCTGGACGTAGTCGTCCTCATCCGAAGACGTCTCCTCCGGCGTGGCGGGGACTCTTCTGGCGCGCGCTCTGCGTCTTCTCTCTACCAGTTCGCCGTCTGATGATACTTCGGATTCCAGCGACAGGCTGCGACTACGGTTGGACATGTTCTTGCTCGAGACCGTTGACTTTCTAGATCTTGACCCGATAAGCGAGTCGATTAGTTCCGATTCCGAGGGGGTCTCGTCATGGCGGGGCTTCTCCGCCTGTCGCAGCTTCTTCTGAAGCGCCTTTTCGCGGACGAGCCTGTCAAGGGGAGGCTCCTCAGAAGCCATGGTTCTTCTGCTGCCGACAGTGCTGGTGCTGTGTGTTCTGGTGACGGGTACTCGGCCTTCCATGAGCTTGGCTGGTGGTGGCGGCTGCAGCATCCACTTGAGGGCGTCGGGACGAGAAGGCTTGCTTCCGACAATTGGGGGGTGGTAGTCGTTGACTGGGGGGTTTCGCGGGGTGGTGTAGAAGTTCTCGCGATCTTCGTCCGTGATGGCCTTCTCGCGACCCAGCTTCTCCTCGACGTAGCGTCCCGCCGTCTTGCCTGCTCCGACGATGTTGTCCATGAGCTTGTGGCCCATGCCAGACAGATTGTGGCCCCACAGCTCCTCGTCTTCGCGTTGGTATAACGTCCTGTTCCACCCATCGCCAGACAGTTTCCGTGCCTGCTCCTGGCTGATTGTCGGGCTGACGGGACCGGTGCTCTCGGCGGCGGTGCTCGCACATCCAAAACTCGCAGCGGTACTCGCGCGGCCAGCGCTCTGCAGGCCTCTCTGGCTGGCGTTTTTGCTTGCCGACTTCTTGGGCAGGTGGGGTCCCATGGCCATCTCCTCGGCCCAGTAGGGGTTGGTGTGGAAGGGGTCGGGATGGCGGTACAGTCCCGGCTGCTCCATTTCTATGCGTCTCTTGACCTCTCTTTCCTCCTTGGCCTTCTTCTTCGCCTTCCTAAACGCCTTCATCTCGTTACATGGTGTGCAAGCGAGGTAGTAGAAAATGGCCGACTGGATAGCGACTGGTAACGACATGATGGCGACGAATTGGCCGTAACCCCGGCAAGGGGAGAACGAGCAGAAAGTAGTCGGCGGCCGTAGGTGCACGTATACATCGAATGCTGAGGTGTCGTGTGTGGTGGAGGTTGACGAGGGTATTATAGACGGGGTGTGTGTGCGTGGGAAGGTAGTGCCTCGTGGCGGTTCGCGGGGAGAGGATGTCTATGCTCTTTGGTGGGAGAAGTGACAGGAACCAGGACCGCAATGGTGGATAGGTGTCTGCGGTAATGTCGAGGTTAAAGGTTATGGTGGGTTAGGTAGGCGAGCAGTTTTGCAAGTACTCGGTGGGTGAGTAGGTGGTCTCGTAGTCAGGTAGGGTGAGGTGAGTGATCTGAGTGATGGTCGAAGGAAGGGACCGCGTGCCAGCGCCAGAGAAGTTTAAAGCGCCATTGAAGTGAATCACCGGCGCGCAGCCCAAGACACAGTTTCGGTACAGAGGCGCAATTGCTGTAAGAGTGGCTCGGCCTGTGCGGCCCCCTGGGTACCGGGAGTATCGAGGATTGGTTTGGCGGACGGGAGGGTTTCAAGGTTGGCACCAGACGGCTATTTCGAGGGGTGTGTGTGGTCAGGGACGCTTGGTGGACGCTTGGTGGCTCGAGGGAGAGAGAGTTGTGCTTCTGCAAGGTAAGACGCCTCTTTGGTTGTGTTTGCTGAGTGTGTAATTGTGTTGAGTTGTCTGTTCCGGGACCGTAGCGCAGAGACGGCGTTCGGGGTGTGCCGGGCGAGGGATGGACGGGGTGTATGCGGGTGGTCGGACGGACTGAGGAAGAAGGCAGATGATGGCGATGGTGATGCCGGGGGCTTGCGTCGCGTGAGCAATGAGACGTTTAGATCTGGCACATGGGGGTTGTTGGGTTGGCAGTGACCAGCTGCTTGGTTAGGTAGGCAGTTGAGGATGGCAAGAAGCAAAAAGAAAAGAGGATAGCGGGAGTAGGGTGAAAAGCAAGGCGAATTGGACCGAATTGTTGGAGAGTGGTAGAAGCAGAGACGTCGACGTTTCGAAAAAGGGAGGCAGAGGCTTGCGCAATGAGAGACGGGAGTCGGGAGTGCTGGTCGCTAGTACTGGCGCTGGTGCTGGTGCTGCCACTGGCGGTGCTCGAATCAACGGTATCCGTACTGGGCCTGGCACTGGAACGAAAGGAACCTGGAAGGGGGGGAGTGGGTGGAGGACGGACGGGGACTGGACGGATGGAGGGATGGGGCTTGGTGCAGCAGCAGCAGCAGCGCAGCAGTGCCTGTGGACGGGTCGCGGTGCTGCTGCTGGGTGGAAGGGGGGGGGAGGGAAAGTATCAGGTACCTTGTTGCTTCAGCACCTGCTATGGTATGGGTTCCAATGAATGTCGCCAATGGCATGGCTCAATGGCCCCAAATTCCAGTGGAAATCACTGCAGTCTGCGAGAGATTGCGACTGTGGCCCTCGTCCCCCCATCCAGGTCCCAGGGCCTCCACAGATTCAAGCGATGAGGGGCCCTGACCCCCGTCCTCGAGAGGATCGTGGATTGGGGGGACATGGCACCGTAACTTCCAGATACGGCGCCCTCCATGCGCCGTGCGCCAATAGCAAAAGCCAGCGGCGCAGTGTGGGGTTTCTGCTTTCTCACGATGCATCTCTCTGCACCTCCAACATGCGCCATCTGCCTCTTTCGGGTTTGAGGAGGTTGGACAGCAGCACTCGACACTCGACACTCGACGCGGGGGAGCGGTGATGGCGCCTCACCTTCCACCTCCGGATGTCGGGCAGTACCACCTGTCTACTGCATCATCACATCAGGTAGTACGCAACCGATGTTGGAACACATCCTACCTGCTGTACCTGCACAGCAAGAGCAAGAGCAAGGCAAGGTACGCAGCCAAGCAGCGCCCAGGGGCCCTGTGCCTGTCCAGTGCGTCAGCCCGTCGCCCGTAACCAGGACGAGGAGGTGCTCCCGGGGAGGACGAGGACGAGGAGGGCGAGGGCGAGGGCGAGGACAAGAAGGACGAGGATTGGTGCACCTTGCGCATTACAGCGCAGCGCAGCGATTCCACGTCCAACATGTTTCCACCTCGACCGCCTCGAATCTTCCGCCAACGCACCGGCCAAGATGCCTTCAGTTCCTTGGTTTGCGTGAATGGGATTTCCCTGCAACACCTGTCCGTGTCTCCGGGGAGATGTGCGCATCTCACTGTCCATGACATGAATGTTGTCACGCACATCAAAATATGCCCGCCAAAGCTGTCCGACTCGGACTCAGAAGATCCCAATGGGCCAAGCAATCCATCATCCATCAGGTACGCTGTGAGTGTGTGTCTGTCCACCACTTGACGTCCTCCAGAGAAACAGCCACTGACAAGTACCAGTGACTTCCCTCCCCCCGACAACGCCCCCTCCCCCCCTCGACTTGGCCCGGCGTTCGACCTTGAATACCATGCGCTCTTACCGAACCCTCATCGCCTCAATCCCTTACCCATTCCCGCCCGACAATGACCAGTGACACCATGCGAGGGTGCTCCCCCCGCCCAAGGCCTTGGGTGCTGCTGCCGGAGTCATGAATCTGCAACTCGGCCAATTTGCGCCGTGTCGCGCCCTTACGCATTCAACACGCGCTGGGCGATAATTCCTCGCGTCGTCGACAGACTATCGTCCCCCTCCGCCCACTTGCATCGATCAATCCATCAGTCAATCGATAGTGGCTCGCTGGCATTCTTCAGTCGACAGTAGTCTATCCAAGCCAAGATTGATGTCAGAGTCGGGCGATATCGATTAGAGGGGGGCATGAAAAAAAAGGAGGTCAAATGAAATTTCCTCTGCACCCAATTTCCACCCCAAACTTGGCTCGGTACACGCCTACCTGGACCAGTTACCACCCAAAACTCACCCATGAATTATCAGCCAGACCGTTGCTTGTCTCACTCTCGGCCGTCCGCGCCCCCGAGAACGTCCCGCAGTGACCATTCGTTCCCATGGCGGCTCGAACGGCGCGGCGGGCGCGCGGAGGCGGCGTCGTCCTGGCGGCCGGCCACTCTGCGTCCTCCTTTCTAGCACCGACACACGTTTTCCTTCGCTGCTTTTCCCGCGCGAGCTGCCTGTCTCTGGCGTAGCGTCGGCCTGAGAGGCGTCCTGACTTGTCTTGGTCGCTAAGGGAATGGGAGATATGAGACAAGACGTGCGCCTCAGCGTTTGGCGCGCCAAAGCACCTAATTTTTCCCATTTTCCCCCTTCTCACCTTTTCCGGCATCTGTCTCTGTCGTTCTTATTTCCAGTGTTCGTCGGCACAGGCCTTTCTTCTCTTCTGACAGACAGCGGAGGAAGGGACCTCGGAGCGCATCGAACCCTCAAACAGGGGACCCTCGTTGGAGGGATATTATCGACGCCTATCGATACTCATGCCCTGTCGTTTCCACACCTCCCCTACACCATCTAGGTTCCCTCCCACATCCCCCTCCCTCACCAACAGGACCCGTGCCATGCGCAATGTACCGCCGTACCGTCAACCTCCTCCAGTTGATCCCCCATTCGCCGAGATATCGACAAGACGCATGCCATTTTAGACAATCCTTAGCCCATGCCGTTCAAAGAGGTTACAGAGCTGGTCAATGTCACAATGCGTTTCGCGCTAGCCAGTCGATTCCTCGGAATTCAACGTCGATCCTTTTTCTTCTAGACGTCGATCATCTACAGAATGCGTTCCCGGAGCACAGCGAGGAATACATCATTCTTGTGCAATCGTCATGGGACGTCCATCACCAACAGCCTGGGGAACGATGACGAAGGCTTCAAGAAACCACTACTGTCTCGACCAACGACAACTTGTGGCGAAAAAAAGAAGAAGAGAAAGGAAGCGCATTGAGGATAACATCACACATATCCCATCCCATCGTATTATCCCCCACCCTCCAAATCACTGTCGTTCGTTTGCTCGCTCGCCTGTCAATGCCATGCCTGCCAACACAAAGCCACTTTACCCGGCACCCCTCCTCTCCATCTCAACATCGCCTGCCGCCGCAACCTTCATCAGCACCACTTCGCGTCACAATGCACGCACTTCCCGCGGCAGCCTACCAGTCGATTACTTTCCTTCCCGTGAGCCTCCTCAATAGCCTTTACGGCTGAACGAACCACATCACTAAACCCGCCCATCTCTCGCGAATCCCATGAACCTTCTTTTCCCAACATGAAAAAACAAGAGACGACTTACACATACTGCAGCAAGGCGTACGTACACTCGCCAACTCTAAGCAATGCCTCGTTCCTTTCTTTCCTCGGACGGCGAGAGGAAACAAACGGCGCGTAATCCCGCGTGCCAAGACCATGCAAATGAGAGCGAGAGAGAACGAGAGAAAAGCAGAGATCTCACAAAAATCTCGTAACCTAACGCAATGTAAAAATAAACTTAGCACGATCCCGTCATCTAACGAAACCCTGTAGATCCTCCCTCCTCCTCCAGAGGAGGGGCCCGTGATGCTGCGACGACCCCCCTCCCCCATCTCCCGGGTCGCGACTAGCAACCGGGAGGAAAAGCACAATGACAATATCCAAAGCGAACACGGAACTTCCAACGTCCCGGAACGAAATACAGGACATGATGATATGTTGGGGATTAATCGCATGCAGTGCAGAGGCTGTCTGCGTAACTCTGCATAGGGTTTACCAAGTTGTCGTCTGAGTAGAAATTGAATTAGACATTGGACAACGAAGGCTCATTCCTCCTCGTCTTGAATATCTGCCTCTGAGATACCATTCTGCAACCCTGGATCCAGTCCCATTCCCTCACCCAAGACCCAAAAAAACCTCCCCAAGCACCCGTCGTCGTCGTATGCAACATACGACTCCACCCCCGGATACCGTCTCCTGTACAACACACCTCCCTCCATCCCACGCACCCGACCACTCGTGTGTTGGCTCCTTCCGAACTAACCCATCATCCAGAATCCCGTTGAAAACACATCTCAAAAGTCCGACTACAACCACCGGCCGCCGCCAACCTCCCGTCCCCACTCGCCCAACCGGTCCCCGAACCTCCGCATCCTCCCGTCCTCCGCCTGCCTCAATCTCCGCCATCCGACACAAACACCACCACCGCTACTGCAAAACTACTCCCCTTAGCCCCCATGCATCTCACAGAGCAGTGCCAGTCCAGTCCAACTGACCAAACCAAATAACCGCTGCAACAACATCACACCACACAAACCAGAACCTATAACCCGCATCAGCCCGGCGTCATGCATGTCTCAACCCCAAAGATCTCGCAGATCGACTCCGGCCATCACCATCGTCCATCGGGAAGGGGCGGTCAGTCAATCTCGCGCGCGTGGGCCCCCCACACGTAGGCGCCGGCACGGCAGCTCACTCCCACTCCCGTCCCTCCGCCAACTGGCTTCTCTCACATGCTAGACAAGACAGCTTACCCCAGTCTCGTCGACTCGTAGCGAGCCGCAGCCATATCCCGTGTAAAAAATCGTAGAGCATGCCGTCACGGGACTGGGCGTGCATCGCATGAACGTGGGGTCGCAGCTCATTACGTCCAACCGGCACGATCCCGGGGAGACATATTCAAAAGAGCCACCAGTCGTCACAGCGGAAAAGTGATGTTCACAACGAAAGACATGCATAGCTCGAGACATAGAACGGGGTGAAAAAAACCTATTGAAAGTATCTTGCGGGAATCTGCGCTAAACACACAACGACAGACGTGCCATGGCCGTTTCCCATGTGATTCAACCAATTTTGCCCTAAGAGAAGTTCCATTTTGTTCGCTTTCGCCCCGAGACCCAACTTCCTGGCTTCATCGACATCGTGATCTGTCGTTGTCATCCCCCGCTTCGTCACACGTCAGGTCTCGAAGCCGAATAGAGAGAGAAATCGAAAAAAGCATGTGCAAATCACTTAGCCCGCTGGCCAATGTCCCCCAACTCCAGATCCCATACCGATGCTGAGATCTTTTTTGTATGTGTGCGCGATAGGCCGATGGCAAGCCACGTGCCTTCCCCGGCCGCGCCTCCGCCTTGCGCGGATGCGATCGACTCGAGTTCGGCGCCCCTCCATGACGTCGAAAGGGGATGCATGTGAGAGTTTTTCGTTGGTCCGCACTCCAGGAAGAAGTATTGTACAGTTAAAATAACAAGTGACAGTCAGACGACGCCCGGTGATGGGATATGATGTAGGAGCGTGCGTCTAGAGCGGAATGTCCTGGAGAACAATGAGGGTGTGTGACCGTTTATACATCCCACTCCTCCTCCTGGGTGCTCAGGGCGGAGAAGGAGCCGTAGGAAGGAGCAGGCTTCGCAGCCTTGCCGTTGGACGCAGCCGGCTTCTGGACGGCCTGGGCGATGGGGCGAGATTGGGCCGGGGCGGGAGCGGCGGCGGCGGGGGCCTCGACCTCGGGCTCGGCAGCCTGGACCTCCTTCTTGGCCTTCTTGGACTTCTTGGAGACGGTGTTCCACTCATCCTCCTGCTTGAGCTGCTCCATCTGCTCCTCCTCGGAGGGGAGCGAAGAGATCCAGTTGTCGGAGGCCGGGGCGGGAGCAGCGGCGGCGGAGGTGCCGTTCTGGGCAGGAGCGTCGAAGGTGTCGAGAGGCTGGACGGCGGCAGAGCTGCCGTTGGTGGAGGCGCCGTTGGGGCTGCCGGCGGTCCAGGAGTTCTTGCCGTTGGCAGCAGCCATGAACTGGGAGCCGTCCTTGGCGGGGGTGCCGGAGGCGATGCGAGCGGTGCGGAGCTGCTTCTCGAGCTTGACCTTGCGCTCCTTCTCCTCCTCCTCGCGAGCAGCCTTCTTGGCCTCGGCCTTTTGGCGGTTCTGGCGCTGCTTCTTGGTCTCGGCCTTCTCGGGGACCTTCTGGTTCTTGGGCTTGGTGGCCTTCTCCTCGGTGCCAGTCAGGCGGAGGACGGAGGGGCCGGTGGCGGCGGGCTCGAGCATGTCACTCACTCCGCTGGCGTCGACGGGCGCCACCTCGGGGGAAGCGGCGGGAGACTCCTCAACAGCCTCGACGGCAGGGGCCTGAGCGGGCTCCGGCTCGGCGACCTCAACGAGCTTCTCGACAGCGCGGGACTGCTTGACGGACTTTTGCTTCTTCTCCTTGTTTCCAGAAGACTTGCCATCAAACTTCTTGCCCTCCTTTGCGGCGGCCATTCTTCTGGCAAAGTCATTGTTGTCGACCTTCTCATCAGGGTCGTTGCTCAGCCAAGCGGATGAGTCGTTGGCGGTGGAAGAGGCCTTGTGCTCTGCAGGCTTTTGTGATGCAAAGGCAGCCTTTCTTGCCTTCTTTGCGTTGTTCTCCTTGCGCGGCTCGACGTATGGCTTGACTCCCTTGGGAGCAATCTGCTTGCCGTTCTTCTCAGCCATGTAGTAATAGGTCAGACCTCCAGCCAGAGCAAGAACCACCAGGTACCCGCCCATAGTCTGGGTCGTGAGGAACTCGGAAGTAGGCATTGTGAGTGGTATTGGAGGCTCGAGGCACTCGCTTTGCGATGGATATTAAGGGGTTTGTTGATTAAGCTCGCAAGGTGCGATCGAAGACGGTGGGTTATCGGAGCAGTACCGAAACCTATGCCGAGATAACACAAGGCGTGTCTTCGTGCTTCACGGATGTTGGAGAAGCGGAGAGGATGGGATGTCTGTTCAATGTGAAGTTATTAGCATCAGGGCAAGATTTGAGTTAAGCTTTGAGTAGGATGCATTCATCCAGGGTAGCTGGGGCAGGTGCGGATAGGCACATACAGAGGGATGCAATCGGGCGCAACAATTGATGGCTCGACGCTAATAATGTGCAGGAGTGATGGGGGCGGGAAGGTGTGAAAATTGTAGAAGAAGGGAAGAGAGGCAAAAGGGTGATGAAAGAGGTGTTTCAACCACGCGATTGAAAGACTGGCAGGATGTCGTGTTCAGATGCCAGGTAGCTTGGCAAGAGCAAGGAGCAGGCAAAAAAAAAGTTACCAGGTGGCTTCTCAGCAAATATCCAATGGGCGCCAATGGGTGTGGTCGTCCGGTGGTCCAGTTTGGTGCTAGCAGTCCACTAAGGTGCCAGCAATGGGGATTTCTGACAGACCAGGACTCGGGCAAGGGAAGGGGTCCCGTCACGGATTCAAGACCCGACCGCCGCAGAAGTGCTGCTGCTGCTGCTGATGCTCCTGTCGCTGCGCTGCTGCACCGTACCCGGTGTGCATCCGAATCCCCCAAGAGTGGGAATTACGAATCGGGTTTGGTGTCGTTGCCGCAAGTCGCAGGTGCCCCAGGGATGGTTTGGTCTGGCCGGAGAGCTGAGATGAAGCGGGAGGCGAAGACACCGGCAGGAGAGAAGTGTCCAGACCAAATTGTGCGTAGCAAAAAAAGAAATAACCGGAGGGAATTGGCGATTCGCAAGGCTGAACAGGCAATTGGATTGAAGCGAAGAAAAATTGTCACTCACCTTGAGGCAGTCGCATTGACCGATCGTCGAGCTGGTTGTTTCTCCAGAGCTTGAGCTGGAGAAGTGGACAGGATGAGGTTATCTCTCCAGGGCCTTGTTATGTAATTTCCTGGGCCACCTTGAAAGTGACAGCTTCGCAATTCCACGGGTGGAAGGGACCGGGACGCTAGGATCCGTCCTCCAAGCACGGGCTTCGGAGTAATTGCAAGCTGCAGAGGTCGCAGAGGTCACGTGGCCTTTGGACTGAGGTAGCTGCCTACACGTGATCGTCTTACTCTCGAGCTTCTCATTGGATGTAGCAGATAGGCGGCGTTTTGATAACTCCGGGAAGGCGCCTACCGCAGATGGGAGCTCCCCTGCTGAGGAAGGAGGCAATAGGGTGCCGAGGGACGGCTCTTGCCTCGCGTGAGAAAGACCCAAGAACAGAGTGAGAACAAACACTACATCATACCTAGCAATCACTTAAGTTCAAAGTAAAAATAGCCATGGCCAGGCTCACGTGTGTGCGACACCAATTCGCTCCTTTCCATAGCTCCCGAGGCTTTCCTTCCCGCACCTCATCCAATGTTGGAAACCTTGAGTTGCAACCTGCCGCATGTCAGATCCCATTTCCCCGATAAGAGAGCTGCGACAGCGGTGCCTGGGCCAGCTGTCCCTTATCGCTCACCTGCGCTGGCCTGAAGGGGCTTAGCGGCCCTCTCCAGGACGCTGATTCCCACTAAACCCCACCATCGACGTTAGGAAGAGTTAGGAATGAGGGGTCGTCGCCTACCGAATCTCTATGCAACGCCGTCACTGATGCGAGAAAACCCTTGCGGGACGACGAACTAGAGAGCTTTGAACCTCTCACTGTTAGGAATTTAAGAATCGCTGCCGGACAACTCCGTCAACCACTACCCACCGCCGATATCCGTCGAACTCCGCCTGACTCAGCGGATCCGGTTTTATATAACGATTCAACGGTCCCTTTCGAGATACTGTCTATTATCGTGTCGCAAACCGTCAAGACTTGAGACGAAACAACTTCGACTCTTCATCTGAAAAAGAAAAGTAACAATAGTATACCCACCATCCCTAGCCATGGCCCCAAAGAACCGTGTGATCATCGATACCGACCCTGGTGAGAACACCCAACGCAAGATCAAGACGTACAGTGAGGCTGATTATCAAGCTAGGTATTGATGATGTTCTCGCCATGCTCTTGGCCCTCGCGGCCTCTCCTGAGGAGTTGGAGGTCATGATGATTTCAGTCACATACGGCAACGTGCCTCTTCAGAGGTATGCATCCTGGTGTCCGTCGACTTCTCGGTATTGACCAATCTCAGCTGTCTACGCAACGCGGTTGCGCTGTTCCATGTTCTGGAGAAGGAGTTGGCCTGGCGCAAGGAGAACGGCAAGCCTGAGGGCTTTGAGTCGTTGAGAGCTTATAAGCCTATTGTTGCTGTCGGGGCAGAGCATCCTCTTGAGGATGATGAGCTGGCAGCCGACTACTTCCGTGAGGAACACCGCCTGCCAAATGCCATGCCAAACACTGACGAACACAGATGGCATCGATGGTCTGCACGGCGTCCATGAGAAGCATCCCCACCTAACCCCCGACGACAGATGGAAGGCACTCTTCCACACAGAGAAGGACGTTGACCACGACCCGTCCCCCTTCAACCAGTACTTCACACCAGCCAAGCAGGTCGCTCACAAGGAGATTCTGCGCATCCTGAAGGAGAACCCTCCCAACACCATCTCCATTTGCGTCGTTGGCCCCATGACGAACGTCGCCCTTGCCGCTGCTGAGGACCCCGAGACCTTCCTCCGTGTGAAGGAGCTGTGTGTCATGGGCGGTGCCGTCCATGTTGAGGGAAACATCACCCCCGTTGGTGAATTCAACACTTTTGCGGATACCGTCGCGGCGGCCCGAGTCTTCGCCCTAACCTCCCCCAACCCCCGCTCAACCATGCCTCTCATCTCGAAGGAGAAGTCCTCTCTCCCGCCTTACCCGGCCAAGCTGTCCAAGCAGCTCAAGCTGACCCTCTTCCCCCTCGACATCACGACGCCCCACCTGCTCAACAAGAACTTCTTCACCGAGCAAATCAAGCCCATCGTCGAGGCAGGCAGCCCTCTTGGCCAGTGGGTTGACCACTTCATGTCCAAGACGTTTGAGAAGGTTGAGTCCATGGAGGGCAACGGCGAGGAGCCCGGCCTCTCCCTGCACGACCCTCTCACCGTCTGGTACCTCATTACACAGTCCGACCCCAAGTGGAAGCCCGTCGCGGAGCCCGAGGACATCCGCATCGAAACCTCTGGCCAATGGACGCGCGGAATGCACATCATTGACCGCAGAGTCAGAGCCAAGTACACCGAGGCGGCCCTCGAAAGCGATTCCACCGGCGAGGGTGTCGACGTCCTTACCCTGGCCGAGGTGCCCGGCGACTGCGGCGGGTGGCTCAGCTATAGCAGAGGCAACAGGATCAACAGGATGGTCGAGTCTCCCGGCGAGAAGCTGTTCGCACATGATCTGATGAAGAGGATCTTTGGTTGAAATGTATAGAATGCGACGACCCCTGACTGTCTTCGGGGGCTTCTCGTTTCGGTGTCAGCACAACAGCATTGAGACTGGCATGGAGATTGGATAGAAAAAGGCAGGCGCATACCCCTTAGGAACCCAAATGTTCATTCTCTACCAACCCAGAAAACATTCAACGCCGTGATTTTGTGTGTCTTGCGCGCCTCCATCTGGCAGGCTCGTATCTTCCCAATACTCGGGTATCCCGCTCGCAATTAAATAAAAGAAAACCAATCCCTGCTTTTCGACTCAGATGCCATGCTGTCCCTTCGTCGTAGTTTTCGCCTGTCTATACGTGCTTCGTTCCTCCAATGGCGGATCCCTTGACCTCAGTCCAGTTGATGCTCTCGTCTAGTTGCTCGTCTACGAGGCCGACGGTGCAGACGTTGTCGCCGCGCACGAGGTAGAGACCGAGGGGGACTTCGACGGAGGGCTCGCCGCTCTCGGGGGTCTGGATCACGCGCTCTTGGGCATTGCTGAGGACCTGGGCGCATGAATTGGTTAGCCGGCTGCTGGAGGAGAGAGCGAGCACCGGGAACGAGAGTGCCTTACGAGGTTTGTGTTTTGGTCCGCGGCTTCGAGGTTGCCGACGAGGATTCTCGAGTCGACTGTGACAATGAGCACCTTCTCTGTTTCCGATCGTTAGCAATTGTAGGATCGTGGCCTGAGAGGTGTGGTGGAAGATCGTGACATACTGTTCAAGTAGCCTCCGAGGGTAGCCATGATTGCGGTCTAGATTCGATGGTTGGACTCGGGGATTGGCGTTACTTCTGGCTAATATGGAGCTACAAAGAGGCGATAGCAGGACGTTCTGGGTATTCGTCGCGGGACCGTTTGGAATTCGGGGTCTCGCTCAGCTGTTCTTGTCGTATCGAAATGTTGGACTCGGATGCCGCTTGGTGAAATTCGGAAATCTGAGAGGGACCTTGTAGCTCCCACACTAGTCCTGTTTGGGAAGAGGTGAGCACGGCCACTGGGGAGCTTCTGTCACCCAATGAACTGGTCTGTGCGTCTCGCTGTTCCTGGACCAGACCCTTGAGACCTGGTGCTGCACTTTCCTTCACCCCATGTTCAAAGACTCTGCGCTTCACGGTGTTTGCATTGACTTGGCATTCATTGATCTCTATGCCAAAGATACTCTTGGCCTCCAAGAAACCAAGATTTTCCCAGTCTTGATGAAATGTAATCGAGGCAAGCCACCAAGTGGTGGGAATAGCAGATCTTTATTGCCGACTTATCAGAGCTGACGGCTAGGCCGCCCAAAATGGAAGCTGCACCAGCGAGTCGCATCGTCTGCTGTGCCGCTTGCCCGAATACACTGAAGCGGCATTTGAAGGGCGCGCAATCCAGACCCTGGGCGAGACGACCAACGACGTAGAGCGCTTCTCCTCCCAGCCTTGCACCTCGTTCGTTGTACACGCGTCCAGGGCCGGGCGTCTCTGTCTGGCTCCCTTGGGCATGTTGAACGATTATGATCGTATGTGTGGCTCTCTGAGCTTTACTGATTTTTCAGGACTACGAGTGAGTCTGGACAGACACACCGCCTCATCTCTTGGAGATGGACGCGCACGTCGATGAGGATGCAGCACCCGCCGCCCAGAAATTCATCTTCTCGAAGCAGGACGAGAGGAGGATCAGGCGGCGGTGTATATGGGCTGCTTTCTTCTTCGATGCTGTTGCAATAGCCCTCATCATACCTCTTTGCGTCGGTGGTTGGGTTCACAACGCCAATCAGGTTGGTGGGGCAGTCAACAGCGAAGACATACATCTCGTAACAGTCAGTATACACTGTTCGACACAACGCGTTTGTCACTGACGTGAAGGGAAAAGTGGTCGGCGGTATATCGCCGGACTGAGAGCCAGCGCCAGAGCACATTTGTTTTCACTTGGTTCTTGAGTAGCTGCTGCTTCAAGGAGGCGTATGTTGACAGCAGCTATGCGCTGGCGGGCTGCGTACACAGAACGCCCGGCAGTGCTTTCGATCTGCAGAGCATCATCCAAGACGTCGAAGACAGGCTGGGGGAGCAGGACAATGTGGAAGCTGGCCCAATAACGGACCCAGAAGGCCGCTTCGTGGGACCATCGCCAGCAGAGTTTGCGACAGCCGACGTCGTCACCTCGACACGGGATGCGCTGGCGTCCTACGGAATTTACCTGGCAATCAACATGGGTACCTGGATCTTCCAGATCATCTCCAAGAGACACCACTACGCTCTCAACGCATCCCACTACCGCGTAATGACAGCCGCGCAAGTCCTCGCACTGTTCGCCTTGCTCGTCGCCTCGGGCATCACGACAGCGGCAGCGTACAAAGCGAAGGCGGCCCTGGACGAATTTGACGATGTGTTTCCATACCATGCAGTTGGGTCGTCATTCGCAGCCCTGACGTGGTGCGCCTTCGTCAGCCATATGCTTGGATGCCTCGCCTACGTCGGGGCGGTGTTGATCTGGCACCGCCTGCAACGGCCGGAATTGTATCCACCAGAGCCCGAGGACGAGATTGAGCGGGCGAGGAGGGCGGGCCCGCGTGGAGAAGTGGCCGAGTATCGCCTGCGGAGACTCGACGAGCCGGCGGTCCATCGGGAGGTTGATCCCAATGCTGCTGTCGATGATGAATTACCGCCATATTCCAGAGTCGACCCTAATGAAGGGAGAATAGTCAGCCAGGAAGGAAGAGAGCCTGAGATTGTGGAAGGGCCCATTGAGTTGGCTCATCTCAGAGGGATTCGAAATCCGCCCTTTCAACCGGTGGACGAGCAGGGAAATACCCCAGCTCCGGCGTATGAGCTTCACCAGTGGCCACCAAATCTCAGGACGTTACGGCGCCCAGAGACCTAGTTTTTGATGTTTGATGATACCAGGTTTCCTTCTCTTTCATGTTCTAATTTTTGAAAGCTTGTCAGCGGCGACGGGATTACGGGTTGTAACAAAGATACCTTGTGTTTATAATGTTTTCAATGAAGATGATGCCTCAGCAAGATCAGTGCTCAAGCTTCGGGGGCAGGTGCGCTGAGCTGTGGCATCCCCAGGCGCGTCTCTCGCCCCACGGCGTTCGTCCAAACTCCAAACTCCACCCGACGCGGGCCTCACCCAGCTTAAATCTGACCTCACCCAAAGCGCGTAGCTTCGAAACCTTGCTGCCCCCGACAAACCAAGCTCGCCACAATGCCTTCCCAGGACACGCCGGTCATCTACGCGGAGCTCCTGGCAAACATCCGCCAGCTGTCCGTCGCAGTGACCCTACCCTCGCCTGCCGAAAGAAGCACGCAAGGCAGCGTCTCGCCAGATGGTTCAACGCTGCACATTGCACACGCAGGCACACAAACGCCGTTCTCCCTCCCAGGCAACGTCGTCGCGCCCAGGAACGGCGTCCTCCCCGCATCGCACCCGGGCTCTCGCGTCCTCTCATGGCGCCTGCCTCTGTCTGACGCATCGGCGCCGCTGGCACGCGGGCCGGTGGACGAGCCCGTGCCGTGGGCGGCAACCGATCTGCTGTCGGAGTCGGCGGTGGCTTGCAGGGGCTGCGCGGCGACGGTAGTCCCGGAGGGCACGGCGAAGGAGTGGAAAGACCTGCCGAGCGAGAACTGGGCTGAGATGATGGACTTTTGGCACTGCCACAAGCCGACGGATCATGAGCACGATCACGAACCTGAGCACCTTGCCAAGCGTGGCTACGGCGCCAACTCGAGCATCGCGGCGCAGAACGGCGTGGGTCTGGTTGACCTTACGTCTCTCCTGTTTACTGAAGCCGACTGCTCGGGACTCGTGGTAAGTGGATAACTCTGCTTTCGTTCTGTTCACCATCAAGTTCTCCAGTGACATGTCTGAACGGGGCATTAAGAAGGAGGCCATATTGGCGTCTCTGCCGCTCAGTGATGTGGTCACCGATACTCCGCCCCGAGATCGATTCCGTCGTTCCTGCCCCGGCAGGCTTCCGGCTTGCTGAAACCTCTGTTCGCAGATGGGTTCGGCGGGCTTGGAAGAAGACACCCTCTTCTTTTCACTGGGGACTTCCAGAGCCGTGGAAGCCTCGGGATTACCAAGAGGGACATGCAACGTTTCGCGTTTTCTTGCTTCTACCATCTCCTTTGCTTACCTCTCCTTTGTGTAGTTCTCTTGCTCCTCTTACGAAGCCGGCTCAGAAACCAGCTCAGCAGTCTTGGCTGGTGAAGCGGACCCTCCACCGCGGATGCTCTACGTTTTCTGCTCCGGCTGCAAGACCCATGTCGGCTTCTTCAACGTCGCCATCTCGTCCGTCCTTCTCTTCAAGTGGCAAGTGTCATGCCGGACGGCCGTTGAGAGCACCCCGCCCAGCAGCTCCGACTGTCTCGCTGCGTCGCTGACTGCAACCCTGTCGCGGTCCGGCTCGTCCAAGTCGGTGGTGGTGCCGACGTTCTCATCGCCCCAGACCGCGAACAGCGGCAGTGATGATTCGTCGCCTTCATTGCACCTGTGGATTCTGAACAGTAACATCGCGTATGCCTCCTCCGGGCGCGAGGGCAAGCGGTCTGCCATCAAGCTGCTGTATCGAGAGATACTCCAGCATGAGGCGGACGCGATGCTGGAGACCATGACGTCGGATGTGCAGGAGGTGAATCTTCCCATGGCGGATATTTCTCGAGCAGCGGAGGTTCTGCGGAGCAGCACCGAGCTACTTCCGCCGAGTGAGCGAGTTTTCAAGGAATGGAATGTCGGCTTATTGGATAAGTGGCAGGCGGGCAGCGTGCCATGAAGCAGTGACGACCTAATGGCAGGTTTGGGAACGCTACACGCGACGCATGGAGAGCATACGACACGGTGATGAGGATGAAACTTCCTTCGAGGGAAATCTCTCATTTTAAAAGCAGGCTGGCTGTTGTATACGACGTGCCGGACAGCACCTGCTACCCTTGTTGAAGCTCTCCGGGTCATGGTCGCAGCTTCATTTCCTTCGCCAGGTCCTTTATCACGAGACGACTGCGAGTAAGCTGAGCGTGGCCAGCGTCGGCTCCAGCCAGATCGAATCCGCGAGCAAGAAAACCATCCAAGTGCAAATGGCATTGCCCTGAGCGTCGTCAGATGTTTACCTCATACTCTTCCGAGTCTTTTCTCGGCTCGATCCCGTACATAGACACGCGGCAGGCACTTGCCATTGGCAGCTACGGCGATGATTTGGGTTGACCTTTGCCGTGGAGGGTGAAGGTTGTCGGTAAAGGGGGGAGGGCACGTCTAGATGCTTCGACATAAAGTCGCTCTCGCACATTCAAGTGTGAAGAGCTGGAGAAGTATGCACGTCTTCGCAGGAAGGGCGTCACCAAGGATGACGTAGTTTAGAATAACATTAAAATATATTCACATTTTTTCCCTGGCAACCTACGTGAAGCTGCTCCTGCTCACTTCAGGTCTTGGAAACCATATGTCTGCATGCAATTGCCACCAGCCCATGAAGTGAAGTACACCGACACACCTATTAGCTACTGCGTCAAGGTTTCGGCCGGGCTACGTGGCGTACTTGCTGGGGCTCTTTTGTATGTGAATCATTACAGGTATTCGTGAACTCTAGCCATTTCTTCCAAGTCTGAGAGAGGTCGGTGAAACAGTGAGAGACTTAAACGACCATTGAGTAGATGGCATTACTCCTCACGAGGCCCGCACAACGCTGCATTATTTAACCCCCGCGCCGTTTCTGTTAATGGTCCCAAATCACAGCCAATGATCTTCCCCTGTTTGCCGAGGCTTGAATTGTTTGACGAAGCATACAGTCAACCTTTGCTTTCTGGAAAGGTTGTGTAAAGTCAGTGCCAACCATTTCTGAAACCTCCGCGGCGCTGCTGTTTGCCCCCGTCTCCGACGTGCTATTGTGTTACTAATAAACAGCAAAAGATCTTTCGGTAAGTTATTGCATAGATGGGTTAGACTGTATTCGTCGTGCATGATGCGCCTGATGATCTGACCTAAGATTCGTTTATGAACAGGTCGAGAGCTCCAATCGGAATCGCCAGATTTGCCGGCTTCTGCTTGTTAGATTCGCAATCATATTGCCTTTTATATCCAAGTTCACATATCCTTGGAGAATAATGTGCTTTCTTCCGCTCTATGAGAATTCAGCTGAAGGGCGGAACATCTATGGGACCACTGGGTATAAAAGAAGCTCAAATGGCAGCTGAGAAGTCGGCAACGCAATGCCTTCCAACTTCTTCGTTCTAAGGATACCCTACATTACATATCTGACCGCCATGCATCGATCTTGAAGAGCATACACACGACCTAAATGCTGCAACGCGGTGATGATTTCAAGTGATGTCACTGAATACTTGCGAGGAATAGACGGGTATGGCTGGACGTCGACAGTTGGTGATTTCGTCTGTTATGACTGGTTTCTCAACGAACTCTGAAGATCTGAGTTCACCGCAAAGAAGGCTGGGTTTGTCGAATGCTTGGTGATTGCGCAGATCCATTATGTCTACTCAGCGCCAAAAGGTGCAACATTGTGTTGCCTGACTTGAACTTACAACTATGGAGTATTTATACGCATATTGGACTGATTCGAAGCATATTAGAGCATCACATGAGCACCATCATGAGTTCAAAGTGGCTACCTCCTCGGGTAGATACCGAGGTATTGTCCCTTGCTATAAGAGAAGATTTGCTGCTCAAACTTCAATGCCCAGAACGCAATGCGGCGCTTGGCATATACCGTGTGTTCCTCAAGGAAACGTCGAGCAACGATAGCCGATATGAGTCAAGGGCCACTCCCAACGCCAAGAGGCGTCTTGTGCGCATCGATGTTGTTGCGACTGTCTCAGTTGCCGGCGCCGTCAGTTTTGGTTGTATCAGAATTGTATACATGCATACCATCAGAGCCTTCGAATGTTCATTCAGTATTGATTATCACATTGAAGAGTATTTTCGAGCCTGTCTCCATGTAAATTCCAAATGAAAAGGAATTCATTCGTCACTATGCTCCATCAAATTGTGTCCTACACACTTGTCAACCCTGACAACTGATCTTAACCCAGTTGTACCAGACACCTCCGCACCCTTTTACGGTTGCCATCAAATGGTAAGGTCGTCCGCGGCGTCGTTGGAGGCTTCTAGCTTGCCTGGTTCGCGTTGAAGGTGCCACCTTGAGCACCTGTTGAAGCCCGTCACTGATATGTCTGGTTTATCAAAGCAATCCGCTCATGGTATTGAACTTTGATTTGCCGAACATGATCTCGCCCATGCTTGGTTGTTATGCGGACTGAAGGTTTGTGACCAGGTCCAGCGTTCGTGTAACAGGGCCATCTCCCGTCCATCATATTTGGCAGTATGATCTTCGACTTATTCAGACAACGACGACCGAAGCCCCGTCAAAGTCGGCGGCTGGCAGGTATTTTCGTAAACTGGTCATCATATACTGATATATCGGCATTGATGGCAATGGCGAGAAACTTGTATTTCTTCTGCGGCTTCTTCACCTCTGTCAACCGCCATTAGTCTCCGATTTTGTACGTGATGACAGCTCCTTTATTGAGGGACACTGGCGATTGTTTCAGCAGGTCAGAGGAAACGAACTGCGTGTAGGCTGTTGTCAATTATGTTATTTGAGTTGTATGGTGCTTATTTGTGTCGATGGTTTTCCCCAGCATGATAATGCGTTCTTTGAATCCTGTTTCTGACCATCTCTATCGTCTCATTAGATCAATCGCAGTCACGTATGCAATATCTCGTACATCAACTTTTCACTGAGGTAGTGTCACAGGCTCTTGTACACACATATAGCAGGTGTACTCACAACACAGAGGTGCTGAAGGCCAACGCAAAAAGAAAATAACTCAGCAAGCAAAGACACCCTTTAGGATCAGAGGGCGCCGCCAGGAAGTCAGAAAGCAACTTAAGGAGAGCAGAGAAACCTCCAAGTCCAAGGAAGTTTTCAACCAACACCGTTGATAGCTATCATTGTTGATATGAGTTTTATACCCACCAGCCTTTTTCAAAGAGACCTCCAAATTTTCCTGTGTCTGCGCTTACTGTGTACTTAATTACTCCTTTTGGAGACAATGCAAATAGTATGGTAGAGAGTATAGCTACAGGAAAATCAGTCGCTCTAGCACAGGAAGAATAGGCAGTCTCTTTTTACTAGGTTGTGCATTGTTGACATTTTCATATGGAGCGGTGTCCCTGAGTACAGAGTGGAAGGAACGACCCGTCTCCATCTTCCTGAATCCCCTCGATTGCTTCTTGCCACCTTTGACAACTACCTCATAAGTCCTTCTTACTCATTCCTTTCAGATTGCTGCAGTGCGTTCAGACCCACCTAAGGCAGCTTTGCTCTCTCCTTCCACCTTCAAGCTTCCGCACTCGTCTTGTTTTCGGACTACCTACCGGCCTTACCTGCCTCAGACAAGGTCTTCAGGCAACTCAGGCTTGCCGCGTCAACAAACCTCCCTTTTCCACAACAAAAAATCTCACTGCCTCTGACAGTCAGGCCCCCTCTTCACAAACCACGCTCAAAGCCTGTTTCATTTACCCCTGCAGTCACATTCCTCTTATTTTCCTCACCTTCCATTCACAACATCTTTCCTGCCTCACAGAAGTTTTGTGGTGCGGTAACGCAATCTCAACAACGAAATGGCAGGTAGCGATCACCCAAACATCAGTCTTCTGATGTCAAAGAAGCAGCTCAGCCTCTTTCAGGCCAACAAAGCAGTTGATGAGTTCTTCGTGAGTTGCCGCAACCCTAATAGCATGCACTTTACTAATATTTTCATGTCTACAGGACTGGAAGCAGCACCACAAGAGAGAGTCCCTTCCCGGTCTGACCGGTGTTCTCATCCAGCGCGTGTCTGTCATCCTCAGCGAGTGCCCCAAGCACTTTGACCTTGATAGCAGCCTCATGAGCGCTCTGCTGAAGTGGGTTGCTATCTACAGCAAGCTGCGCAACGGATCCGAGGACAACTATGAGAGCGGCCTCAAGAAGCTGGTGTACTCCATCTTCGCTAATGCTGATTGGATCGTTTCCCACGACAGCGAGGAGGGTGTCATCAAGCGTCAGTTCAACAAGTTTGAGAAGGCCATGAACCAGCACGAGAAGACTAGCGAGACCTGGGTTGAGACCGCAGCCAAGTACGGCGCTCAGGAGTGGCAGCTGCGCCGCGACCAGCCCCGGCTTGAGGAAGCCCGCCTCAAGCAAGCCTTCCCCCGCATGACTGCTCTGGGCGCCATGGAGGCCACGAATGGAGAGATCATAGACAAGACGGGCCGCTTGCATCGCGACGTGAACAAGGAGAAGGACAAGACCGAGATGCTTCTGACGGAGGAGGGATACAGACTCGATTTCCAGTACGACTTTGGAACCATGACTCCGGTTTCCTACTCGGACGATGAGGGATACGAGGGAGTGCACTACAACGTCCCTGGTTGCTCGAATGGTGGAAAGGAGATTGCCTGCTTGATGGGAAAGAAGGCGGCTCAGTGAGGATGATGTCGATGTGATGACGTCCTAGGAGGCCTTGGTTTCCGACGAGACGAATGAACTGGCAACGCATGAGCCCGTGAGACGACATGAGAATTGGCAACGAAACAGACTACAATTCAGGTAGACCATGAGTTGTGAGAATTTGAAGATAACTTGCTCCATCATCGATGAGACCACAAGTAACGTGACTGACGGAAGTCAAATTGAACCTTGCCAGGAAAACCGATGGTCCGGGACGGGGATGCCGTAACATGTCAGGTCGAGCGCCCCGAAAGTCTGCCCAATTTGTCGCGGGTGGAGCCCGTGCCCTCGGCTGCCAGCGGGTGGCTAAGATGGCCAAATGCAGGGCAGGTCGGGTACGTATCTCCGGCCGCCAATCTCCCTGGCCGGAGCCCACCAAAAGTGCAAGATCGGGACAGCACAGCTCAGCTGAGCCCTCAGCCACAGGGAGCTTTGCTGGACGTAGCGGCGCAGCATCCACTAGGAATCCACCAGCCCAACCAATGTCGTATTACCGTGTACATCTGGAAATCCATGGCAGCTGCCGTGGACCTGCCGACAAGACCGACTTAGCCAGCTTCAACAAGTTTCCTCGCCCCGAGACGTCGTCATCCTCCCGCCAAGAGCGAACGGCAAACTGCGCATACACGCCGCGTACGACCCCGGAGTGACCACATATACGCCTGATATCAGCGCATCGCGGACTCCTGCGCCGGCCGAACGAACCTCGACTTTTCTCTCTCTCCCTCAACAGATTTACGCCCGTCATCCCACCTGCAGCTTCCACACGCCGCCGACACCGCGCCTCTTGACTGACCGCGCCGCCGAGAACCCAACCTCCTTCCAAGATGGCGCTCAACGCGAGAGATCGCAGGGCCTACAGGACCGACGATAAATACCAAAACGGTGTCATCAGCGAGGAGAACCGTAGGAAAATCATCGACGTACGTGGAAAAGCTGTCCTTTCCGGAGCTCCTCGCGGGACCATCAGCTGACGCTTTGCGCATCTAGAACTACCTGCCGACACCCGAGGAAGACACGAGACAGCAATGGCGAGAGGGAGATGTTCCTCGTCCCGGCCGGTTTGGCCTGCGACGCGCACTTCGTCAGAAGCTTCACCTGTTCATTTACACCGTCATCCACGCCATATTCTCTCTGTACATTAGGATACGACAGGCATGGCACCTGGTGTGCTATCATGTCTCCTCCGTCATGTTCTACCACCACCGGACACCAGAGTACATTGAGCGCGACGTCGTGGGGCTGAAGAAGAAGCCCAAGCACCTTAGCGTGATTCTGAAGATGGAAGAGGGCGGCAGACATGGAGCTGAGCTGGAGAGACTGGTTGGCGAGGCGGCTGAGATTGCTGTCTGGTGCGTTTGCGCCAAAATCTCCGTCTTGACAGTGTACGAGCGGACAGGTGCGTATTCCTTGCTACGTTTATGCGACGGCGACTAACTCCTTCAAAGGCCTACTCAAGCGCTACCTGCCTCACGTCCAGCAGGCCATCATCCAAAAGTCTCGCGCCTACTTTGGCCGACACCAGCCCTCTCTCACCGTAGCCATGCCTCACGCCGACGAAATCCTCAAGTCCCCGGCCCACGGTGACTTCGCCAGCGTCGACCCGCGCCACCTCAAGGTCCTCTTCATCTCCGCCGAGGACGGCCGCGAGTCCATGGTCGACCTCACGCGCACTCTCGCCGAGATGTCCCAGAGGGGCAAGATCCACCCCCGCGATATCAGCATCGACCTCATCGACGCCGAGCTGTCCGAGGGCATCATGCCCGAGCCTGACCTGCTCATCCACTTCGGTCCCTATGTCGACCTCGACGGTTATCCTCCCTGGCCCATCCGCCTCACCGAGATTTTCTGCCTGCCCGACAACCAGGGCGTCGGTTACCAGGTCTTCTTGAGGGCGCTCCGCAACTTCGCAAGCGCACAGTTTCGCAAAGGCAAATAAGCAATGGCATTGCGCATATACCCGATTAGAGTTCTGATGGCTTTTCTTCGAGCTGGTCGCTGGCGGAAGATACCCGCATTTCCCGCATCGTTTTGTCCCACCGATAGACCGGCCCGGTCCCGACGTTGTAGTTATAGTAATTCTCAGTTCCATCCTTCACCATTGCTCGTCTGAAAGTGATGTTGATCCTCCCGCCGTCTTCCGCGTTCTTCCCGGTCCGCTTGGGGATCGAGTGCAGCCAGTTGGACTGCGTCCGCCCACGCATGAGAATCATGTCGCCACTTCCTAGGGGCAACTTGAGTTGCTTTGGGGCTGGCTTGTCTGGGTTCTCCGGGTCCGGGGGGATGGGCTTGTGCTTCATGAGAAAGTCTCGCCTTGCGCCGAGGGAGAACGAAGCGATGGCGGGGTCTGGGCCCAGGAATCTCTCGTCATCGCTGTGGAACGATATGCTGTCTGTCCCCGAGGCGTAGTAGTTGACCAGGCAGAAATTGAACTTGCAGTCGGTCGCGTCCTCGGTGGAGCGGCGCAGGTCATCGAGACACTTGGGAATCGGCCGAGGCGGATACCTTTGGTAGCGCTTGTCCTCGACCTTGAATCCGGACTTGACGTCTACGACTGAACCATCCTCGTCGAAGCGTGCTGTGTCGTCGAGACCATAAACCGTTGTCCATCTAGAAGCGCGTCAAAAGGCTTTCGAGACGAGTTGTTGAACACGAGTACCTACCTTGGCGTGCGGATATGAGTTTTGATGCCACCCCTGTTGATGTCGTACTCAACCCGGTAGAAAGGGAGCTCTGCCCGAAGGAACTCAAAGAGATCCTTCGCCAGATACGACGGGACGTATGGCTCGAAGTAGAGCAAGTCAAGGTCTGGCTGGTCGTTGATTTCCCTACCCGGACGTGCTGGCAGAGATGAGAGCTCTTTGCTAATACTAGGCGCTAGCTCCAAAATGGGGCAAGGATAGTTCGGATGAGTTGACTTTCCAACCTGGCAGTCCGTTAGCCTCTGCAGCATCACAGGTTGAGAACACGTACAGCCTCGACAGTCTCATCCTCCTTTCGCGTCTTTTTCGCACTCGGCGCGAAGAACGCGTCTAACGTTCTCTTCTTCGACATGGTTTGCGAGGTGGACAGTGATTGGTGGTGTGTAAGTGAAAAGAAGGTTCGGTTCAGCCAGGGACCGTTGAGTCGTCGCCACATGTACGCGCCAGAACAAACTTCCTTCAAACGGAAAGAACCATGCCGCTGGATTCTTACTCAGAATTCAACGAATAACATTGAGCAAGTGACTTAGCATCAGTCCATTCTCGTGGATAGAGTTGAGTCGACAGATGCTATCCCATCCCTTGATGCCTCTCGTCCAATCATCAATGACGCTTACATCGTGGAGCTTCAGTGACATCACGCTCTGACGCTCGGGCCATCTTGCGCGCCCAGTTCCGAGGACAGCCTCGTGTCTGCGCCACATGCGCCACGCGCTACAAGGACCCCTGTCCCTCAGCCCTAAACGGAATTTTCCTCAGCCTTGCCGCTCCATGATCGTCCCCCCTCCATCGACTCATCAAAATGGCAGTAAGTAACGCCCTTGCACGGTCACTGCTCGAACGGAAGGACTAATACCTAGATAGACCTCTGAATCTGACGAGATGATAAGCTTCCGGGTGCCTCTTGCCCGCGCGGCGACGTCTCTGGACCGCTCGCTCTTCTCCAAAACCGTGAAGCTTGCGGCGGCGACTGTCAAGGACAACCGCAACATCTCAAAGTATCGCAAGCAGCTTGAAAAGTCCAAGGAGCTTCTAGATCTGGACCGTCTGGACTCTTGCCGCTCTGACCCTGTAAATACTGGTCTGAAGTGCCTCCTGTTGCGTCCAGGTGTGAAGCATGATGGTATTTTTCCCCTGATGAAGTTATGAGTGAGGGGTATGACTAACACGGTCGACCAGCACCGACGACATGGGGACCTGTGTTCCAGGAGGGTATCAAGAGCGGCGAGCTGGATGTCATCCCGTATGAGTTGCAGCTTGACTACGATTACTGGAGCTATCGTGAGTGAAAATTGCGTGTCGTCCGGGATGCAAGCTGATTATAAGGCAAAGTCGACGTGATGACCTCCATCCTCCCTGAAGAACTTCACGTCGAAATTCCCGTGGGTTTCAACACAGCCGGGCACGTTGGTAAGTTTCACGAGACTCACGCGAGATGCATCTACTGATCACAACAGCCCACCTCAACCTCCGGGACCGGTATCTCCCCTACAAGAAGATCATCGCCGAGGTCATCCTCGACAAGAACCCCAAAATCCGCACCGTCATCAACAAAGTCGACAACGTCGGCGACGAGTCCGAGTTTAGGACTTTCGGCTATGAAGTTCTTAGTGGACCTGACGACATGAACGTCGAGGTCAAGGAGAACGACTGCGTCTTCCAGTTCGACTACTCCAAAGTCTACTGGAACAGCAAGCTCGAGCCCGAACACACCAGGCTCATCAAGATGTTCCAGCCGGGTGAGGTGGTCGCCGATGTAATGGCTGGTATTGGACCTTTCGCCGTACCGGCTGGAAAGAAGGGCGTCTTCGTCTTCGCCAACGACATGAACCCCGAGAGCTTCAAGTACCTCATTGCCGCCGTCGAGAAGAACAAGGTCCGTCTCCCAAACATCCTATACGACGTATCTCAACTAACCGATCCCTCAGGTGTCACAATACGTTCGACCCTACAACATGGACGGCCGCAAGTTCATCCAGGAGGCAGTCCACGAGGTCTACTCAGCCTCAACCCGCGGCGACGCCGCCGTCATCAAACCAAAACAGTCCAGAAGCAAACCCCAAAACCCTCCCCCCGAGCCAAAACGCATCCCCGTCCCGCCGACAATCTCCCACTTCGTTATGAACCTACCCGCCTCCGCCTACACCTTTGTACATCACTACAAGGGCATCTACGCGGGCCACGAGAAGCTCTTCGAGCCGCACACGTCGACCAAGCTGCCCATGGTCCACGTCCACTGCTTCGCCCTCAAGTCCGACGACGAGGTGCCCCTGAACGACATCCTCGACCGCGTCCACCAGGAGCTCGGCGTCCGCTTCAAGCTCGGCGACGCGGACAAGCAGGGCGAGATGACAATCTACGACGTCCGCGACGTCGCGCCCAAGAAGCGCATGTTCTGCGCCAGCTTCCGCATCCCCCCTGAAGTCGCCTTCGCCACGGACAGCTGAGCTTCCCCCGAAAACGCCTGACTTCAACCCGGTCTTGAGGAGGACGAGTGATGCCACAATTACCAAATGAACAGAAAAAGAAAGGCCACCACTCCCGACCCGACACGGCGCCCAAAACTCCATCCGTCCGTCCTCCGCGGCAATACCTCCATCAACCACTTCATCCTCCCTCCTCACGCCATTCCGGCCGCAACACCACCCACCACCTCCGTTCCTGACCGAGAACTTGCCCCCGGCCGTTCCAGAACCCGCGCCGCTTCGCTCACCGTGCAGCCGGTGTACAAGCCCGCGCGGCATCCCTTTCACAAAACACCAAAAAGAACAATAACCCGCCCGCCATCAACCACGCCCCCGTCCGCATCGTTTCAACTACCGCTGCCAACCTCCTTCATTTCACCTCGAGTACCGCGTAGGTACGTGTCAGCACTTGCCTGATCGGCCGCCTTGCAGGCGAGCGGGGGGGCACGTAGTGGGTGCGCGGTCGTGGTGTAGAAGTGGGTTGGTTCGGACTCTGGGAGATAACGTGCTGATACCCTGACGGACTGGTGACGGGGGGAAGAAAGCCATACATTGATCAATCAATCAAAAAGAGACAGAGACAAGAGAGACGCACGTAAGGAGACAAGAAGCATCGAGGCGTCCCATCCACCCCCTCCTTCGCCTGGCGGGGAGGAGAGCTGGTTCTGGGCCGCCGCAGCCTCGCGAACCAACCAGCCAAGCCCCCAATCGCACACTGTCAATAACAAGACCGTTCTATACCCAAACAAGACGACGTGCATCTCATCCATCCATCCATTCTCCCGCATATGCGGCTCCCTTCTGCTGCCCGCCTCCACCTCCACCACCACTTCCTTCTTACATACAGGATAAGTGATAGATTAATCTTGACCGGGGAGGTACGGGAGACAGCAATGTTTTTGCATGTGATAACAAACCCCCGTCCATCCCCTCCTCCCCCGGGCGCGGCAGCTCCGCAGCGGCGCGTCCCTAAACGACGATGCCTCGTCCAAGTCCAGGCCTCCACCGCATGTAGTAGCATCAACGAAATACCAACGCCTCGCGACTTCGCAGAACACCAAGAAAGAGCCTCTGCAAATCTGATCCATCAACACCTCTCACGCCGTGCAACCCTCCCTCCCTGCCCCTCCGACGCCCCGTCTCCGTCGTTCGCCAACGTCCCCTCCCCCTTCCCCCGCTTCCCAGGAATCTCGCAATCTACAATTCTGCCACTCACACGACGCTCTTGATGCAAGCCACAGCTTCGACAGCGAAGAATAAATGGGCAGCGCACCAAAGTCCCTTGGCCCTGAAGAGGCAGACTGCATCATGACATGTACACATCAATTCGAACGGCCTCTACTCCGGTCAAGCGGGGCTAGAACAACCGCCGCTGCCCCCCCATCCAACATGCAACACACACACACACAGAATCCGTCCCGCTCCATCCATTCCACGCCTCCATCTCTGAACCGTGAGACCTGTCAAAAATCCATGCCGCCCGTATTCACAGCTTGCTCCGCGACCGGTCCATCCCTTCGGGTAGCTCTCTCGTCGTGTCACAGGTCCCTTTCGAATCTACGCCAGCTAGGTGATGAATCACAATCACGCAACCTCGCAACACCACACACGCTCCCGTCAACCCATCGCCTCTCACATCTCCATATCCAAAATCCATCACATCCCCCATCTCAGGCCACCCACCCAACCCAAACCCCGTACCTCCTCGTCTCCTTCAATACCACCCTTCCTTCCCTGGCCCCCCGGGGAACCCCGGAAACCAACCCAACCCGCGCCAGGCCTGACATCAAAATCCCACCCACATGTCACCAACAACACCTAACGAACATCAACGTGCTGACAGCTTACCATGCGAAAGATGCACCAAGACAATCATTTCCTCTCAAACACACCACAAATCCATGACTGTGGCGCCCCGTAGAATCTCTCGTTCCAATTCCCAATATCAGATTTCGCGTATCCCCATCCCATGTCCCCGTCATGCACGACATATGCCGCTCAAAGAGGGTCCCAATATCACAGACAAGGAGATAGATACAACGAGAGGAACTGCGCAACCGCGCCGTATCAAAAAAACCTATTACAATAACAATACGCAACCGGTATTCCTATAGGTAAACGCACCATTATCTGCACACATCTCCACATCTAAACCCCAGCTCTGCAACAGCGCCCGGGACGAAAAGGACGGATGAACCGCCTCAACAACACGCCCCTCCTCGCCTCCTCAACGCACCTCTTCTCCAACAACTAGAAGGTGAAGAAGCCAGGTTCCACGTAACACGGCTCCACGAGGCTGACTGCTTGCATAGTCGCCGCCATTGCACAACAACGGGCATACAGAGAGGGACAAACCAGTAGACGCCTTGCCCTCTCGGGAAGCGATAGGTAATGACGTGCGTAAACTGGTTGGATTCGCCTTCTGTTTGGTATACCTACCTTGCTGATGGGGATTCTGTCAGCCACACCCCCTCCGTCTACAAGTTCTAGGTCCCAGATCATCATCAGTCTGTTACTCCACAGACTACTCACATCCGAGAAAAGATATCCCCGATCGATCAACATTGCCAAATCGTAACAGAAAATCTCAGACCACAGGGGAAATAATCCCCGAGAGCTGCTCCCCTCCCGCCACAGGACATAACCGTAGATCACACGCGCAAAGAACACGGAAAAGAAAAAAAAAAACGTGAACGTACTAACTCACTTCTCAAATCTCAACACCACCGAAAAGACGATTCGACATCTCCTGATTCTTTCGTAGTTGACTCCTCGGCCAAGATGCCGCGTTCGTGTAAGACAGAACCAGCAATGGCGCGGCGCCACTCCGCTGGCTCAAGGTACAACACTGAACAACCACGAACCAACAGCACCCACCACCAAAAACGGGGCCCTCCCCCCTGGCTCTTAGTTAGCTGCACATCATAGAAAACGGGCGCTGGTCGCTACGCGTGGTTGAACCGACTAAAACGCAGCTATCCACGTTCGCGGCGACATCCTCTGTCTGCGTTAGTAAACGGAGGCGAACCATTCGGCAACAGCCCTTATCCGTAGTCCTCCTCGTCCTCCTACCGCGGTGGACAAAAATAAAGCAAAAAAGAGTCCGAGGAGGAAAAACCGGGGCCCCCGTATCGAATTCGACCGCCGTACCACCGCGAAAAACTCCGTCGCCAGCGCCTAAACCTCAGGACCTCCCAGCTCCGCAAACGGGGGGAGGCTTGGGAGCGTACTGGGGGCGACGGTGGTTTTTCTCCCACCTCCCCCAAAGAGCCGCCGCCCGCTCGCCGGGAATACCTTCGGACACCCTGGCGACGGGGCGGCGGGCGCTTCAAGATTCTAGGCACATCACGCACGCTATGCCGCGGCGCAGCTGCGAAGGCAGTGATGTTGCACTCGACTCCGTTGTGGCCAAATTCGTCGTTCCTCGGCCGCTCACAGGCCGCGCCTCGGCTTCGGACCACCTTCGTGACTCCCAGCAGCCGCCAACGGCCATCCAGGTAAAATGTTTTGCCCACTCAGAAGAAACAAGTGTTGGCTAGTCGGACCATGGTTGGTCGTGATATCCGACAAGAACGGCATCCCGAGAACGCTTCCCAAACCGCCCCCGGGTCCTTTTCTTTTTCCTGGTTTCCTCCCCCCCTTCGCCTGATAATGATAATCCCCTTCCAAGAACCGGCAGCCTCTGGGCGCCCACTGGCTGCTCTCACCTCACACCCTCCTTACCTTAGCCTCTCGGGGCTCCTCCGGTGATTGCGTGAGTAATCGAGGTCTAGAACGCCTCGCATAATTCAAAACGCCCCAAATAATTCGCTGCTTTCCCAAAAATGCTCCGTCCTGCGTTAAACCAAGCGCCCCAAGCTGTGAATGACGTTGCTCCACTCGTTTATGCCGCACCCTGCGCCAGGTGCCGGAGCCTCGAGACGAGACGATTGCCTAATGACGAGCCAGAATGAGAATGAGAGTGAGAGTGAGAGTCCGAACGAGCCGCTTTCAACCGAGCTGTCGCGTCTTTTCCCGGCATTTCACCGGTAACCCTCCCCCGGTTCCCCGGTGTAAGCACTACCCATACTGCGCAATCGCAATGGCCCTTTGCCGCGTGCGCGTGTACGGCAATACTTCCTAGTACGCACCACCGCGTATGGGCAATACAGCAGCTCCGTACCTCGCGACACAGACACACACCTGTCGTCAAGACGTGATTGTCACAGAAGGCCCAACACAACTCTCTCCCACACCCTCTCTTGTCATAAGGTAAGACCCATAGCTCCCGACCTCCCGGTCTTCCGGCCGGCCGCCCGTACCTGGCTAGCCCTTGTATCAACCGCGATGAAGAGATGGAAATGAGCTGGAGGCGACAAGAAAAGGGGCGTCCGGCCATGGAGGTGATAATCCCGGGTGATTCTCTAGCAAAACTCTGTCCGTCAATGTTTGAACAATTCGATAGTCGAGACTTGCTTGAGAAGCCGAACTTCGTCTGCTCGATGCCGATGTCTCGAGTGGCGCGGGGTCAAGACCTTGGCAGGGCCATGACGTCCAGGCACCACGCGGTTAGGTTTGGTCTATGCTCATGATTGCAGCAGTTGAAGGATTCCCCATCATCGATGTCGATGCTCTTGCTTGCCCCAGCCCCAGACCCAGCCCCCTGAATGAGCCTCAATCAAGATCTCCGAAAGGCAGCTCGTTCGGACATTAGGGCGTGTATGCACTTTTTGCATTCAACCGCGCGGCCAAGTGAGACAGTAGCTGCTGCTGCCCCGCGTTCCCCAGCCAAGTCCGAGGAGATGGAAGACGTCAAATGCATAGAGTTCACATCTTACTTCTGTAGCTGAAGGATGAGCCTCATCGAAGGTGTATGACAAACCTTCCCCCCGCGTTCTTCAAAAGCTGCATGCTTTTTGTTTCCGCAAGAGTTCAAAGCTTCGCGGGAACGTGGCGGGCAGCTTTTGGTCGTCGTTCTCGAAACCCCGCGCGATATCAGCACAGGGAAGCCCTGTCTTGACCGTGCCAACCCCAGAAATCGACAGTTCAATCAGAGGCTCAAACACTGCACCCCAACGTCTGGGGAAAGACACGTCCATCGATCGGTACTGCTCGGGCCAACCTCTGGGTGTGACGGACGAATGCCACACAGGCGTTCGAAAATGAGACGGGCAGGAACGGGGAAAGGATCTGCGTACGAATACGGCGCACAGCCTGAGGGGTGAAGTTCCAGATTTGAGCCGCTGGGTTCCAGACCGCACCGCAACTGAGCTGAACTCGAAAGGCGGGGAAGCATTTTCAGCTTTCCGGTCAGACACTTTTACCAATGCCACCGTGTTTGTCTGACGGTTTGCTCAGCACCGAGAATGTTTAATTCGGCGGAAACAATCGGCTGTGGACTCTTCCGCAGGGCCCTCGACGTAACGGTACATCGCCGGCACCCATACGGCTTCTCCCCCGTTCGATGCACGGGCTGATCCCGTACGCAACGGCCGACGTTACCGAGCTTCCATCAGCTCAACGGCTTTGGACTGTCTCGTCGCTGGATATCCATCGCCTCTTCAGTGGCTTTCCATGACCAATATAATGCTTGGGTTGCATCAAGCTGACGAAAGAATTCGCCATCGGCGTTATGAATAGTCTGATTTTTGTTTTGGCTTGAACCGGAGTGTAGAACGTTGCGAAGACGGCGCTCTGCGTTGAAACTACAATCTTACTCTTGCAGATGTCAATTTGACTTCTTCAACGTCAAAATGTGTCAATGGGATCCATTACTGGCCGGCCGCCCTCTGCCAAGTGCGAATAACATGAATGCTATGGATATGCAGTATGATGAAGTCAGCGCCAGCTGTGATGACGGAGATGATGCGAACAAGGTTGTTCCGGACATCCTCGTGCTGCCGCCGATTTGCCTTATCAATCTGACATGACCGAATCTGGTGTTAGCGACTGAGAACTCGGCTATTTCAGATGGCGCAACGAGCAGCAGGCAGGACGTTGTTAAGATGTGTTCGTCAAGAATTCGCCGACAACCAGGATCTTTTCCGGGGCTGGCGTGCAGAGTGCAGTCGGGGAAAGGCGGGAGCGCAGATCAGCCCCAACTCAACGCGACTCGAAGGGATTTGAACGCGGAGGCGGCTCCGCAGGTACTGTGGCTGCGAGGTGAAGGAATTGCATGCAATTGCTGCGCAATAGGTTTTCCATGTATGGGAGGGGTATCGTCGACGGGTTTTGAAAGCCACTTTCGATGCGACGATAGAGTTCCAAAGTCATAGGCGGCTACACAAAGGTCAAATGACAACCGGGGACTGGTCCCTGAACAGGAAGTTGAGGCTCAATACGATGTTGCGCGTCCAAGGGGGTACCATCCTCGCGTCTTCGGCGTGTCGCAAGACCTATCTGATCGTCGTGTCTCCGTGGGGGGTTGGTCCTGGAGCTTCGAGATCGTCGTGATAATGCATCCAGGCCGCTTGGAAGCCTAGGGTCTCGGAGCATGTCTGCAGACGGAGTTGCCGCATGCCTGCGGCACTGAGCGGATATGTTGCTGAAAACGAGTGAGGCAACAAGGCTCTAGACAGCAGGCCGATCCACTTGCGCGCGTAAGAAGCCGAAGGTCGCCGAGGTCCACACTGTCGTCCTGTTGCAACAGCCTGCAGATGGTAAGTAGCAGGGCTTTGTTTAGTCAGTTGTTGGTTCTGCGAGGGAGTGACTACGAGAGATATCGTGATGTTTTCCCAAGCGGCGGAACTCCACCTTACCAAGACCCTGTGTATAAGCCGCGTCGGCCGGTTGATCAATGACGGCCACAGGGACGTGGCGTGAAGAACTGACCAATCAAATCAGCACCAGTGCTTTCGATGTTCGTCTGCTTGAGTTGTCTATTGCGGCATCAGCGTAGGCGTAAGGAGCATAGAGTGGGGGTTTTGCCCACCCACATCAACGGACCCCCGTTGCAGATTCGTCGAGTCTGGATGCAGGAGGCTTTCCCCGACAAGGTGGCAGGTGTGGCATCCTTGTTGAATTGACTAGGGTCACTGCGATGTTGCGTCGCGTTTAGTAACTGGATAGGCGTCGACCCAAGATGATCGAAAGTGCCTCAATGTGACTGATCATAAAGTAGACCCACGATCTCTGGGAGCGTGGGTGCTCGCTAAAACCACAAACCACTCGAGGAGACCGTTGGCGGCGACGGGCTGTAGAACACCTGGGATATAGCTACATTAGCCTCTGCATATTATCGTGTCGGCCAGGTGAACGAAGCAGGCCCCTGCCTTTGGACAGAATCCCTCCAATGCGGTGCAATTTGCGATTCCTCAGTTGCATGCGAGCATCCGGCGCGGCATCCATGATAAGACGATGGCCGTGTCTAATGATGGAACAGTGACGTGAAGACCTCTTGGGCGTCTGTGCGGAAGGGCTCATTTGGGTATTCCGGGCAACACACCAAGGAAACCAACGGCCACGGCTTCTTGCTCAGTTGTCTGGCTCGTTAGCCGTCAATACCTCATGACTGCTGTTGCTCAGCTTTGGTGGACTGAGTCAAGACCGTGAACATTAAGCCGGGATGTCTTCTGATATCATGGAACGTGTGCGCAAGTCATCGCCAAATCCTCGCTAAAGTCTCCCGAAGCGCTCAGTCATCTCTCTGGAGAAGTATGAAGTCCAGTGTCTGCTTGATAGCAAACGAGAGCATCGGCGGACATATTCCGTCTTCAGCGAGCGTAAACCCTGTCTGTCCAAATTACGGCGTTTGGCTCGGATGAAGTTTGGACTCTCCGGCTGTCCATCTCCACTGAAAAGCCTTGAAAGCCTGAAAAGTGGCAGCTACAACGCGCCGATCAGGGTCCTGATTCCCGCATGGCACCCTCCCACAAGAAGGTTTTGGCGAAGCGAACTTTGCGGTAGGGCATCAGGGCGGTGGAAAGTCAAGCCCACTCTTGTCCAGCTTGTCCTAAGGATACCGTCCGCTCCCGGACAGATGAGCGAGGTCTACTTTTGGTGTCGGAACCCGACGACGCCCCGATTGTTCAAATATGGAAAGCTGTACGCGCCAGTCTCCTTTTCTAGACCCTTTTCGAATGGGCTCAAGTGATGGGAAACAATGGATAGTGCCTTGATGCTTGGGTTTGTAGTCAGCGGCCTTCATTGTCTGTGAGATCAAGTGTCTGAGCTCCAGACTAGACACCAGCCGCAAGAAAGCCCGGTCGACGGTGGCTAGTCAGACATGAGTTGTACGAAACGATGCTACCTGGCAATGTTGCGCGGCGCAGACCGTCGAACTGCCCTTGATGGCCGGCAATGCCAGGGAGCAGCCGTTGGTGGTGTTGGGGACGGCAGCAACGGCACAAGGAACGACCTAGGTGTCTGCGTTCGTTGGCAAGCTTATCTTATCTCTGTTTTTCCCCCTCCCCCCACCTCCAGACTTTTGGTGTCGTATGTGAGGTTGGAGATGGCGACCCTTACTTAACAAACAGTCGTTAGGCATATAGATAAGCCCAAAGTGGCGGAAGCTCTCCTCCGATGCAAGGGAATATTCCTAGGTTTCTCGTCTCCCACCGCCGTCTCCTTAGTGACCGCTCCAATAAGTGGCTCGCACCTGGCAGCGATGTCGCATGGCTCAGATTTGTTGGCGCTGGCACTGACCTGTCGAGCCCGATGCGGTGACTGGGCGAACTTTTGGCGTTGCCAGAGAGGTAGGTGAGCCAGCGACTAGCCAGAGAGCGCAGCTGGCTAGTGACTCTGACTAGTCAGCACACACTGCAGGATTGAGTTGATGTGTAGAGGTTGCATACACAACCAACCTCAGCGACAGTACACCAAGATTGGCCATCTGTACGCCGCAAGGGCAAGCCCCCGTTGAGATCCGCAAAGCTAACCCTCTACCCCGTTTGAATGGATGGGAATCAATCATAGGGAACGTAGCTGGACGGATAGTTGTGCAAGAGACTGTTGCCGCGGGCTGTTGTCTTCATCTCGTCGACTTGCAGCTCCGTACCATCCTTTCAAGCATCAGGGAAAGCCATGACGGAGGCACGGTCTGAAACTTGCGACATCAATTGGATGAGTCAACGTGGCCGGTGTAGCAGGGAACCGAAAGGCGGAGAGAGCCAAGGCAGAAGAGTCTGGCAGAAGAGGTTATGACAAGGTGTGTTGCTGTAGTCGTATCTGTATGTCAGCACCTCTCCAGCAGGGGTCATGAAGTGGCAGAATGAAAGCCTCGTGGGTTTGATGCGCAACAAGCAGACGCCAGCCTAAGGCCTCAGCTCGAAAGGTTCGTGTTTAGCTGGCGGGAAACTGAAGGTTCCCGCAGTCCAGAGACTTGAGTTTGCTTCAGACGGTGGAGGAGAAACCAGAGACGCTCAAAAACTGGAGAAGCAGATGTCGAGTGTCGGAGCATGCCGGGTGTGAATGTAAACGGTCAAAGAACGCGGAGAAGCCATCTTGAGCTGAACTGTAATTGTTGGACGTAGGTATTGTATTGCAATTCACAATACCTCAGTCAGATGGTGTACGCGTAGGCGCAGATGGCAGGTTTCAATGCATTCGTGCGATGCAGCGCAGGGGAGCGGCATAGGAAACACAGAGACGGTGGAGTGGCTGCCTGCGTGCCGCCGTTCTGCCTGTCTGTCCGAGGGTTCTAGACCTGCTGAGCCAGCCTGTAGCTGGCAGTGTCCTTGCTCCATTCAGCGGTGCTGCTGCTGAAGTTGCGGCGGGTTCTTGTGGTTCCCGGGGGCTGTGTGCAATGATAGGTTACGGAAAGGTCGTTCGTTCAGCGGGAAACAACTGCTAAACATACTCCGTTCCGCTAAGTCGGCTCGACAGCAGTGAACAGGATGCCGGAACAAAGCCAATCCTCTTGCGCGAGACGCTGCAAGAATGAGACTGGCGGGGCATGGGGAAAGGCATTCATGCCTCCGTCCCCGAGAACGAGCGGCTGGCGACATTGATGATGAGCCTGCGGCCTCTGACTAGGCCCCCCGGGACTTGAGAAGAGAATCCTGTTCGATGGCTCAGTCAATAATCCAGACTGGAAAGTGTCCCGTCCAAACTTGTGAATACATAGTAGCTAGCATCGGACGTTTCCTTCCAGCGTCAGCGCCGGTCCACCGTCGCACCGCAGCATCGCACAGCAGAGGTATCCGTCCGGAGTTGTGGAGGCACTGGAGGGTCGGGGAAGGATTCGCCCTGAAGCCTCGGTGAGTGGCGGATGGAGCTGCTGCAATTGGGTACCCGCTGCCCATGGGGATTCTCCAGAGCCAAGCAACTCAGTTCAAAGTCTCCCCCTCTTCCCCGTGGAGTCCCATCAAGAGTCAGCAAGTCTGAGCGAAAGCGATAGGGGACCTGTGCTGCCCAAGGTACCGAATTGGCTCTGTTCCCATTCGTCCGTTGCACAGTCCAGACTCCGAATGCGTCAATCGCTTTCATCGACAGACTCCGCGGCCGTAACAGTGACACGCGAGATGCCACGACAAGAATAGTCGGCGTTTCATGAGACATCTCTCCGAACCTAACCTCAGCCCAGCTCGGGGTGATTCGGGCGAGATGAAGAGTCAATATTGAACGAGGCACCGCCCCGGCTCTGTTCCACTGCAAGGCATTGCCTGCCATCAGCTTTGCCGTCGTCTCGCCTCGCCAGTCTTTCTCATGCTGTGTCCACATCTTCTTATCAATTTACACCTTCTTTGCATGACATGCCCTCCCCGGGCTCGGAAGACGAAGCCTTGATAGCACTGACCATGCTAGGTTTGGGTATACCCCAGAGTGTTCATCCTTCTGCGAGCCCGACCTTTGTCAACGTAACGGGAAACATAGATAGGCTTGCTGCCCACATATGAGGGGAGAGTTTGGCGGAAGCCGGGGAAGTCGAATCCGCCTTTGAATGGTTGTTTGCGGGAATTAGGCGCTCAAGGTACTGGATTGCAGAACCAAGAGCTTGCTGATAAGATATCTCAAGATCAATATCGATCGATGCTGCTCCCCGCGATTCCTTTGTGGAATGATGGTTTGTCTTTGGTAATTAAAGATACCTATCCATATTCAGGACCGCGTTGAGTCGACGCCTTGTGTTACCAAGGCCACGCTAGTCCAGAAGCTCTGGAGTTTCTGTCTGTCAGAGCCAATCCTCTGGCATCATCCTCGTCTCTTGCTCCATGGGCGCTGCAGCTTCGCGGCACCACTGCCGTCGCATGGGGCAAAGGTACGTAAGAAAGGGCGAAATGAAGGGTCCTCAAGTCGTCGATCGAGCTCATCGAGCAAGTACCGGACGATTTGCATCTAGCGGACTGGCCGATATCAGGAACAATTGGTAGTGGCCGAGAATGAGGCAGAAGACTGCAGCGGTGCGTTAGACGTTGTGCAGCTAGCTGTTAGTCGGCAATCTCACACCCCAAGCTACTGGCGATTGGTGCTTGATGGGCTGTGTAACCACCGACAGCGGACCATGGAGGAGGCTAGGATGGCGTCGAATCACACAGAGTTGAGGTTGAGGTGAAAAACAGAGTTGGGTGTAGCAGTAGTATCAGCCGCGATAACGGCCTGGATTGGCCGCTAAGAAAACGACACCGCCATTGTGCACGTAGGAGGCCAGCCGCCAACACCAACGGCACCTCGCGGAACATGTCGGGTGGTTGTGGTAGCAATTTTCTGGGGTAACAGGTGCTGAGGTTACATCCACGCAGCACCAAGCCTTCTGAAGACAAAGTTTGCCTGATGTTTGCAGAGGCTGCTGGCGACGCTTGCTTTTTGTTGGGTTTCCAGATGTTCCCCAGTATACTATGCAGTATGTTATCAGCATGGCGGCGGCCATGACTGGTGCTAACCCTTCGAAACCACCAGCAAAAAGACGTACAGAGCCGCCGAGGTGATGTTGATCGATTGTGAAGCCTCGGCGGAGGGGGGCAGCTTGGAGCTGGAGGTGCAAATGGAGCTTGAGCCCGTTTGACATGTACTGTATGGCCAAGCGTCCGTTATTTTGAGACCCAAGGAACAGTTGCTGGCGGTCAGGAGAGGGTCAAGCTGGGACAGACGATCCTGGAGCTAGAGCTTGGAGTTGACGCAGAAGGGTTTACCGGTGTCCAGGCCTGCCAGGTGCCACTCCAGGCCGAGGAGGGGATGCCTGCAAGTCGAGGCCGGCGTGGCTGCCCTCACGGCAAAAACGCAGACCAAGCCGTGTTTGGGATTCCTTGGGCTCCCCTCGCTACAGGGCCTGAAGCTAAGACGAGCGTGCACGAGGCGGATGGCGATCAGCCTCCAAGCGTGCAGTAGGGGCAGAGAATCGAGATGGTTGGGGTCAATTGGCAGAGATGAGAGGACAGCATGTTGGATGATGATGGCAATGATGCCATGGCGCGGCTGTCAAGGCCAGGAGATAGCATCATACCCCCTGATGGATGGGTGGTTTCTTGGTGCGGTACCACATTTGCCATGCCGTCTGAGGGGTCTTGAAAAGACCAAGACGTGTGTCTGTCTCTGGGCCTTTGGAGGCATGTTCCGCTCGACCAGCAAGGCAAGTCGAGCGAGCGCGAGAGAGAGAGAGACTCGTTAAGTCAACGCCTTGCCGTCGGGTATGTATGGCGATTGATTGTCGGACATTCGAGGGATGTGGCAGTATGACCTGTCTGTACTTCGTACGGATATTTGGTAGGCATTGTCGGAAACGAGGCGGAGACTGTCGAGTTCCGAGTGCCCAGCCCCAGCAGCCACGAGGCCATCAATGGAGTCGCCGTGGGGAACATATGGAGCCAACCCAAGCCCTGTGCTTGTATCACCGAACGGCCGACCGAATGCTGTGCGAGGTTGACCGAGGTGAAGGGGCTGCAAGGATGTCGGTATCGTCGGTGGATGATGGGTTCGTGAGATGTCGGTACTAGCAAGTGGTTTGACGATACCCAGGTAGGTGCGAATAGGCACAGATGGAAAGCCCAGGTACCTTACTGCGTAGGGTAGGAAGGCGCTCGACACTCGGATTCGATGCAGGAAAGGCAGCATCGCACTTGCCCGCGTACTTCGTAACAAATGGCATCGTCGTTTTCGCCGTCGCCGACACCTGGGCAGGAAGGAACCGGGGGCAGAAATTGTTAGCAGGGTACGGGTTGCCCCGCAGTGTCCAAGTCCATGGCACGCTAAAAAGCAGCGCCGAGTGACAAGGCCGTCGACCCGGGGAAAGGTTCCGGTCATGCCCAAGGCATCCTTGGCGATGGCCCACAGAGCAGCCGGAAAATGTGGATCACCTGCACCCATGCCATGCCTCGCCTCGACCCTGCCTGAACTGTGACTGGACTGAGATGAAGTGGGAAGGAAGGTACGAACACCACACTGGCAAGTACATACGACAAGTCTACAAGTCGAGAGAAGGAGCTCCCCTCAGCCAATGACTGCATCCAGATACAGGCCGACATCTTGGGTTTTCAGCATCTGGCAGCTTGAATCGGCATGATCAGCAACAGAAAACATCTGGCAGGCACGAATGGAGACGGGAATATCAAGATGAGACCCTGCGCGAAGCAAAGGGAGAATGCACCACTTCTGCATACTATCTCTGATACTAGTGCATCAAGGACCCTTGAATATTCCCAAACACAAGTTCGCCGCCGTCTCGTCGTCTGGATGTCGGCCATCCGTCCTTCGATGCTGCCCTTTTCTTCTGCCCACCTATCGAATCCATTCCAGACCTGTCTTGGACCCCCAGCTTGCATCACGCGGCCTGCATACGGAGGAGACGGACTCTCGGCTTCAGCGGCGCCAAATCCTCCACGCCGCCCGAAAATCTGAAGCCCCGGGTGCCACGAAGAATCTCACAGACAAGCCGGTGACAAGGGCGAGACCAAGACACCCAAGGGAAAGAAACAGACGTCGTCTCCGCCAGAAGGTCGAGACCTCGCCAGCTGCGTTGTCCTCAGTGGGCACAGCGACGTGGAAGTTGTCCGGGGCGGGCGAAGAAAAAAAAAGTTTTCGAGAATATTTTTTGCGCTCCATCCTGACTCCTTGCCAGGATCTTGCCGACGGCCCCCTGTCACTGGGGATCATTTGTCGCCTCGCCAATTTCCAGCGTACCAGCAGGCGGACAACGGGTCCTTTTTCTTCCCTTTGCTTGCCTGGCGCGCCGTGGACTCGACTGGCCTTGGTCTGAAATAGGATTGCAAATTCGCCCTACCGGAACCCTCAGACACTGCGGCGTCCGACCAGCCGGGGATCGCAACTTGGCCTGGGCCTCAGACCCAATGTCCATCCATCGCCATTGTCAGTGCCCTTTCGAGTCTGGTCCATGGATACCTCGAAGCACTCGTCGTCGCCTCCGTCGTCAACTCCTTCAGTGCTATGCCTCATTAAGCCAGAGCGCATGCCAGCCGACCTCGTCTACGACGCTATCGTCTATTTCGACTGCTCAGCTCAGAGGTCCAAGTCGAGAAACAACCCAAAACAACCGCGCAGGCTGCTGCCGTTGGCACTTGCAGCGCGTGTGTACCTGTGTTCTGTTCCACCGGTAAAACGGGTTCGTGTCTCGATCACCTGACTTGCAAGACGTGATTGTCTCCGGGATGGTTTGAAAAGAACGACAAACGTCCCCACGTTGACGTCTTCGTGTCAGGGACACCGAATGAGACAAGTTGAAGCCTGGATACGGCGGAAGACCACAGATCAAGAGACTGAAGATCATCGGGGCCCACGCATCCCCGGGTATCATTCCTCTGCCCAGTCGGCCTCTCGGAGAGGCGTCTGTTTCCATGCTTGAGGCATGCACTGTCATCTCGACGCTTCAACCAACAGTGTCTCTACAAGCACATCTCGATGAAGCTACTACATGCGCGTCTATAATTCGTGCCAGAACCGGTACCTGGGCGTCTTCATTTCATCCAATGTGCCGTGGTATCCTGGGCTGGGATTGCAACCTCCCATTTCCCCAGAACTTACCGTGCACACATCTTGTGGTGCTTCCGTATTGGTACGGCACCGTGTCGGACGAGCGTGCTGCACACGGCGGCTGTCTCTGGTACCGGACAATCAGCATCCATTCCCGGCCACGTCCCGACGTCCCTGCTCTGCGGTGCACTGGCATTTTGATATTCAAAGTTCCACGAACCATCAAGGCTCCTGCAGCCGTGTATTCGAACACACGTTGCCCCCCGAATTCCAGCGGCTGGGATTTTCCGCTACATCGTCTTGGCCAAGTTTTCTCGGTTCGCTCTCTCATCTGGCGGTGCCTTGCCCCGGATCGTCCAGTCTCCAGTCTTGTCTCTGAACTATCCCGTCGCCCGCCACGCATGTAGCTCACTTTACTGCCCATTATCCGGCCGTGCTTTCCCTGGAAGAGAGTGTCCATCCCTTGCGAAGCTTGCGAAGCAATTCAAATGGGCATTTGGGGGTTTTGTCTTAAGGCGTCCCTTGAACCTGGAGAAAGGCGCATCATCCCGCCTCCGCATCTCGTCACCTCGCCTAGCCGACTCCTTGCGAATTCCAACCCTCACTTCATTATCTTATCCGGTGTTGACAAACGATTCGGTCTGTCACCGACTCCCACGCCGGATTCGCCGCCTCGCCGTTTCGTGTCTCTCCTGCGCTGGGCTGCGTGCCCGTGCTTGATCGAGCGAGCTCCAGAAGGGACACTTGCAGATATATATTGTGCTGCCTCCCCCAACCCCCCATCGCGGGGACTACTGAGTTACCCATCTCTGTCTTGTCGGTAGTAAGAATCGACAAATAAGCATCGAGGTATGTACCACAGTACTTGTTCCTCTGTACGCTACATACAGTTCGCATCTTGCTTGCATCTCCTCTCCTCTGCCCTCGATACACTTCCACTCCCACCCCAGTTGTCGGTCTGGCTGCACGCTGCCACACTTGCATCTTGTGTGCGTGCATTGGCTTGCATGTCTGATAAACGCTTGCGCTGCTGCACTGCTCTCTTGCGTAGTGTGTGTAGCGTGTGTTGCGTTGCTTCCTTCCACCTTGCACACTCCTCGTCTGCCGTATCCCTCCCCTCCCCTTACCTCATACCCTCAGCATCGGTATGGTATGGGTTGCCATCCTCAACTGTACCTTTTTCCCTTGCTTCGCTCTCACTCTGTGCTTGCATCTCGAGCCAGCCAGCCAGCTCTCCATCCATCCAACCGTCCACGCATACTTCTCACACCGGTTGCTTGTTTTTACCTCGCGGTAGAGTTCCATTGCAACAGCACTGCACCTTCGGGCAGAGTACGTACCCCTCCATGTCTCCATGTCGTCCGGCCGTAGGTAAGTCGATACCTACGTAAGGAGCTTCCTTGTACGTAAAGTACTCGGTGGCGTTCCGGACTATGGCAAAGTACCTTTCGCATTGCTGCTGCCGCACCGCACACTCACCTCACCACCACTCATTGCTGCCGCTGCCTCTGTCGTTGCCGCTTGCTGCTGCTTCTGGTGCCCCTGTCCCTTCCCCCGGCTCCCCCCCAAGCCCACGTCTTCGTCCACGTCCATGTTCCACGGTTCCCACATCCCCCAGTCACCAACCAAGCAGGACATGTCTGGTTCTCCAGTTGTCAATCCTGTTCAGTCCAATCCCCAGCCAAGTCTAGGTCACTTTCTCTGCTCGCTTGGGGATCTTGTCTGGAGTATCTGCAGTCAGTCATCAAAGTCCCGTCACTTTGCGTATTCCCCCCAGCCAAGCCCACGTCCTCGCCTCCATCCGTAGGTACAAAGTAGTGTACTATGTACTGCCTGCGGTAGGTCCCTACATCACGTACATCCACCATACCCACAGCCCACGCCCTTGGACCTTCTTGGACAACAGAGGCTTGGAGACGTCTTGGGGAGGGGAGGGGACCACGCCGTACCTACCAAAGGTAGACAGACACTCACTCAGAAAGAGAGAAGGCGGAGAGGGGGTCCAAGTACCTACGTCCTCCCACCATCACCCTTGCTTGCACCATCAAGCACCTTTCCCGAATAATAAGACGCAAAGGCAAAAAAAAAACTGTGTCTCCCACACACCCCGGAGCGTCATCTCCCACGCCCCTCTGCATCTCTGCACTCTGCCCCCCTCCTCTTCGTCCCTGACCCCTTCCCATGGCCCTCGTCTCTCAGTCCTTTCCCCCCTGTCCTGTCGTCTCTTGCCCTGGCCGCCTCCCACTTTTTCTGTTCTCCCAGGCCAAAACTCCACTGCGCGGGCGAGACGAGACCTGCAAATCAGCCTCCAGGCTCGAACGTGCCGGTCTTCGTTCCAGCTTCTCGATCCGCTTTCCACCGACTCCATTTCCTATCCTTCCCTACCCAGTATTTTACTTTTTTACCTTTTTTTCCCTCTCCTCTTCTTAACCCTGTACCACCACTTTGGTACTTTTACCTATTCTCCCATCCATCCATCCATCCCTCCCTCTCGGATGCTGATGGCCTATCTCTGCCTTTAACTATCCACCTACCCGACTCAAACAAATACCTACACCTTCCCTCTCTCTGCCACACGCGCCGACACGGCCAGTTTTTGACACCCGTTTGCGTTTCCAATGCTGCGATATCTGTTTCTGCCATCGCTCGTCCTCGACCGCCGTCACTGACTTCGCCTACTCACTCGCCAGCCAGCAAGCAAGCAAGCCAGCGCAACAAAGCCATAGCCAGTCTTGAGCGTCTGTCTACTTTCACGCCTCGCCAGCTACAATTCTCCGCCTTTTCCACTGGCGAAATTCCCCGCGAATCGCTCCAGTCACCGCCTTTGTTTCTTGGGACGCCACCGCGCTAGGTCCTGAGCCACCAAAAACCTGCACGGAATAACCAACGGCCTGGTGTAGAACGAATAAGAAAAGGGACCGTCATCCTCCCGCCCCAAACAGCCCCCCTCTCCGCTCTTCCCTGCCGTCCACCCGATCCCGACTTCTTGGTCAACGATCTACGAGCTGCTGCTGCTAAGAGCATCTTGCCTACCTACAACAACAAATCCGTCACCACCAAAACCCCTCCTCGGATACTTATGATCGATCCTTCTTGTTCCTGCTTAGGAGTTGCGGCGACTAGGGACTAACGTTCCTCAATTCGCCCAAAACATCTTCACAATGGCTGTCGTTCTATCGTCAGAGGAGAACACCTACTTCTCCTCTTCCAACTTGCGTCGGTCGCACTCCCAACCCAAGTTCGTAACGAAACAGTCCGGCTTTCACACTTCCGCTTCTGCAAGTCAAATCAGCGACGCCTTTGCGGATTCGAAGGTGTACCCCGACTCTGCGCCATCTTCTGCTCCGTCCTCTCCTAGAACCGCCCATGCCGAGTCTACCGATTTGTCTTGCTCGTCAACGCCCGCCAGCAATGTCTCCATCGCCTCCGACTGCGACGACACATTAGACCTCGCCGTGCATGCCAACGACCACTTCGTCATTCCTCATTATGGGGAGTCCGGCTACTTTGATCAGGTAGAAGACCTCGAACCACCAACAAGTCCCAGGACGGGTGACTCGTACACGGTTTCGCCTGTCGATAACGACACCGAGGGCGACACGTCTCGGCCAAACACGCCAGAGTTCATCCTTGACGTAGAACACGCAGAAGACGACACTGCGGTCCGCGCGCAACCGTCACGACACGTTGATTACCTGTCGCACAACTGGAAAGAGGAGGATATTTGGTCATCATGGAAGTTTATTGTGTCACGGAGATCAGAATACAGCAATGCCGCCCGCTTAGAAAATGCTTCATGGAGAACGTGGATGAAGGCCAAAAACAAGCTCAAGACTGTGTCGCCAGAAACGCTTAACTGGTTGGTATACTGCACTGCTGAAACCGGACTTTTACTGACCCTTGTACAGGCTCAAGGACTGTGATGTGACTTGGCTCTACGGGCCGTTGCAGACGGGTCCAAATACGTTGAACCCTATCAGCACCGACCCTAACAGTGCCAGGCTGACGAAGAACAACTCTTTCGTCAACAAAAAGCCTATCCTCAAGAAGAGGAGCATGTCGGAGATCATGCTGCAGAGGTCACTTTCCGCTTCCTCCCTGATCAAGCAGGCCGCTGCAGCCGTCCAGGCCCAGGAGAAGGACGGCAGGAGACGACTCGCACGACCGACTTTGGAGCGTGCCTCAACCGACTACGTCACATTCCCATTTTCGTCAAGGAGGTTGAGCCGCGAGAGCTCAAATCTGTGCCCGTCCAGCACCTCGTCTGGCATTATCTCACCTAGCAGTGAGAAGAGGCACATCCACTTCAACGAGCAGGTGTCTCAGTGTATTGCGGTTGATATAAAGGGTGATGACGACGAAGATGAGGATGCCGACACGGAACGTTACGACAACAGCGACTCGGATGAAGGCGCCATCATGATGAAGAGGTCCAAGACCAAGAAGAAGATGCCTCTCATTAGGAAAAAATCGGCAAAGGCAGCTGCCGCTGCTGAGGGCAAGACGATCGCCATGCTTCCGTCTACGACATTGAAGTACCGAGAAGATACGCCTGAACCACAAGAGACGGCAATGAAGCACAGCACCGGCGTCTACCGAAGCCCCATCATGTCGCCCTCATCTTCCCAAGAAACACTCCGACCATCAAAAGGATCTGGAAAGTTTTTGTTCGACGACGATGATGAGGAGGAGGATGATGCTCCCATGGGCTGGCAATCACCAACCAAGACCGACGACAAGTCAACGGGCTTACAGCGATCATCGTCCACCAGCAGTCTGAACGCCGAACCGGCTGGCATGCGTAGGACCTCGTCAGGTATGTTCATGCCATATGAAGAGGGGGAATCATCTTCCAACGAAGGCATCATCGGCCGGGTCATTGATACAGTTAATACAGCCCGCGACATTGCTCATGTTATTTGGAACGTGGGTTGGAGGAAGTGAAGAGGTCAGCCAAGGATGGTCTCGGATTCTCAATCGATGAACAACAACCCGGCACGACGGCCGTCACCAGTGGATGTACGATACGGAGGAAGTTGGCGCTTCAGACACTGTGGCGGGGATATAATCGGCTCATACAAGGCCACGGATTCCGACGTAATGACACCATCGAGGGAATTTTCACGCAGCGGATCATCACTACTGGTCACGGGATCGACATGGATGGGAAACGGGTTAGGCATCGGCGCTTCGGCACAGCGAACATTTGGAACGGGCTGGTTACTGCCCTCGACACGTTTGCAACTGGAATGTTGCGTGGGGGTCTAATGACAACACACGGAATCACGCATGTAACAATTTTAGGAGGGATTTGGGGAAAACTTGGTTGGTCATTGTCATCATGAACTGGCACGTGATTTGGGTCCAGGGAACCAGGGTTTTCAGCACCGGCGTCTTGGAAAGAGGGCGGAGAACAAAAGAAAACGATTTGTTTCACAACACAAGAGCTGGTTGGGTCTCATCGGGAACGCTTCCACAGGGTGCTCACGCTAGCGTGGTTGCTGATCTGGGGTCTCTGCATGTCATGTCTCACGCTCAGGCTTGCGTGACCGTGGCTGGAAGACACTTTTTTTTTCGGAGCAGCGCCTCAGACATTACATTGGGGCATGTTGGCGATGGCTTGCATAGAGCCTGGAGATCAAGGGATGTGGAAGGCCCCCAAAGAGTATGAGCGGGATGAGATCCACGGCATTAGTACATAGAAATTAAAAAAGCTCGAGCAAATGAATCGACGCGGCGAATGCCAATCATGACAACATTTCTGTTTACTTCCCATCGTCATTTGGTCTGAGTGTGTCTGGCCGTTGGGCTCGTGGCCGGTGTTCGCTGTCTTCTTACGCTAATGTCTCAGTTCACTCGCTGCGATTATTGCTTTTTCACATCTGGGCGCTAGGGATGGCAGCTGTAATCGTCTTTGACCGCCATGGGGGCAATGCTCTCTCTGCTTTGCACAACTGATGTGAGGGTTGCCCGCAGCCGCCCGCCGTCCGATAACCTCCGCGGCCGCAGATATTTTCGTTGATCCGATCATCCGAGTCAAGCAATCCGTCCCCTCCCGCGGGAGGGAGAGGCGTCATGGAGGCGGAGGTGATTACGTGCTCTTCCTGTCCCCGCTCCCCTAGCCCCCGGGACCCGTGAGGCTCTTCTCTTGCGGGAGATGGAGATGGAGATCTGGTTTAGTGCATGTTTTGGGGGGCGTAGTAGGTGAGGTTGGCGGGTGGGGAGTGAGGCTGATTATGAGGCTCGATCTATCTATCTATCGACTATCTATCCTTTTTGGAGTATCCCTGCGGTTGATCACTGGCCGTGCCATTGCCATGGTTTTTTTTAATGCTTAGTGTGATCTCTTTGTTTGGATTTGGATTTGGTGAGTGTTGTTGTGTAGGTTTGCGGTGGTGGTAGGGACGGACCGAGGATTGATGTGGTGGATGGACGGTCAGGGACTTCGTGGCTCGTGTCAGGCTGCATTGATTGACGGGAACTGACTGCCCTGAGAGAAGGGATCCTCCTCCGACGACGACGATCTATTTTGTTTCTGGCGTTTGCTTGGGTTGTGGGCTTTTTGTGGATGATGGGCGGCGGAGGGCGGCCGGAGCTATGCAGGTCTGATGCTTGTTCTATCCCACGATTTTTAATCCTTTCGTTTTTCAGGGTCCTCAAGGGTCCTTTGAGTCTCCTGATGGTGGAGAGAGAAATGTGGCATTGAAGGTTATCTACGACCTATGCCGGGTTTTCTTGAGTCGTCATGCAGGACATCACACACACTATTTGCTCAACTACCGCGGTATGGTTATCTCTGTTTCCTTTTTGTGGGTTGCGGCTTTTTGCTTGTTTCGGTAACTTGGTGGTGTAACTTTCTCGGGCCTGAGTCGATGCTGTTGAGTAAGGTGAGTGGGATTACGAATTGGGTGTGAGAGTTTTGTTGTTTTGGTTGTTTAGAGGGGGGATGGGGAGGGAGACGGCTTGGACAAGGTTGCGGGTTGCGTTTGCGGCATGCCTTTGGACCTTGGGAGTTCGAGATAACCGGGGCAGTGCGGGAGCCAAGGGAGGGGGGGACGCTGAAGCCGGAGGGAGACGTGGAGGTGGGGGAGGGACCACTGGAGAAGGGCGGGGTGAGAGAGAAACAGAGAGCACGGCGTGAGAGTGTTCGGAGACTTTTGCGGTATCGGGTTTTGATAATGCACGATGAGGGCATGATCCCGAACGCCAAAGGGGCGTGGAGAACCCACGCCTTTTTTTTCCTTCTCGTACCTTGCCTGTGTTACGTGTACATACGTTTTGCTTTCCGTCTCAATTCACACAATTTTCCCTGGGCGGTGGCGAAAAGGCAGCAAGAAAAAAGAGGGACTGGCTGCGGTCTGGATTTCTGAGGAGGGGGGTGCCCATGGGGCGGCGGCGGCGGAGAAGGGGACCCTGAGAAACTTGAGAGGCGTGGTGTTTTACATGCATGTTGGTGTAATGTTGCATGTATGTAAGCTGCAGGAAGGGTTCTTGTTATCTTGGTTTTATCTTACGGTCTGCAATCTTTTTTGCCTTGTATTGCGTGCTGGTGCAGCGACGATCTTTTCGTGTGTTCCCTTCGGAGAGAAACGTCGTTTCTGGGAAGTAGGGCGGTACGACTGGAGAGGCGCCGGTTTACCTTGTTTGGTAAAGCGGGGGTCGGGGGGTGTTGATGTAGTACGCAGTACCTGGCGGTGTTCGTGGCCCGTATGCGAGATACGAGGGGAGGTTCGTAGCCCTTCTCGAGAAAGAGAGGTGATTAGCAAAGATGCTGGTGATGTGTGCTGACGCAGACTCGAGGTGAAGGGGATTGTGGATGATGGAAAGTTGTCTGTGATGGAGAGACATTTGGACGTGGGGGCCGGCCCAAGGAGGACGATCTAGCTACACGGAAACGACCAAGATTGCAAGCCACGCAGCTAGGAGTTTAGAGCTCCTGAGCATCAAATTCTCGAGCATCGGGGAAGGGCTAGGAGAGACATGCTCGTATGTCCGAGGAGACGGGGCCAAGGGAGAGAAAATTAGCGCGAGCCGCTGGGCAGCAGAATGGAAGTAATTGACATTATTTCATGGCGAGATACGCAAATGTTTGGGAACTATTGTGGATGGATGGACACAGCTCCTAAGCTGTCAGTGTGTCTACGCCCGTAGCTCCCCGTTGTCGAGGGATTGACCAATCAAGGGCGTCAATTCGGCTGCGTGTCACTGTGCGCCCCCCTCCAGAGTGTTTTCTCGATGCGGATGCGGCTGAGGGATGGTGTGAGGGAGCCGCGTTCCTGGGGTTGCAAAGCGTGGCGGTGATGGTTCTGGATGTGTGTCTTCCCCCCCTTTTCTTTCTTTATTTACGCCTCTCTCTCTCACTCTCTCTCTCCGGGAAAAGAGTTTGGATTCCTTGGTGTGTTTGGGATATTAGATCCCTTGTGTCCCGCGTTTGAAAGGGCACAGGTTCGGCTCTTATCTGTGGAGTCTGTTTCTGGCTGGCCAGGCCCCCCCTTTCCTGCGTATGGTGTAAGTTCCTGGGGGCCGTGGGATGTGAGACTTTTTGACAGTTGAGGCGCAATGGTGGCGGGTGTCCTTCGGAGAGAAGCGTGCGGAGGGTGCTTGGAGTGGGTTGTTTTGTGTGATTTGAGGGAGACTCCTTGGGGATGGATTCGTCATTGAAGATGTCAAGTCTTATGTGACGTCGAGGTTCATGTTCTCCTCGTGGATGCAGTGTTTCTACGCTAGCCATGACACACGAAGTCACCTAGGGCATGGAATTACCGATCTTCGGCTGGTTCCTGGGTAGTTTCTTCAGAGCGCATACGATTTTGGATATTACCTTGAGGGATGAGCAAACTCATGTGAGTCAGGACGTCGTCATAAGAGCCTTAAGCCAGGACTTAAGAAACCGAGTATCAGAAACCGCTGGGTTTCACGCAAGGAGCTGGTTTTCGTGCTATCAAGATGAATCGCTATCTTTGCCAACACCACACTCTCCGCCCGTCACAAGACGACCCTTGCCTGCTCCTGCAAATGTGATCACTTTGCAACACTCCCTCATTTCTTCTCGAACAGATGCTCAAATTATTGCAAAACTGTTGTATAATATTGTATCGACCGTTTCTGGGTGAAGTTCGCTTCCCTGATAGTAAGAATAGAGTGTCGGTGACTGCCTGGCCTGGCTGCAGTGTCGGTTTGACGCTTCGCATTGCTCATCACGACCTCTCTCATGTGAAGGGTGAGTTCGGCTTCGAATAGGAAGTCCTGAAGGGTGCTATCCAAGAAGCAGCGCTGGATGACTTGAATCTGTACCTCCTCGGGGTCCTTGGCCATATCACTGATGAAGTGAACGAGTCTCTTCGCAGTGGATGCGGCGACCCGCTGATCTCTCAGATCTGCTCTCTTGCTCTCTCTGGATTGCTTCTCCTCTTCGCTGTCCAGGGCATCGGACTGGCTTCCTCGATTTGTTCCCTTGGTTATCGCGTCTTCCCTGGGCTTGGCGACCGTTGTTCTGTCGGTGGTTGCGCTGAGGGTTTCGACGGCGCTCTCGAGGGTTTGTGGCGTGGGCTTGACTGCGTCGGGTGTGCCTTTGCCATTGGCTTTGAGCATCCCAGTAACTCCGTTGGCGGCGGTAAAACTCTTCATCGCAGAAAGATTGGCTAGACACTGGTTTCGGGCCTGTTCGAACGCATCTTCAACGATGCTCTTGAACTCGTAGCCGTTCTCATCGGTTGACTGGTCGTGACGCTTAAGCGGTAGGTTAAGGTTAGAGAGCAGGCTTATGATCATGCTTCAACCGAGCTCGAATCTCTCCGGATCTTCGTGAATGATTCTTAATGTGGCACTGAGAATGTCGGGAATGATGTGTGGGGTGAAAGTCTTGTCAAGGCCGGGGTTGAGAATCTACGTTAATTGTTAGACAATGGTAGCATAAATGAGACGCCAACTTACGTAGAACTCTTCTAGGGCTTTCTCTGCTTCGTTGGGAGTGAATTCATGCTGTTCGATGAGAAGTCGCAGCTGGTCAGTCGAGCGATTCAAGTTGGTAGTAGACATGTTGGGGCTGTACGAGCTCCCTGGAGCTTGAAGCTTGCCGTTCTTCGTTATCCTTGGCAGAGTTCCATCTCAAGGCTTCTGGATTTGAGTTCTGCACTCCTCCGCACAGCTGCCGACAAATTTGGTTCCATGTCTTCCTCCGCTCTTTCAGCTTCCCGATGTCATTTGCCACGTCCTGGCATTCTCTGAAGAAGAAGATCTGATCTGTGCTCCCGTCAATTTGGACGGCCGAACACAAGCCAGTGTCCGCGTCTGGGTACGCTAAAGCGTGATACTTGATGTTACTGAATCCGCGACCGAGCTGCAAGATAAACCTCAGGGCCTTCGTGGTGGGCGCTATGGCTCTCGCAGCTGCGATTTGAGAATCTGCGCCATCTCCCTCGCACAGCCTTTTGACCGAAAGGCCCTTGTGCACCTTGTGGTTGAACTGGAGGTCCTCGAGCGGGAGGTACCAGCCAACCCAAACTCCACGACACTCGAGACTGCCGCCCTGTCCGACCTCCTGAGCCGTAGGTTCATCTGGGGCAGTGATTCTCTTCTTTGAGTTGTCGTTCTTCAAGTCGGTTTTGAGCATTGTCTGGGTACGTTCGTCAGCTTGATATGCGAGAATTGAAGCTTCAGATTCTTTGGTCGAGAATCTCCTAGCCCATCGTCGTAGGCATGGAGTCCCGTAGAGCAACACAGATCCCGGGAGAGAGGGATATCAACGTCCATGGTGTTTTGGATCGTCGGCGAGAATCGGGAATGTTTGGGGGCTCGACGGGGCGGGATTCACTGCGGAATTCGAGTCTATGAATGTCGTGATGACTCTAGAAGGGCGTGATACCTTCAGAAAAGATATAGATAGTTGACGTTTACTGTGGGATGAATAGAAGAGAAAGTGTAGTCATGAATTAATCGATGCGTTAGCTTTGATACCCTCGCGCAAGGCCTCTGGCCGTTCAGTCATTTTTACCTGCTTAGAGCGACAGACCTCTTGACTTCGCGCCTCCTGAACTTTATGCGGTGATGTTCAGAGGGTTTACTTGCTAGCAGGAACGTGTGGGGTTTCTGTACTGTTTTCCTTGGCCGGTAGAGGGCAAAAGTACCTATAGTGTTTCCAGAATTGTGCCCGCGAACAGGGTGAATTTGGCCGTAGTCTTTTCCCCCGTGTAAATGCTCGTCGGGTGTGCAGATAAATCAACATTGAGGATGTCAAGTCTATTGGATATGAAGGCTAGTTTATTATTAAATAGATGTAGTATTTCTAAAATAGATATAACACACGAAATCAGCTAAGGCACAGAAATATTGATCTTCGGCTGAATTCTAGGTTGTTTCTTTTTAAGAGCCTCGTTTAGGTGGGCTTTTACAGTGAAATACAGGTAAATCCCGTGTTCCTGTAAACCAGAACTTGGGCATTAGAACATGACATTGGACCAGGATTTGACAGAGCTTGCGAGTATAAGACCGCGTTGGAGATGCATATAGCTAGTCCTGTGCTATTAAGACGAATCGCTGTAAGGAAACTGGTCTGCTAAGAGTAACTCAGCCTACTTTGTAAACTCAATCCTCGGCTTCCCTCCGGCGTCAATTCCCCTGTAGGCTTCTTCACCAAACCTCTCTGTTCGTGATCGATTGATTTCTTCTCACTTTGTGTGTATGAATATAGAGCTCAACTGTCGTGTAAGAGTTCTTCTGCATCTCAGCGTATGAGATGTTTTCCGTTGCATCGAAACGCTGATGGCGGGCTGAGTTTTTCGATATGCTCAAATGTGTAACAAACATCAAGCATTTGGGCAGCCGGCTCAAAGGTCCTCCAAGTCACTCTCAGTGCCCTGGAACCATTCGATGATACGAAAAAATGCCAGAATCGTGTCCTGAGCATGCAGGGGAAAGCCATGTTGGAGATTCTGCATCAAACGCTCGTCGGACAGGAGAGCCATCCGTCTAATGAACTTCATGATCTGGGTGATGTTGTCGGTGTCAGGAGGCACTTCCGCCTTGTCTTCTCTTTTGGTTCTCTTGCGTCCGTTTGTTGACTCCTCCCGGTTGCTATCCAGCTCGTCGGCATCGCCTCTGCGGCGCTTCTTCTCGTCATCAACCTCGCGCTGTTCCGACCGGTGCTCGTTCTTTGACTCCTCCGTGTTTCGACTCTCCTTCCTATGACTCCAGTGCTTCTTGCTGGTATGATCCTGCTGTTGGCTTCTCGCTCTCTTCAGGTTCCGAGTCTCAACCTTTGGCGATTCATCACTGACCACGCCCCTAGACCTGTCTTTCTTGACATCCATGCACCCTTCTTCCTTCTCAACGTCTGTGGGTTTCATACCGCTCTCATCCGTAGAGCATCCTCCATCATAGTTGCGGTTGCCGGAGTCCGCAGAAGGTGGCTCGCTGAAATCACGAACGTTGTAGCTGCGAATGTTTGTGTCGCTCTTCTCCGTCACTCGAAGCTTTTTGATCCTCTGCTCTCTCTTGTCTTTTCGAGACTCATTGTCTCGTTCGGCGTGTTTGTCGGAAGATGCGTAACTGGAGCTACGTGGGTTCTCCAGGCTTTTCTCCAGACTCTTCCCCAAGCTGATCTCCAGCTCCTCGCACGAACCCATGATCTTGGTATTCAACTGCAGCTCATTGAGGACATCCCTCGTCACCTTAGTGTCTCCGCCCTCCTCGCGTTGCTTTCTGGCTTCCTAGCGGCTATCGTTGCTTGATGAGCACTTCGCTCCGTTCTCAGCAGCCTTTCCAATCTGAAACTGTGTGCAACTGGTGATACTTTTGAAAGCTGCCACCCCAATAGCCAAGGCGTGGGTACTTGGGAGGTATTGTAGTCGAAGAGGAGAGAAAGTTAGTCAACAGAGCGGTAGATACGAGGAATATTTATACACTAATGGATTCTAGCTGGATATGTCGAAGGTCTTTGCTATACAGGAATACATGCAGTTGATCACATTAAGCTAGATAGACTTAAATGTTGAAGTTGCAAAGGATTTTACTCAGACATGCATCTTTGACCATGTTAGTACTTGACGCTATCCTTGGTTTCTCTCTTGCTGAAGCAAGCCTTTAACTCAAACTTCGTTTCTAGGGTGAAGTTTCATGACTGTTGTCGTTTTCCCATCCTGTTCCCTCCCCCACTTGACCCTATCATGTTGTCTCGGATCCCAGGACGACCATCGCAGTTGCGGTCTTGACGATGTAGACCCAATAGTCTCGGGTATGATTTTCATATCGGAAGAAAGCTGGACGTCGTAACCTCAGAAAAGACTGAGATACTGCCAGTTCGGGAGACTGGAGACTTGAGAAGCAAGCTGTGTACGACCTTTTGGTCTGCGACATATGCTCGACAAAAACCTTTCCCAAAACCTTTACCGTTCTCTAAAGACTCTGATTATATTCTGATTTTTGTTCTACTCTTGTAATTGTATTAGAAATCTGTATAGATAACAGCGGTGAAGAGATGTGCGAAAATATAGCCTGCGACTCTTTGTTCGTCGGTATTTACGATATGAAACCCTCCTCTTGCGCTTTTCTCCACCTCACATCACGGCTTCGAAACCGTGGCACGTCACACTAACACTAATGAACATTCATCCAGTGAATGAGATTATAATAGGTACGGTAGCAGGTGTTGTGAGCAAGGTACTCAGATGGGGACCTGGGTCGGCACAATGTTAGAGTCGCTCATTGACTGGCAGTACAACAATGCATATCACAAGATTGACGAGCACGTGCTATTGCACGTTAGAGTTGTTTCCATTGGCCTTCGGCATCCGTGGGTCGTGAGATTGACACCCGGGTACACGTATGGAATGATGGATACAGAAACAAGGTAAAGTCGAGCCTCGACCCTACTGGCATCCTCGTCCGTTAATTTCTCAAAGATGACTCGAACAGCGATCTGGAAACGTCAGAATGTCAGGGCGGGAGCTTCCTATAGGCAAATTGACAACTCATAGATGACGTTAGAAGAGTCCCCATTATTGTAAACTGTAGAATACAGAGATATCTGGCCTAGTCTATGTGGCTAGTCTCTGTGCTGTCCATTTCTGTGCCATCAATCGCTGTGCAATTCTGCTCTGCTGGAACCTCGTCCTCCGCTGGTCATCGAATGACCCTCCCTGTGATTACTTTGTGACCAATTCATTGGCTCTCCGTTTGATGCTGAAAATGCTGCAAAAACGTCTCCCATAAGAAAAGTTGCGCAGCTGTTGTGTGTGAGATTCTGATAATCGTAAGAATGCTGAAAGAAAGAATAGAACGTCGGAAAGTGCCGACTGGTTGACAGAAATGAGACGATGTAGCAGATGGTTGGCTTATCTCTTCGCCGCTGTGATGGCCATGTTCTGGAAGGACTCAACCATATCCATCCATCCTACCATCATCTTCTTCCCAATAGGATGAATCCATTTGAAGCTCTCGATCTGGCGCTTGGTGGACAGCTGAGACATCCTCCGGAAGAACCTGACCAGCTTCAGATCCTCCTCGTCGAAAGCAGAGACGTAGCCGCCAGCATGATGTCTCGATCTCTTTGTCTTGCTGAAGGAGTTCTCCTGATCGCTTTCCAAATCCTCAGACTCGTCTCTGCGTCGCTTCTTCGCACCATCGCTCTTTTGCCTCTGGTCAGCGTCCTGGTGGGCTGGGATAGCTGTAGCTGTCCTTTGGATTTCAACCTCTGATGAGTTGTCGCTGTCCGCCTCGGAAATGGCGTCACTATCGGACTCGCCCTCTTCTCCGTTCTCCCCAGGCTCGCTGTCATCCTCAGACTCGCTCTTCTCCTCAGGCTCGCTCTTCTCCTCAGGCTCGCTGTCGTCCTCAGGTTCGCTGCTATCCTTAGCCTTATCTGAAGATGTATTACCGGAGTTGCGTAGCCTCTCCAGTCTCTTCTCCAGCACTTTGATCAAGCGCTCATGAATGACTAAGAGCCTGTAATCGTCTCCAAGCGAGTCGAGGTCTACTTCGATGTCCTCTTTGATGCTCTCGTGAGAGTCGTGGACCTCTTTGAGATGTGTTTTGACAATTTGACGGCGCTCTTCGATACTGGCCATGTTTGCGTCGGCAGTAGGCATCATTGGGTCTTGTTCTTGGTAGTTCTGAATACCCCGATCCTTGATATTCTAAGGTTCGTTCTTGTTCCTCCGTGTTCTTGCTCAGATGGTGCGCAAGCTAGTTGTTCTCAACTTTCCCCCACCAGTCTCGTAGACCTCTGATGCTCAAGTGCGTACGTCTTTGAAAGGCGTGATGCCTTCAAAATTGGTGCAGGTCGTTGACGAACGTTGTGGGATGAATAGAAGAGAAAGTTGTTTCACGACGTGGCCGCCAAAACAATGGATTTTATACCTGCGAAAACGCTGCGTTTAGGTTATTTTCGTAGAGGGAAAGAGCAAGGAACAAGGCAAGGAAAGTACAGTTTTCAAGCTAGTCAGGCAGGAGCGAAGGAAACGTGAGAAAGGTGAGGTTGATCCTGCCTCGACACTTGTACCTGGTGAAGTAGTATGGTATGTATCTCTCCTAGACTGACAGCCGGCTCTCTAACCCAGTTTTCCTATATTTGTTCAACAAGACGCACCCTGGCTTGATCACCCCGAACGGGATCTCCCTCATGCCTATGACTATCCCCCGGGTCGACAATACAGCTGGTTGTCAATCAGCTTCGCAAGGTGAAGTTGGCAACGAAACGGCCTCCTCGACTTGTTAAGCGCCAAATACACGAAGACTCCGGCCTTCTTCTCTAGTCAGACACGAACTCACGTGGCAAGATACGAGAAGATGTATTGCTGGTGGTGTTCCTTTTGCTTGTTTTCCTCGGCGCATGCCCTCGCAATTGGTCTCCGGGTACTAGCCAAAGGGAGTCAGGCCTCACGCAGCCAAATGTCCGAGACGGGCCAAATGACGGCCCGAAGGCCCGTTGCCCCGGGTTTTGAGGTGTCGGTGGCGGCGTGGTGCTGTGGGGCGGCAGCACCGAGATAGGGGCCCGCCGGCCCAGACACCGGTGGCAGTGGTTGTCGGGAAGGAGAGGAAGAAGTAGTCTTTTATGTAGTTCTGTACTGTTGAGTACGGGGGTCACGGTCTCATCGATCTCATGTTTTTGTGGCACTTGCTTAGGCGTGGGATTGAAGGCTGTTGACTGTGGCGATCATGGCTGACTCCTGGGAGAATGTGTCATCATTGAAATTTTATGTGCGGGTTATCCGAACTTATCGCATAGTCTCTATTAGCTTGTCCTTGGTGTTCTGGAACAACATGTTGCTTGGGGTTGACTTGTGTAAACGAGGACACCGTCATGTGGAGGGGCGACGGTGCACGACGGACGACGGACGACGATGACGACGACGACAACAACAACAACAACAACAACAGCGAAAGCGACAGCACTAATGGACAATAAAGACAGCAACAACAAGAGACATCCAAGACAACAGCGACGACGACGAAGACAACAGCGACGACGGCAGAAACGTCGGCAGAAACAAGACGAAAAACATCAAACATCGGGTATGATTCTCGAAACATCGCCGCTGACCTCAATTTCGATCTCAAGCATTCTCAAACAATGAGTACGCCACAGTCTCTTTCAGCGATGCGCAATCCAAGACCGATAAGCACACCTGGCTGTTCTCGAGATATCACGAGCGGCCAAATGCGGCTTCCCACCATCAAGCTCCGTGAATCTCAATGATGATCATCGGTCGCTTGTCCGGCCAAACCTACGTGATCACTTGTTCCATCGACAAGGTAGCTAATTTCGATATTTCTCTTGAAATCCATCGAGTTCGACGCTCGTATAGAATTGTTGTGTCCCGTCGGCGCCTGGCCAAAGAGGTTCTGTATGCGGTCAATTTCTGACTTCAGTCAAGCCACGACCTTCTCAGCCACCCCACCACTTCTTCCCTTGACCAAACGCCATCACGGTGAGCTCGGTGAAGAAGGCGGCTGTCAAATATCGAATCTTCCTCTCAAGGGATGCTTAATTGCAATAACCATTCATGCCCTTCACCTGGCGCATCCAATATTCTTCCTGAGCCATTTCTCCATAGACCTCAATGGAACAGCCTGTTTGCAAGGTGCCGAAGACAATCAGTGGACGTGAAAACACGCTCGAGCCAATGAAGTACCCCTCTTGAGCCATACCCTGTCAGGAATGTGGAAAGTTTAGGTAACACGACCGGAACATGCCCGAGCCCCAAGACAGCCGCATGAACACAAAACACTTTGATTGGATGTTTCTAGGGCTCATTTCCTTTTGTTCCCACTCGGTGGAAAGACTCTCCGGGTCTGGGCTGAGTCAGTTCGTCCCAAATTCTGCCACACGAGTGATCTGTCCCCCGCGACACCGCCCACCACAACTCTATATAATGAGCGTCTGTCTCCGCGTCTTCCTCTTCTTTTTCTTTTCTTCTCTAGCTCTCTTTGGTCAGTTTTGCCTTGATCCTAAAATTTGGACTTCATTTGCTAACCCCTTTGCAGCCTTTTGGCTTAGATCAAGTGTAGTATCTGTTCTTTTCAGTTTAATCTCTGAAAGGTCTCTAAGGAGACCAATCGTGATTATTCTTATTTTTGGCTTTAGGGAAGAGTCCTCTGTGCTTGCACATGACTCATCCCACAGTGTCCCTGGTATTACACTGCCTCCAGGCGACGCGAACCTCTTTTTTCATTGTACGCTCTGGCTTGTCCAGGGGTATGAAGAAGAAGCTTCTATACCCCCCATGAATGCTGGCAACTGTCAGCAGCTGTGACGCAATACGCTAGTTTTTGGTCAACTAAATACTGACACAAAGAGGGGAGCCCATAGAAGACTTGACCCACAAGTGTATCAGCCTGTTTACGTGATGAACATCATCTTCCACGTTGATGTTCTTGTTCAGCTTATGGTCGTAATGAGAAAGATTGGTGGATGGTTTGGCTGTGTTACACTAACCTCGCTCCAAGTCACCACCGAGATGTAAGATAATGAAGGCCGGTCATGCTATGCCAGCCCTTTAGGATAGCTTGCCAAATTCGGTAACTTTGCTGGAGAAGGCATCTTCTCTTCTCACCTCACGAGATGACATATACGGTGCTAGGCAGCTGAAAGATGCTAAAGTTGGGACGTGGCCAGATTAGTACGATCATAATGGAACTTGAATCTCTCAAAGCCAGGTGCCATTTTTTCAACTTGCGAGTGATGATCTTCGAGTCGACGAATAGCCTTGAATCATTGAAAGCCGGAGAAACGTGCGTGTCAAAACTGCCATGGTTAGTGTTTCCCCCATGCATCTTTTCGAGCACGACCACTCATCGCCGCCAGGGTCCCCACGGCATCTACAGAAGCCTCTTTCGCCAGGCGGAAGACCTTTCAGTTTACCTTGACACTGCTTGGGAGGTAATCCCGGGCGTGGTGTTCCTGCCATTGCTCCTCCTCGGCGAGATGATGATCATCATTGGCGTCTTGATCATTTTGCCGATGATTCAAGTCACGAAGAGCATCTACTCAGCTTTCTTCTTTGTCCTTTGCGTATGGTCAAAAGCCGTCAGCGTTTTTTCTCGATTGCTTCTGCTACTGAGAAGCATCGCAGCTCAGGTTGTCCGGACACGAGTTGACAAAAATGGTGCATTCCATGGGGTCGACATCCATGCTGGCATCTCTTCGGTCCGGAAAAGGTTTCGGTACGCCCTGCCGCCGCCGTTTGTCCCATTCCGGTTGTTCTTTCGGCGAATGCCGTTGCAAGTCTCGGGGCGCGAGATGGACGTGGAGGCAGTGCGCGGGCATCAGGACGGCCGCATGCAGAAGAAAGAAGGCGTACTGCAACGAGGCGGGAAAGAGTAGAAAATCTGAGCATCAACATACTGTCGCAAGAGATGCGCAGAAGATTTCGCCTGCCGAGCACTCCCGGCCACTGCAAGTAGGGCCAGACCCGCAACGCCGAAGGGCGCCGCTCGTGGTTCGGACCAAATGGGGTCGGCCCGGTCCGGACGCCGTCCCTACGCCGACGATCTCCGGGGAATGCTCCTCGTTCTCGCTTAGGAGCTCAATCCAGCTGCCTCTTTCCCGCAGGAGAACGATCGATCCAGACCGTTCCAACGCATCACCGTTGCATCTTTAGCGTCCCCGAATCCCACGCTCGCTTACATCCACGCAGCCCCCAATATCGTCGTCAAATTCGAAAATTATGCCCGTTTCTCCAGTGATCGTGCCTTAGGTGATGATTACCATCTCATGGAATCGTCATAGACTTTGCTGCTGCCTGGCTTGGCCGGTTCTGGGTGCGCTCTTTGCCATGTTACATTAGACTTTCGCACCAGTCAGAGATCGAGTTTCCCGCGTACCCATGTCCGGTCTCCCTTCACTTGGCACACCTGCTAAGGGGGGGCAGTGCCTGGCACACTCTAATTGCACTGCGAATCCTACGAACAGCCTTCCCGAGCTGCCCTTTCCCAACGGCCTTCTTCTTTCCCTTATCGTAGATCAGAGTTTATATCTGGAACATGGGGTTTAATTCTGCCCAGATGACGCTTTCTCTGCCCGTTTGATGTTACGCGGAAACGTGGATGTGAGGGGGGAAGTTTAGGCAACAGCAAATTGACGGAAAAATTCATCACAACAGCCGCCGCGAGTTCATCTCATTCTTGTTGAAAAACACATTTGATCTGTCATTTTTTCTCTTGTTGCGTGTGGGTTAGATAAGGGACCGTTGTCTCCCGCACTCCCTGTTCAGGACATACGAGAGATCCGTCGATGAACTCTGGTTTGTCCACCCCCGTCTCACAACCAACGAGACGAAACCGCAACCGGGTCGCTGGGACGCCGCCGGCTTACAAGCGTATTCTCGCACCAGACTTTCAGCCCTACGATCAGACCAATCAGCCCTATGACGATTCGTCCGGGCCCGGAAGTGCTCACCTTCGCGCTCGAGGACTGGCCGCGCAAGGACGGGCCCAGCACCCGGGCCAGCAAGCCCAAGGTGCGGACCGGGTGCATTACTTGCAAGTATGTAATCATTCTTCAGACTGAGACATGTTCTTGTCAATGTTGACGTTTATGGCAGACGCCGCAGGGTAAAATGTGACGAAGCGAAGCCGACATGCCACAACTGCGTCAAGCGCAAGGTCCCGTGTGAGGGCTACATCACGGAGCCGCGGGCACCGAAGACACCCCCGAAGCAGGCGTCGCGGTCGCCGAGGGACGCGGTGGTGGCCATCTCGCCGCGGGTGGTCGAGCCGAGCTACGAGGGCCTCGTGTTCACCAGCCAGCTGCAGCGGGACCACTTTGACCACTGGCTGTGGTTCGCGGGTGACACGCTGGTGTTCCCGTCGGAGCTGATCACGGAGACGATACCACAGCTCGCGAGGTCCGACGCCGGCGTGAGGAATGCGGCTTTTGCAATTGGCGCTGCGTCGTTGGGGAGTTTCACGAGAGAGCAGCGGCTCAGGGGAAAGGGGCCGTATTATTCTGATGCGTTGAGGTACTATAACCGCGCGTTGCAGCACACGGCGGCGTCGGTCACAACGGAGGAGTCGTTCCCGAAGGTGCTCATGACGTGTCTTTTGTTCTTCATGTTTGAGGCGTTGCAAGGGGATAGGAAGGCGGCGCTGATTCACTTGAATCACGGATGTCACATTCTTGATCAGTATGAGCGACGGGTCGGGCGGAAGAGGACGCCGCTGCTTGAGGCGATAGTTGCGAACTTCCAACGCCTTACGATGCAGTCGTGGAGTCATGGAGGAGATCATCCCGCTGAGACTGAAGAGCATGTTCCGTGGTGCTGTCGAGGGAGGATGAAGCGGTATGCTGTGGATGAGATGCCGGAGGTTTTTGATACCCTCGACGAGGCACATCGCTGGTGGGAGATTACCCAGCACCATGTCGTACACCACGCACCACTATTGATTGGGTTCAGGGTCGAAGGGACGGGGAACAAGTCGCCGGCAGCGTATCCCTCGACACAGAGCTTGCCGATATCTACTGAGAAGGTCAAGGAGCACATGAAGTTCATTGAGCGCTGGCGAGCAAGGTTCCTGCCTCTGGTGGGGGCGCCGGAAAAGCACGCCAAAGACCAAGAAGATCGGGAGCGGCTGAAGACCCTCGGTCTGAGGATACATTCTACGTATCTGTCCGCACCTACAAAAACAGCAAATTACACGGACTGGGAAGCACTCGTATCCCTGACGCCCGCGTTCAGGGAGGTCGTCACGCTCAGCGAGAAGTTTCTCACAATTCAACAGCGGCACGCGAAGATGGGCGAGGTGTTCACAATGAACAGCATCAGTCCCACGTGGCCGCTCGGCGCGGCGGCCATCCTGTGTGCCGATGACAGCGTGAAGGCGGACGCGATGAGGTTGCTGCGCAGGTTTCCTCGCCGGGATGGGCTTTGGGATACGTGTACGTATGTCACGATGCTGGAGGGCGTTAATCGGGCAAAGGAGACGCTTCGGAGCCGTACTGGGGAGAGCAGCGATGGGGATCACATATTCAGCTACGAGGTTGTGTACGATGAGAAGTCCATCTCGTGGGTCAAGGCCGTGGAGGATCCGGCGGTCGTCGGAAGGGATGCGCTGGAGTACAAGATCGAGATGCCGTGAGCTTTTGAGAAGAAGTTTGCAAACAGGGCAGTGTCCACCGCACAAGCGTGGAATCTGTATATCGCCTCTGATCGCATGAACATTTATCGTCGCTGTCATCTATCGTCGTCGTCGTTACTATCGCTCTCTTTTTCTCCACTACTATTATCTTTCTGGAAGTAGCAAGTACGCCACTAGAGGTACATGGGACACTGCCTGGCTAGCAAAGCTCTTTTGGACAGACCGAGGCATGGAAGGGATCATTGTCAGTCTGCTGGCTCGGGCAAGAGTACGGCCTTGATATGGCTAGGCGCATGGGAGGAACGCCTGGTGGATGATAGTTGCCAGGGAAGAAAGGGGCGATATCGAATGAACCATTGACTCTTTCCGCACTTGGCCTTGTTTCCATGTCATGTAAGTCACAGTTTCCTACAGAGCTACAAGGTACAAGGTAGGAAGAGCAACGGCGGAGACGGGCAGGAATTATCAGAAGGCAATGTCGAGGAAGCAAGGCGACAAGAAGCAGTCGAAAGAGTAGCGGGAAGGAGTGAGCGTGGATAAACCAGACCGCAAGCACAGCAACAGGAAGTGCCTGCCGACAGGGGAAGGCGGAAAGAACATCGACGGGAAGCAACAACGAGGGATGGCGGAAGGCACGATGTCAGGAAAGAGCAGCAAGTGAGCGACCATAAATAACGCGGACCTGACGACGTCCGTCTCCTAGAACCTCGTCCCAACATCATCACCATTCTCAGCACCGCCAGCTTCTATCAGCATTCAACCAGACACAACCACACCACATCATCAGCTCTTCTCTTTTGGATTACCACATTCATCAATCGTCCCACGTCAGTCATGGCAGGCAATCAAGACACGGTTGCGGCAAGCAACCAAGACGCGGTTGTGACAAGCAATCAAGCCGCGGCTGCGGCAAGCAATCAGGACGCGGCTGCGGCAAGCAATCGAGACGCGGCTACGACAAGCAACCAAGACCACAATCCACCCACTACTCCAACGGCTGCAACATCTACAACGGCTGCAACACCTACAACGGCTGCAACGCCTGTCACGCCTGTTACGCCTGTTACGCCTGTTACGCCTGTTGGGCTTGTTGAGCCTGTCAAGCCTGTTGAACCTGTTGAGCCTGTCGAGCCTGTCGAGCCTGTCGAGCCTGCGAAATCTGCAGTATTTGCACCAAGACCCGACAATTCTAGGTCGTTTAGCCTGTATATCCCATTCAAGATCAGGTTTTGGTTCCGTTGTCACTATTGGAGCACCCGGGCGAGAATGTCGTCGACGTCGAAGTCGAATTTCCTGACCAAATTCGAATCTGGCGATGATATCGATCGTGCCGATGCCGCGTTTCGAATGGATTGCATTGAGACAAACGACAATCTGCGCCGCATAGTTGTCAGAGAATACTACCAAGAGTGTAGGAGGAAGAAAGATCCGACCATCAAAGACCTGAAGATTGCTTTGATACGGGTATGCCAGAAGAACAACGAGTCCACGGATGAGACTATCGCACGCTTTCGCGCCCGCTGGCCATGGTCCTCGGAAGCCGACCCAGACCCAAATGACCGAAGGATTAACGGCGTATGGCAGGATGGCACATACGTCTTACCCGACATAACACCTGTATCAATTTTGAAAGTTACAAAGCCTGACGTCACTCATTTCGAGTAGCGATACGACCACAACGGCAATCTCTACCACCAGCGAAGGTGTCTGCGGTCACAGCAAAGTTGATGGCCTATTGTCGAATGTCAAGAGCACACGGAGTGCTTTTGGATGTGCTGTTGGGAACACACGCAGAAACGGACGGCTGTTCTTGATGCTCTCAGCCTCTGATATGGGCTGCCTCACCAACGAAGATGCGGCATGAAACCGTTTTCCTTGTGAGTACCGCATGGAAACTTTGACGTCAACACTCTGAGCTGACCCTTTGATGCAGAGCAAATAATCTCCCGGGCGTGGCCGAGGGGTCGTTGCGAAGGATGGTCGTCGCGGTGTATCATGGAAGTACGGATTATCTCTATATCAGGACTTGTCAGATAGCGAATACAACAGCGTGTCATACGAGCATTCCTTGGTGATTCAAAGTTTGTGATCTAAACTGCCACCGACCATCGGAAATCTTAGCCAGGGGACGCCCATCATTTCCCCCGCTGTCCTGGTCCCCGAATCACGTCTGGGTCATATCTCGCTTTGTGGCAGTCGACGGTCTCGTCAGACAACGGGGAGTCTCCCGGCAGTAAGCATACGCGCCCTCGACAGGGCTTCACCCAAGCTTCCACGCAATCCATGTCATCCGAACCCCGTCCCATCACGACATGCTTAAAAACAATACCCAAGGTCGAATTAGAAGAATGGGCCCTCGACCGCGCCAAGCCACGGGGCAGAAACATCAGCAGAGGACCCGATGAGGTCCACATTGACGGCAACGGTAGCGACAGCCGGCTCCAGCCATGCGGGCTGAGCTTGATCTTACGCGGCTCTCCAGAGGTGGCCCCGACGGGGAAGGCTCCCCCTCCAGCCCGAGAAGAGAGACCGCTTAATTTTCCTGTTTCTGGGTGGCTACGTTTCTTGTATACTTGGTGACTTTGACGGGGATGATGATGGAAGACGATGGACGACGACGATGATGGACGACGATGACAGTAACGACGACATTAACGATAATAGCAATGATAGCAGCGACGACAGCAGCAACAACGACGACGGTAAGGAAGAGTATAGCTACAGGAAAAGTAGTCGGTCTAGCACAGGGAAAACAGGCGGTGTCCGAGAAGAGGAAGCTCGGCCCCGAGGGGTGTTGGACTAGCAGTAGGGTCTACTCATGGGTCGTCTGGTTCTTCACCACGCCGTTACTTTTGTGCAGGAATCTGCCAGAATCGCACGACACAGGGCCAACGCGAACTTTCTCTCCAGCATTCTACGAAGCATCGTGGGATGGAGATGCGATGATGGCAGGAAACCCCATTGATCGGCTCAGCCCTGCGGACGACGACGCAAGCAAACGTCGTCAGCTAGGGTGACATTTTGCTGTTGTGAGTGTTCCCGTTTTGGGAGGTGGTCCGTACCGAGCTCCGGGCGGGGGCCGGTTTGAGCTCCGGGTGTGGAGTGAGATTCTTGTTTTTGGTGGGGGACACTGTGCGGGGGGAAAGCTGTGGTCTACTAGGTCTAGGCTGATCTAAGATTGGACTTTTTCCATTGTTGTTTGATGCTGCGCGTGCGGAATGTGTGTTGTGCTCGGGATGTTGTGCACTGCAAAGGGGGACTCCACGCGCAGCGCGACGGTCCCCTACGGAAAGCATATGAACCCTGTCTTGTTTTGCCTTTTGAGCAAGAAAAAAATCTTAGAAAGGGGTGGGCATACCCTGGACGATGGATGGAAAAGGGTCGTGTTTTCTGGGGAGGGAAGGGTGGGCTGTGGGTATCAATTCCAGAATTAAATGCGGCGCTGGGCGATGAAGGGGGGGCGGCGGGCAGGCAGGCAAGCGCGAGATGCGGGAGGGTTCCGAGAGCCTCATTTTAGGATTACCGATGAGGGATATGCTCATGCGTGTATTTCTGATGCTACGATGATGCGATCGGGGTTGGTCAGTTGGACTTGGACGGGTGAGCGGCGTGAGACGGCATTTTTGGGGGCCGGGTTTTTGATGAGGTCAGCGCGGGAGGACGGGAGAGGGGGCGAAGGCGAGAGTGAGATGTGGGAGAGCCAAGGCCGTTGGCATCGACGCTAGAAGGACCCGACGACGGGCGAGGAAGACCGGTGTTGGAGGCTAAGCGTCTGCGTAGTCAGCGGCGGCATCCAGTGAAGCGGTTCGAACGCGCACGTTGGCGAATGGCGAGATCTGAACGGACTGCGTGCTGCCGGAAGGCGATTTTGTCCTGCTGGAGGGGTGGTGGTGGGTGGCTGTGCACCTTGATGTGTTTTCTTAGTGGTGTCCCTTCTGCGTTGTCGATAATATTGCCTGCCCGTTGGTGGTAATAAACGGCGGACGACGGCCAAGTGGGAGGAGGATTGGGAACCGAAAGCGGGTTTGTGTGACATGGGATGTGTGGTGGGACGGGGCGCGCGACTGGGGAAAGGGAGGCGCCGCGAGGTAGGGAGCTATTTTTATACACATCTTTTTTGTTTGGTTCTCTAGTTAGGTATACTTTTCGGAACGATGCGATGAGTCGTTTTTGGGGCGGGTTGGACAAAAGAAGAGAAGTAGAGAATTAAACGCAGAAACCTTGTGTCCGGTTGTGGTAAGTGGTGCAAGTTTGGTCGACTGGGGGGCGTTGCGTATACGGGGGTTTTTTTTTCCCCTTTGTTGCACCAAATCGCTGTCGTCTTGCAGGTCGTAAAAAAAAAAAAACCACCCAATAATTCGCCCCTGCAAGAGCTGCATACACATACACACGTACTCGGGGGCCCGGGAGTTTGGGATGGCGCTTGGTGGAAATGGGAAATGGAAGGCCGAGACCGGCTTGCCATTGTCAAACCTCGGATTCGGCGCGGGTGGTTGAGAGAAGCCGTGTGTGTGTCAAGGCCGAGCAGGTAGATTCGGGGAAACCAAAGCAGAGTAGACAGTTCGTTGTTTGGATGTTTGTAGACCGAGGAAAAACCAAGGAAAAGGATTTCTTTTGGTGAAAAGTAAGGCCGAGATCGATGAACGGTGGCCGGGAAACCGTCCGGGAGACGGGGAAACAGGGAAACGGCGAGGGGGGGGGGGGCTGCTGGTGGTGATCAGACTTTCGTTGCCAACGATGCGTGCTGGGATCACGTAAAAAGTGCTCTGGATGTTGTGTCGATGTGCGGGAAGAAGAAAGCAGTGATGGGTGATGGGTTTGGTTGCTGGGGGATCATCACGTCACTGCGTCTGATTCTGCCGACATGCTCACCCCCTCCTTCCTTTCTTTCTTTTTCTGGGATCTACACGGCGCAAAATGATCGAACGGATGGGATATCCCGTGCGGAAGCCGTGGATTGCATGTGCGCATATTGGACGAAGCGGGAAGGAAGTTTCGGGCTCTCTTGCTGGGCACGAACAGGTTCCTGGGTTTTGGTTTCCCGTCGTCGGATGTTTCTTGTTATGCGCTCTTTTTTTGGGCTGAACTGGGAAGGATGCTGGCTGCATGAGCGGGAGGCAGGCAGAGGAAACATTGGACTGAAAGTCAATTGGAAGCCAGACGACCGCCGGTTCGCAAAGGCCAGGCCGGACGCTCTTTGCGTATGTGATAAATGTGAAATGCATGTCAGAGTTGAAAGAGATGGTCAGAGAGTGAGTCTCAGTCAGATTGAAGCCACGAGTTTGCTGCAAGGTCAGCTGGGCTGGGCTGTTGTTCTGTTCAGCTGCTGGGGCCTGTTCGCCTTGCCCTTTGCCTCGGCTGAATTGATACATCAAGATTGAAATGAAGCCTGCCTGGAGTAAAGCAGAGAGGGCTTAGGTAAGGCTGCCGTGATTCAGAGGGAGAAGGAACGATCTCAGCCACCCCGGATGGAGTAATTTGGGTGCAACAAGGCGTGTCTTTCCTTGAGTGAAGTCGTTGCGATGGTCTGATGGCCAATCAAGTGTTGCACGGGGTTTCTGCGCTCGTTGGGCTGAGTCTTGTTTCTCTCCCCCGTGCAACTGGTTTTATTATATTTCTTTCCCTCATTTGATGGGAGTGATTCAGGCAGGCGCCAACGGCTTGGGTCGGATGAGCTAAGGGTAGACAGGACAGGGGATATTAGCGGTACCTTAGCATAACGCTGCATTTAGGTGATGCAAGGTTTCACCTACAATGTCCCATCGCCAATGGCAACTGAACCGATCAAAAAAAGAAAAAGCAAAGCTATACTAGGTGACAGCAGAAGAGTCTGGGACAGCAGAAGAGTCTGGGATTCATTTGTTGCTAAGAAGTTGCCGGGCAATAGCAATCAATGTTGAGTTTGTTGATGGACGAGAAAATAGACTCTGCTGGTGCCGCCGCCACGGCCGTGACGCAAAGCACCCGACGAGTGAGGGGTCTAGCCTGCGGACCGGCATAACTCGACGACGATACGACCCAAGGAATTCATGTGTACTGCGTGGACAGCGACAGGACCCCGTGGACCCGGTTTCTCGGGGTCGGGACTTGTGCTGCTGCTGCTGTAACCCAGCGTTGCACTCGCTGAATTCTGAAAAAAGTCTGGAAGCTCGCACGATTCCGCGAGAAGAAGCCTAGTGTTCTGGACCAAACCCCGGTCGCGCGCGAGTTTCGTTTCCGCTTCATGATGCACACGAATAACACCCTGCCCTTTTGTCCTCTTTCTCTCTCTCGCGCAGACAACAACAGAGGCCACATGACTTGAACACCCTGGTGGTGGTACGCAGTGAAGCATCCACATGCCTCACCTGAAGACCTTTTCGGGAGGGAGAGTGAGAGGGTGACCCTTTTTGCCATTGAGGGGTTGGCGTCTTTTTCTTTCGCGTACCTACCGCCGTACACGAGGGAGATCCAATGATTAGCGGAGTTGCTCACTTCGCGACCCGTGATGAAAGGGCTCGTAATGGATCTGAGGGAGGTTACTGATCTTGGCCGATCGACGGTGCACCCAGGCTCCTTGGATGCTAAAGCTAAGGCTAACGCCCTCCTCCAACGGCTTGTCGGCTGCCCCCATGCAGGATGGATTATTCCCAGTGCCCCTAGGGCAGCATCTTTCGAGCCTGTATGTCTCTGCTGAGCTGCTCTCGTAAGTCGTACCGCAAAGTAAGATTTGACGCTGGTCAAGCCTCAAACGTCCACGTCCTCCGACTGCCGATCCAAACCGGCCATGTCCTCCCAGCAAAAACGTCCTGCGTCGGTTCACCCCCATCGACCGTTCCTGCGCCACCCTGGACGCCTCGCAGTCTGAGGTGTTGGCCTGCGGAATAACATCCGTAAGAAAGTCCTGGGAACTGCACAGAGTCCTGGGCGCGGCACTCACTGAAGAGAAGGGACGCCGTCGTGTGGGGTCCCTCTCAAGCTGCAGCAGCAAGTGCACGCAAAACGTCATCCCTCCAGCGAATCTTTTTTTCCCCCTAAAAATGCCACGCTAAGGCTGGACCGTCCGAGGAGATGGGGTACGTACCGCAAACGGACAGACCAAGTGGGGCGCGTACAGTATCCGGAGGGACGCAGAACTGCAAGAGCTGCGCCGATTCACCGTGTGAACCCGCTTTTACATTGCGGAGTGCATCCATCCATTGGAGAAAACGGCAGGAAGGAAAGAAAAGAAAAAAAAAAAAAAAAGAGGATGAATGCAGAGAGGGAAGCATCGACACTGCTCCAAGGGCTGTCCCTGCTGGAACATGCATCCTCGCCCATCCCTCCGCCATGATCAATGTACCTGGCCCCCTTGGCTGACGATGGGCAAGGTACGTACCGCCCTGGTCCACGTCGTTGGCAGTTTTCTCACCACCGACCCAGCACCAGCTCATCGGTGACCACCTGAGGGCAAGGCAAGGCACGGCAAGGCAAAGCAACGCCTCCTCACCTCACCTCACCTTGTCGTGCCATTGTCCACGCTCCTGTACCTGAACCTGGGCGCCGCCTCGCGACTTACGTACCAGCAATCCGTAACGAACCGTCGAACCCGTTCCCCTCCCACGTCCCTTACAGCGAGCAAACAGCACGCAGTACAGACAGTCCACTCAACACGTAACGGGCTCCATTCCATCCACCGAAATCCCCAAGCCCGCTTGAGGTTACGCAGCTTCTTCCCTCAGCTCAGCTCATCAGTACCACGGAAGCAAAGCACAGCACAGCACAGCACAACCCGCAGCCGAGCCCCTCCTCTCCTCTCCCAGGTAGGCTCTCCTCTCTTCGTCCCGTTCCTCGACTCCCGGAAGCCTCCATCCAGCCTCACCTCACCTCGCTCAACTCACACGCCCCCCTCTCTCGCCATCTCATCTCTCCCGAGTCCCGTCCCCGTCCACGTCCACCCGACCAGGGATCCAGCGTCTTGTGTCGTGTCTTACCTCTCACACTAGATCCGAGCATGTTCATGGTCTAGGTTGTGCCTGTGCTCGACAATACCTTACTTACTACCGCGTACACACAAATACTAGGTACAGTATACACACAAACAACCCAAGACCTTGGTCCAAGGGTATTGTGCACGCCATCAGATCCATTCCCACACACTCACACCAGCTAGTCCCGGTCGTGGTCTCAGTCCCGCACTCGCCGACTCGTTTCCTGGCCCTGGGCGTCCTCCACGTCCGTGGTCCCTTTGTTTGAATTCATAATACCCGTCCGCCCCGTCCGCCCTCCTGCCACCCGAAAGTCTGCTTTTGCCTACTTCTGGTCTGGACCAAAACTGTTTGTACCTGTCTGTCGAAAGCTGCAAAGAAAGAGAGAAAAAAAGTCGTTGGGTGCCGAGAGAGACCACACCAGCTTCGGAGCTCTCTAACATCGCCTCGGTCCAGCCTCAACCACATCCAACCATTTCGATACCCTCGCCTCTTTCTTTGCCGCAGCAGGTGTCACACAAGCCAGGTTCAGCCGGAAACTAGACTAAGCAAGACTGAAAGACGCAGTTCATGTTGCCCAGCATGACGTCGAGTAAGTTGTCGGTTTCTCGTGCCACCATTAAATCCTTTGGCCACTTCTCCTTCTCTTCTTCTCAAACCAATCTCTCCGACCCCGTCCCTCCCCAGTCCTCCCGCGGCCACAGACACCACAGCGTCTCCGAACCCGTACACGACCAGCAAGTATACGGAGAAGCCGTTCAATACCCCTACAACACCGGCGACAATTATTCTCGCCCGCAGCCTCCCGTCTCCCCGAAGCGATCCCGCACCGAAACCGACCTCAAGTCACAAACACGACCTACCACGCGGAACGGCCGAGACCACCTGGTTGTTGAAGAGAGGGAGAAGCCAGCCGAGCCAGTGCTCGCGCCAACAAGGCCTCCCAATAACAGAAAGTCCCGATCTTGGGGCAACCGCTTGTCTGCTCTGTTCCCCTCGCTCATCGTCCAACCAACAGATCAACCCGCGCATCCTCCCCCGCCGCCGCCTCAGCTGCAGCAGCAGGTCCCGATTCACCGCAAACCGCTGCCCGACGACTCACCGACCTCGCCCTCCGACAGCGCGCCCTCATACCACACGAGTGAAAATCCCACCGTCCGGCCAGTGACGAGCTCGGGGTTGGGCCTTGGGATCGCTCCTCCGGACGCTGAATCCCTCGACCCACAGCCGCCGGCTGCCCCTACTGATGCACCGCCTCCTGTTCCTTCAAGAATCCCCGCACCGCTAGACTCTGAAGCCATCTCATCCGCCCAGGTCGAGCAGCCTCTGATCTCCCCCCCCGAACCTCCCACACCCACAACACCAAACACAATGGCCGCCCCCTTGCCGCCTCAGCAGGCGCCTCCGCCGGTCCCGGCGAAACTGCGCAAGGAGAAGAACCTCCCGACACCTCCCCCGATCCCGGCAGACAATACCCACCTGCCGTCCCCGAGAGCCGTCTCAGGGCCCGAAGTGGCGTCGCCCGGAAAGCTCAGAAAAGAGAACAACGAGCCGCGCAAGAGGAGCAGCTCCTTCCACCAGGGTCGGAGAGGCTCCATGGCCTTCTTGGGTCTGCGATCGACGTCCCCGGGTCCTGATTCGAGGGGACGAAGCACCTCTGCGCAACCGCCCGGCGGCAGGACAAACACTGGCAGCTCCGCCGCGAATGACTCTACCGGCAGCGGAAGCCCGACCCGTGATGAGAGACGGGGTCGCCTCAGGAGGAGCTGGCTTCCTGGCGGCGGAAGATCGCGGTCCAATTCGCAGGACGTCACCGGAAAGTCCCAGAATTCACAGGCCTGGGTGTTGTCGCAGGACACGGTCGGCGATTACAACACATCGTTCCTATTGAACGCGGAAAAGGTAAGCTTTCACGCACGTGTTGCGCAACATCGGACGGGAGCTAATTTGCATGGCAGGTCCCGGAGTTGTGGAACGAAAGCGGCAACGTCTACGTTTACCTCCAACCTAAATCCGCCAACGGCCAACCGTCGTTCAAGGTTCCCAGCTTCTCCATCATCAACTCGGTCATCTTCAATGAACTCATCCAGGCGGAAATGTCGTCTCCCACCGGCCGTGCCCGCGGCAGGAGTTTTGGTGGTCGGGACAGCCTCTCGGTCGATGACGCGTTTTCCCCGCCAGTGTCGCCGCCTTTGGAAGGTCAGGAGAGCCCCGGCGATGCAAGGTTGTATCTGCCGGCCACGCCCCCGCAGTACACGCAAAACGGTCAGCTCGCGCCGGGTCCCCAGCTCCGCGCCGACCTCGACCGGCTTATCGCCGTCCGCAATCTGTTCGCCTTCCTGACCGGCCAGCCGCTTGTCGCTACCAAGGCGCACCCCACGACATTTGCGGCATTCTGCCAGATTTCCAAGCTCTTGCAAGAGTATGGCTTCACGAACATGGACGGCTCATCCTTTGGTGAGTCCGTCGACCTTAGCTTCGGCTTCTTCATGGAGCAGCTGGCGTTGGCCGATGTGCGACACAGCCGCGAGAAGACGCTCGAGTCGCTGATTCTCGGCGAGCGCATGCGATCGATGGAGCTGTACAACGAGGCGTTTGCGCACGCGGTGGGCAAGTACACCGCCATCATGGAATTGCACTCGCCCTTGTTCGAGCAGGTGTCCGCGTACACGAGACAAAGACTGGAGCGCGCCCACCTGGACCTCGTCAACAGACAGCACAGCGTCAATGTCAGGTTGGAGCAGTTTGAGTTCCCGTCACTCTTTGCCGGCATCGCCAGCTCGACGTCGAACCCCGAGCTCAAGGCGATTCGCTTCAAGGTGTGGCAGAAGTACTTCAACAAGATGAGGTCCTTCGTCTTGGGCTACTACAAGACCAGCTTCGGCGCCTGGCCCCCCAAGGCCAGCAGCAAGAAGAACCCCTTCTCCGAGAGCGGCCTTAACCGCCTCGTGCTGAAGGCGTTGTACTCTGACATGTGCGCGCTGTACGACCTGCTCGTGGACCGCGACAACATCACCACCAGAGTGATTGACGGCAACGCGGACGACGACGGCAGGTCTACCGACAGCCCGATGATTGTCAACCTGCGCAAGATGCTCTTCGAGTTCGACAACTCCACGCCTCCCGTGCTGCCGCCGGTCCCCTTCGACGTGCCCAAGATGCCCACCATGAAGTCCATCCACGCCAACTATGACTCCCTCGCGCCCAAGGAGCAGGCCAAGATCGACCGCAAGATCAAGGAGCACGAGCTGACCCTCATCCTTCAGAAGGCGTACAACTGGGACGCCAACAGCATCAACATCCCGTTCCTGCTCGAGTTCAAGGAGTTCGAGCAGCACGAGGGCAAGGGCAAGAACGCGGCCGACCTCGCCGACCAGCGCATCGGCTACTGGCTCTTCCTCTACGTCGTCATCCAGTCGCTGCCCATGCTCACGGTCGACGCGCCCAACCTCAAGTTCAACGAGGGCGTCGAATACTTCCTCTGCGAGCCGCCCGTCGGCAACCCCCCCTGGATGGAGGACGCCCGCCACGTGCGCAAGATGTGGTACGAAGTGTCTGGCGGCACGGGCTACGTCGAGCTCTCCGCCGACAGCGTCATGTTCAGCGTGGAGGCCATCCACCACCGCAGCCACTGCTGGCTCGCGGCCAAGGAGTGGGAGGGCCTCGGCGGCTCGGCCGCCCCGCCACCCCAAGACGCAGGTATGTCGCCCCTCGAGCCGCCGCGACCCGTCTTCCCTGGCCCGGACGGCATCGTCGGCAGCCCCCAGAGCCTCGGCACGCCGCCGCCGCCGGGATCGCCGCAGTCGCACCTCCGCCCGCGCAACGCGTCCCCCGGCGGCCGCCAGCTCGGCAGCCGCAACGCGCACCGCTCAAGCATCATCATCGGCCTCGAGCCCGTCGGGTTCGACGATCCCTCGGGCATGGGCATGCCGGGCGACCGCACGTCGCGGATTGCCAGCAGCGCGCGCAGCAGCTCGGCCGGCTCGCGCCCGCTGAGCATGGTGATGCCGCGCTCGCCGTCCGCGACGAACCTGCGGAATATGTCAGTCGACACGACGAACCACCACAGCAACAGCAACGACTCAGGCATGACGTTTGACGATATCCTCGGCGGCGGGGAGGAGAAGAAGGCCAAGAAGAAGAAGGGCAAGTTCTTCTAGGCGGACCTGTCTTTGACTCTTGTACATGTGAGGAGGGGTGTATTTATACCACCAAAAACCATAATCTGGGGCTCTGCTTTTCTTGAATCATTTCACAGCGCGCATGGTCTTTTCACGACGAAGCTTGGATGGGCTTTGCTGTCTTGCACAATCGTTTTGCATTTTCAACACCAAAAAAAGGGAGAGAGAAGGAAGAAACTGGGGTATTTTTAACGACTACGTCCATATTGCGAGAGAACCGGAGGAAGCATAAGGAAAGGGGAAAAGAACACATTTTTGGAATTTCATTTGCGTTGCTTTTTGAAGGGGGTGGATAGGGAGGATACCATAAAACATTGCATAGTTGGGAAGGGAAAGTAAAGAAGTAAGGGGAGGGGAGAGGTTGATAGAGAAGTAATCGAGGCCTTTAGGGTCATATTCAAGTTTTGAGAGTATATTTGCTTGGTGTTTATGGTGATGCGATGTGATGTGACGTGAGATGAGATGAGTGAGGGGGCCTTGGAGAGGTTAGTAAGCAGGTGGGTTGGGTATTAAAGAGATGGTTCGGGGGGAGGATTTGGCTGACGCGGCGGGAAATCAGAAGATGGTAACCTGATTTGTCAATCGAGGAATGCTACCTCCCAAGTTTACTGCCTGCTCGGCCGGCTTAAGACGAGGGTGGTAGGCGGGTGGTGATGTTGAAAAGGGGGATTTTGCGTGGGTATTCGGAAGGGATGTTGCAGAGAGATGAGAGGGGAGATGATGGACGGCGGGCTCGGTTGGGATATGGGATGTGTTTGATTGGAAGATGGGGGTCATGCTGCTCGGATGCGGTGGTGATCTTGTCGCTGAGAGTATCCTAAATTGGATCCACAGCATCTTTCAATACTGCCATTGTTGGTTTGGTGGAGTGTTTGGTGCAGGAGAACCGATGTGTTTTATACTTGTCTCTGGGGATGGGGCATTAGATGGGGAAGGGATGGAAGGCTGCGGGGAGGCTGATGGGACAGGACGGGCTATAAAGACTGTCAGAGGGAGAGGATGGTTTGTTCAAGCACCCAATCCGAAGGTCTCTGCAAGTTTGTAGATATGGGTTGTTGGCGTGGTGTCATCTTGGATGTGAATTGAGGGCTTTGGGATTTGTCCGCTGGCTTGAGGCTGCCTTTCGGATAGGAGACTCGGTGGGTAGATGGGACGGGGGGTGTATAAGCCGGGGATAGAAGAGGAGAGAGGAGATGAAGTTGAGGCAGGGTGAAGGAGATCAGGTTCATTTAGGACGGGTTAGAAGACTGATGGGGGTTGGCTTGTGGTGGACCACACCTGGGAACCTGAGAGCAATCGCGAACCATATGGGATACGGCAAAACTGCCTTGTGAAGATCGAGACTCAGAGACGTGCGGGATGTTTTATAGCACTGCTGGTTGTTTGTTTGCCTGGATTCTTGGGGGTGGGGATAGTTTGGGACGGATTTCCGGGGGGATATAAAGATGGGTGTTTGGGGAGTGTGGGGGATGTGCAAGTCACAATCGAACGGCGAGTCTGCGCGAGGAGAATGCTGCGACTGTGTGGCCCAGTTTCCCTTCAACTCTTGCAAGCAGGGTGTATCAATCAGGACTTGTGTGCGTTGTTGGAGAGTCTGAGAACTCGGCATCACGGTGTTACGCGCCTAGGGGCCGTGGATTCGTCTCGAATAATACGGCAATAGAGGGCTTTGACGACGACGGGGAACATACGTCAGATTCCGGTAGTCGAGTATCTCGCTGGGGGTTTGATGAGTTTCCCTCGCGGGTTGGCTTGCGCTTTTCGAGTCTTCGTCTCGCAGACGATGTGAAGGATAAGAAATTCATTGAATATCATTTGTTGCTTGGTCGAGGAGTCCTTCGGGACAGATGGGGTGGCTTATATACCTCCAGTTGGCGGCCTAGAACCAGAGATGAAAGGCGGTCTTGGTGACCTGGGCTCTTTTGGGAGTTGTTTTAGCCTTGAGGGGGAAGGACAGAGGCGATGGTGCGGTGAGTGGGAGGTATATATTGGGCACGTCGAGGGGGGGTACGATGGTTCTGCAGCAATCACATCCATTCGCAATAGTTGTGCAATGTCGGGGCTTTTCCTCTGTACTATGGCTCGTCAGCATGATGAACACGAGCGCTTGGGTTTCTCCCACGGGAGACTTTATTGGAGGACTGATCCGCAGCGAATACGTGGAGGGGGTACGCCAGAGAGGCTGACGAAGGGTGACGAAAGACGAGGAGGCGAAGGTGACTACAGGATTCTTTTGATAGAGATGATTTGGCGGGGATTGGGTTGAAAGTTATGTGGAGAGGCTGAATTGGACAATGTGTCTCTTTATTGGTGCGAAGGGTACAACAGCCATGGACAGCTGGTTTTCTACCATGTTGAGATTTGGGCTGAGGGATACCTGCCGCGTATGAATGCTTTCTTGAGAACGAGGATGGTGTTTGGTGAGATCATTCGGGCGCTCTCCGTGAGCTGGGTTGATGAAAGTTGTGACACATGCTGTCACGGTGAAGGCCCGCGGTATATAATGCGATGTTGTATCCAGGATGAATCTGTCGAGCAACAATCATAGCCGTCTACGTCCCCATGGCTCGTTGCAAATGTGCTGTTAAGAATGGCGAACATGTTCTCGGAGACCCAGTATCGACCGAGGCCGTTGAAGCCAGTTGTCGTGAGGAAGTTTAGTTTCTAAGAGCCTGTATATTCTTGCCTGATACAACCGGACTGATGGAGACGCTGGAGGGCGGCAGACGATCTGAGGTTTTGACAACATTCAGAGGGGGGGCGCCAATTGAGTCTGCGGACGGGTGTTGTTGTTTCCATGTGATGGTAAGGTTCAATACCAGAAAGAGACCGCGCAATTGCTGTGTGGTAAACAGGATAACCGGCATGTGTCTTTTATAGTATCTTAGCCTGGGAGATAGACTCGTGGTATTAGGAGAGATTGAGGGGTTGAGTCTGCTAGCTAGCTGGTATAAAGCAGAACCAGGCATGACCGTCGCTTTCCACCAGGGCAACTTTTTCATTCGACGACAGTGCCGTGTGCTCGGGATGTTTCGACCGTTCAACACACAAGCCAAGAGTGAACCCTCGATGACAGACAAGTTACCCTACGATGCGAGGTTTGTTTTGTCACGGGATGATTCGGGAGCGATATGATCTTGGATTACGATGGTGAAGGACACCGGAGAGCGTGGTAGACTCTGCCGCTATGGTGTAGTAGGCGGTGCTTGACTTGGGATTAGTGATGATGTAGCCTGCCTGGTGTATCTTAGACAAGTTGATATGGGCAGAAATGATTGCGGCCGAACTTGGACTGAAACATGGAGTTCTGGCTTTTATACCATTGTGAGACGTACTTAGCTCTGACGTCTTGACCGGGCTCGGAACGATGGCGGGCAGCAAGCCTTGTGGGGGGCACGATCCAGTCGTTGACCGCAGGCTTAGTGAGTGAAGAGAAGGGGTTGTGAGTATAAAACAGGACCGATCCAGATTGGAAACTCATTAAGCAAGAATCAACAGACTGATCCGTTATGTCAAAATCCCATAACTCGATAATCTGAGCGGCGACATGAAGTTTCGGAGTATGACAATCTAACGTGCAACGACACGCACCAGCATTACCGATATCCCAAGCCCGTAAACGAGTATGGCGCATACTTTAAGGGGGGACGAAACCGGGGACCGATGGCCAAGGATGGGGAATGTGTACGGGGAAGCAGCATGTATTTGTGATGGATGCAACTGTACTCGTTGGCTGATCACGTCTATCAAATGCTCTAATGGACGGCCTCTTACTCGATTGTCCTGGCTCTCAAGCTCAAAGACTGCAACGGAGTCTGCCTTTTAAATGACATCCTTTGGTCATTTCGCAGTTCCCCTTGTGACGAGCGAACAGGCAAGAACGCAATGTAAGAATCTGAAGCATCATATAACACAGAAAAGTTCGTCTCTCGGGGGGTTCTGAGCGCGATTGATTTGGACGTCTTCATTATCATTTGCAGTACTGGACACTGTTTCGGGGCGCTGCTCAACTTATTTACTGGGCCGGATCAGACAGGGCCAGAGGTTTGGGGCAAGGAAGGAGCTGGCGGTGGCTGGGAGATTATTCCGTGCAAACACGTAGAAGTACCAACTGAGATAGAAGATGAGGAAGAGAGGCGGCTAGGTTGGAGGCTGTGGTGGTTATGTCTGAGATTTGGCTGCATGTGACGTAGGGTGCGAAGTGTTTGGGCATGACGAGACTTAGGGGCTTCGAGCAGAACTCCAGTTAAAGGCCATTGGACTATTCTATTTACCTTTTGATAAATAACGCGACAGTTTTAGTCCTTAAATATTCTGCGACGGCGTAAAGCTGATCCTTGCTCAGTCTTCTCACATGATGCATGATGTGGTGCTCAACGGCAGCGACACCTCCGGACTCGGCCGAATGATTCATTCAAGCGAGGCGAAGAGATTGATCTGCATACAATGTCAGAAGTATATTTTTGACTGATCATGGTAGCATTGCATATCAGGCAAGGATGTGGACAGAGCTTCGAGTTCCACTCTGAGAAGAGCATCTCGATGAGATCTCGTTCGTGCCCTGAATCTTATACACATGAGCATTCCCCGCCATTCAAAGACAGACACTGGCAGCAAGACGTTTATTTGGATGAAGACACAAAGTCGACAGAGAGGATGATGGCGGACGTCGATCGTGGTTGGCGACGCTGCACATGCTATCCGTAGGTAGCCCTTGATTCTCCAGAGGGGGCTCTGTCACCGTGAATAGAAAGAAAGAAGACCGCACCTCTTGATCAGAGCATTGTCTCTCTAAGTCAGATTCAACAAAGGGACCATGCATATATTTTTATCTCGCCGCAGCCTGACTTCCACTGAGGTTTATATAAGACCCCCACAACTTGAGTCGTCGTCTATGAAAGGCATTCATTCTCCGTTTTCATATCTTCTGGCAGTCGAAAAGAGCAACTATAAGTTTACGCTGGCTATGTTTGTTCCACAGGTGCGCTGAGAGGTGCAGCACAGCGGTGTTAGTGATTGCGGGAGGAATATGAATACGGTCCTGATGCAGACGACCAAGGACGACGGGAAGAGATTGTTATGGGCTGGCTTCTGGATACGTCTTCCATGCTTACCATGCCCAAACGCCATGGCTTCAATGTTCTGAAAGAATCGAGGTGGAGCTAGAACGCCTCTGAGATCCCAGTGTTACGACAACCGCAGGTGGATTATGGGGTTTGCTCTTAATCAGTATGGAGTTGACTTTATACTAGTCACAGCCACATCGCTTGGACAAGCTTTATCATGGTACGCATCTTCTAAAGCTAGGGTAGTGAAAGCTCTGGCCAAAACTTACGGCGACTTCCCAACGCTGGAACATGTGTTGCCTACGTATATAGTAAGTTTCATTATATTGTCTCCGGTCACCCGCAAATTGTGGTGGAGGCGCCCGGCTACTGGTTCATGACTTGATTGCTTGATTCATATCCGGCTCTGGTCTTCCTGCGAAACCCGGGAGGCGGCGCCTTGTAAGGATCTTCAAGTATCTTGTTCTGCGACTTGGCGTTCTCTGTCATCTCTCGCTCTCTGATGGTATTATGCTGAAGTGTTTCATCTGCTCAGCTCAATGGAATCTTCACCTTGATGCTCTTACGAATATGCCAACCGAGGTGATCCACATTGGTCGACTGCTCTTGCCGGCGCAGGAGAGGAACGAGATTCATGACGACTCGGCCGATTTTGGGTTCCAGAGACCGTGAAGCACGCAGTGGAATTGCTGCGTCGGCTTTATAGGTTACTTGTGTTGGTGCCATCGATATGATCCTGAGCTCTGGTTTGGAATTCATTTTGGATGTTGTAGAGTTGATGCTGGCTAAGACTGTTTCTATGCACGGAGATAGACAAAACAAAAAAGCAAAGAGGGTCCGAGAACTTCTGAAGCTCGCTGCTTCTTGTGTAACCTCACAGTGAGTGGCAGTCAACTATCCAAGCAAAATAAATAAGAAACGACAATAATGGATTTTGTTGGGATCACCCACTGCCTACTCAGCATCAATCCACGTTCTTACCGAAGGATGAGCACAACAAAACATCAGGGACTCCTCTCACAGCGGAACGTGGCCAGAAGATCATGTCCCTGAAATTTTGTTGCGGTAACTTTGAAGTACTGAGGAATTACATTATATACCCGAAAGCACGGCGGATGTTCACGCGGTTGATTCCTCGCCAGCACATACCCGACAGGAGAGCTTCGGCGAGGATGGGCTTGAGCGCAGATCTCCGATGGAAGCCCGCAACTGGTTTTTCTTTGTTTTAACTACTATACTTAAGACTACGGAGTCTGAAACTTCGAAAAGGTCAAGGCTACTGATGGTTGTAGTGAGGTTCGCGGATTCATTCGAAAGGTCCAGCGGATATCTTCCGTCTCATCCATGTCGCCCCTAATGTTGAGCTTGCTCATCGGTCATCATGGAAACTTATGCTCTGCTGGGCATTTGTCTATAATAAGCGCTGAGGAAAGAGAAACAGCGGCAGGATGTAACCAAATGCTGGACTCTCTCGGAATGCTCTAGGAATTCTGAGGGTAGGAAACCATCTAGAGATGGGGGACATGAGCCATTATGGAGATGAATTGGCCGTTAACATAAAATGTACCTTGAACAGCCGCTTTTTACAGTGAGCTTTTCTATCCGGGCGGATAACTATCTTTATTAGGCGTAATGTCCATTTTCTTTTTTTGAAAACTTGTACTATCATGTCGCCCCTGTCATCTCTACTGTCCCTGTCGTCTCTGTCCCCTTTCCTCTCTCCATCCCTTTTGTCGTCGTTGTCGTCGTCACCCTCGTCGTCGATGTCGACGACCCGCCCAGATAGGTAGAAGTATCCGCCTGGGTAGCAAAAATCTTTACGTGTAGCAGCATTGCAAGTGAAGATCGAACGGACGCAAAGCTTACAGGCAGCATTTAAGAAGAGATTGACGAATTGATGAATTCCAGAACCAGCCCAAGGCACAATGGAGTACTTATTGTACTGGCTGTGCGTTAAGAGAGCATAGAAAACCTTGTAATGCTGGTGAAGATTTGATGTCTCCTGCTACAGCCGATCCCATGGCTGACTCGCTTGAGGCTCGAGACTCACTGGTCCGTCCCTCTCCTTGACAATTATTCCGGAATGAATACTTCAGGAGCGTTGCAAATTCACGCGGACCAATTCAGAGGCCTTCTGTGGCGTGAGCAATCTCCCGATGACCTGACTGTCTTCTGTGTGGACACAACAGTGCGGTCTGCATACACAAAGTCAGACAGATCAACTGCCATTCCTGTGCCCGCATATGAAACCCAGGAGCAGAGTAATCTTTTATATCAGAAAAATAAACGAGATGTTCATCGAATTCGCGAGAAGACACACAGTGGAAAGAGGTGAGTTGCTCAGTACATTCTACGAGAATGACCCTCAGCACGAAAGGTCTGGTCAGGTTATTTAAGGCCGGAAGATTCGTGAGGCAGTGAGAAAAAAGCCCTCTGGAAGCCACGAGAAAGTAGGGACGCTTCGTTCATTATTGCGTGAGCAGCCCCGAGATGCTCAGATTGGGGCCCATTACATCTTGCCACAGACAAATACACGCCATTGACAAGCCACGAAAGGTCAACTTCGACCCTAACAGAAGAAACCTGAATGAGCTGCAACGTATCAAAGCCGAACGGCGGCAATGAAGTACAGCATCGAGGACGTGGTGCGAGAAGTTACGGCGTTGTACGGTAGTACCTCTTTCCCACCAGAGCCTGCATGAAGTGCTCCTACAGTACGCGAGAAATGAAGAAATGGACCCCAGTTTCATTTTTCTCCTCCTTTGGTACGATTTCAAGTCATGTATCTGGCGAAATGAGATTTATAGAAGATGACACGTGGGTGCTGTATGCGCTGCTGCATAAGATATCGAGACTTTGCTCCTCGAGCCACAGTATTTAGGGGAGCGTTCCGTGAGTCTCGACGAGATCTAACCAAGACAATTGTGGCTATAAAACTGGTTGTGAGATACTGCCTTTCACACAACACCCTGACAATTTCCTGCACTCCATTTACACCTACCATAACCAGCTTGAGCATGACGGACTTGTTCCTCTCATACTCGTCTCACGTCGTCGGTGCTCAGCACTGTCCTCACTTTCCGTTTATTCAGACCTATTTGTCGATTAGGAGATGATGAGGTTGACCAGGTCCCTCTGACGCGTTTCCGAGCAGCGGACGCGACCGCCGCGGCCACGGAATCTGCTGGGGTTGGAGAAAATGCGAAGTTCAGAAAGAAGTGATCTCATTCCAAAGAGCGACCTACCAACACAGAGAGTTCAATTGTCACGGGCCAAGAGTGCAAGGTATGGCGCTCTATTGAAGAGCATAGGTAAGGTGACGCGTAACGATTGAAGCCGAATCTTACGCGATGAGAAGCTTGCTAGACTGCATATAAACAGCATACCTTGATGTGGAAATGCATTGAACAGCCCGGAAATGCGAGCGTTCGGGTGCTGAGACTTGGTCATGATACTCAGACTTTCTTAAATGCTCCGGTGTTCGATATGACGTCGATGGTGGTGCAATGGATGTCGGTATAGTAAAGGAGCGGCGTCACATGTACGTGACATTATAGTATTACGCACCGGACACGAGTGAGGGCGGATGAATGCAGCAGAACACAGGGCTCGATGTCTTCTAGGCTGGGGAGGAGTTGTCGCTCGTGCGGCCAGAAACTTACAAAGAGGGTCATTAGCGATCGATGACAGCACGGGAACGGATCCAAAAGTTGAATTCCTTTTGCAGAATCCAGAGCTGTTGAAGACGCAAGGTTTTATAGATGCTCGCCTTTAGCCACGTTGTGTGTAAGTTACCATCAGCGGGGCGTTCTTTAGTTTTTCGATATTTAAGGAGCAGCTGTTTCGGATAACTCATTTAGAAACCCAATTGTACATCGCATCGACAAATCTCTGCGACGAGAAGATAAGATGTAGGACAGATCTGTGGAAATTATGTAGCTTCAAAAGTTCATTCGTCTGCGTGAGTGTAGTTTGGACTCGCTGGAATGTTCACCTTGCAGGTACACCCGCAAGACGAAGGCAGAGGTGGACGATGAGAAGAGTAACGGCGAATCTACAGGAAGATACGGCCTGCATCTTCTGACTCAAGAGGGATAATCCGGAAGCTGATTCGCAGACACCGATTGCTCCAACAGTTTTTCGCAATTTGGTGCTTCGGAGACAACAATGAAGACCCCGGCGTCCACTTACACGTTTTGAGACTTGCAATAGAGAGCTGTGGCTCCAAGTGTAGTTGCCGAACCGCATCTCTGTACACTATTTTAATCACTTCACGGTTAGAGTAGGGTGTGATCTCCACCATGACGAAATAGGACATAGTTTGTTGTTCTCTACTGGAAAACTTTTGAGCAGTTGGACAACACCTCCAAAACCTCTGAACAGGACCACGATGCCGAGCTTAGGTCTGTCTACTCTTCTCCAGTTGCCATCTCTATTAGAGCATCATACAAGAATAAGCAGATGCCCGACATGCCTGAGTAGATGCTGTGACCGAAAGAGAGCCTTGGAGTATGATGCGAACCTCGGGCTCGGCAGGACCCTTCTGAATCATGCTACCGTCATGCGGTTAGCAGAGGGGCACATGTGGCTGTCTGTCTTGTTACGAGATGCCTCTTTGCTTACTACTTTATACCACCAAGCTCGGCGCAGGGAAAGAGTGGATTTAGGAAGGGGGCTTCTTGATTGAGAATGGGGGTCGTTAATAGGTGGGTATAAATAACTGCAAAGAGTCGTGAAAGCAAATGTTGAAAGCCACGGCAAATGCCAGTATCTGGACATATCTGTTGATGGCGGTGACCTCGTGTAATGCCCTGCTGGATGACTTCTTCTGCAGGTGTCTGAGATGGGCTAGCAACAAGAAGGCGATCCGCGGACCCAGAATAGCCTCAACGAATACCAGCAAGACGACGGTAATGACAAACAGACATACCGCGAGGCCAGTAGTCTGCGGGAACGCAAGCTTCATAGCCGCCCTTCGCTTTGACGTATCCCCTGTAGGTTCTCAACCTCGATTTCAACGTGGTCGACTTGCCGCTGGATCTTCGCGAGCAAATACGGATTACATTGCCTAACCTTCCACTTTGAAAGCAAATCACGCTCAATATATACACCCAGCATACGCCACTAACCAGCCCCAGAGAGGGCAACCGCGCTTCAAAAATCACCTATTTAAACAAGTCGACAGCAGTAGGTAGACTCTCTCCCAAAGCCCAATCATCGTCTTGGTGCTTCTGTTCTTTTTATCAGCAAGAGGGACACAGCCATGCTATTCGCAACCCTATACCTTCGGCCGTTGCAATGCCCGTGTCTACGTAGGTAGTATGTTCTCGTCTTCTTCGTCTCCCTCGTCACCGTCGTCCTCCACGGCCGTCCTCCACGGCCGTCCTTCACCATCGTCCCCGTATTCCGTCAAGACAGCGGAGTGTCTTGTCTGACAGTGCCATGCAACCGTACCGCTTTTTGTCCCTGCGAGAACTTCAGCATGTTGATCTCATACTTGGACCAGTTCTAACACAGATACGCATAATCCAATCGGCCTTCACTCAAGAAGAGTGACTGTGCCCCTTCAAAGCCTCAAAGCCCAACAACCCTTGCAATTTATCACTCTTTCCACCCCTCGAACGATGCCGTCCCCACGATGTAACTTCAGCACAATACCCAACACCCATGAAGAACTGTGAAATCGCAGTGTATTCATCAGCAAATAGCCCTCTACAATACCCCTAACCCACGCTCAAAGGCGGATGCCAACAACTCCATTTTCCCACCAACTCCACGCCGTGAAGTTCAATCCCAAGTTCCAATCCCTCAAACTTTGTACAAATGACTTCCTGCAACGCACAATCCCCTCAATCATCCTCGATATCATCATCACTAATGACTAAATTCTGCACCTGCAGCCCCGCCACCGACCCATCACTCTTGTGCCGGATCGAGGCCCCCTTCTTGCGGGGCGTCGACTCCTCTGACGGTTTATCGGTCGCCCAGGCATCCCCCGTCATGATGTTATCGTCCGGCGCGTCCTCTGCATCCTCGTCGTCTGCTACTTGGGCCCCGATGCCCTGGAACGAGACAACCTTCTCGATGTCTCGAAGTTTGAAGGAGTGGAGTGTTGACTTGCGGCCGCGGACGATGGCAGCCATGTACGGCAGACGCTCAAGCAACATCTCTCTGCGAGCTGAGCTGCCGAGTGAAAGCAGTGGCGTGGAATCGGTCTCTGTCTTGGTGTCGTTTGTCGGTGCAGGTTTAGACTGGCGCTTAGCCATCCAACTACCGACGTCCGTCTGCTTCGGTCGTTGGAAAGCGCTCGCGCTGTCCATCAGGCCCTTTCTGGGCGCACTCTCCTCGCCCTTCATGAGTTTCGTAGACCACACATCGACCAGACTCTCAAACTCCTCCTTCTGTCGCCACAACTTGATACTAGTTGGGTAGAACATCTTGTACTGATCCCCGCCCTTCGACCCAGACGCCTTGCGCTTGACGGGCGATGGCAGTGAAAAGAGCATCCCGCGGACGGCGACCTGGAAGGCGATCTCGTCTTGTCGGAGAACGTGGCTGCCCGAGTCTCTGCCAAAGCCGGCGTACGCACCCCTGCCGCCGAAGAATATATCTGACGACCGGCAGAGCAGGTCGCTCTCCGAGAGGTACTCAATACAGCCATTGACGTAGTCTAGTGGTGTTGATGCATCCATTGGTGGTACCGTCTGGCAAGAAAACATGTAATTCTCGTGAAGTGCGGAGATGAATGTCTGCGTATCGGTGCCCGTCTCGTCTATTAACGTGTCGACCATTACTTCTGACGGCTTCGGCCGGGAGTGATGCGCGAGGTAGCTTGGCAATACCTCGGCTGGATTTGGCCCCGCGGGCGTTTCTTCTCTTTTGTTGTAAACCACCTTGCCGACAGCGTGGAAAATACCCAGACTGGCTTCGCGTTGGGATATCAGCTCCAGGGTGTCTTGCTCCCCCTTCGTCATGGAAATGCCGGCCTTGGCGCCCTTCGACTGCTTTGATAAGGCAACCTTGGCTCCCCAGTCGGCGTCCTGGTCGCCCTTCAAGCACATGAACTCCAGCGACGATATCGCACTTCGAATGTCGCCAATCTCGCCCAGTCGTTTCAGCACTTGAGGTCCTGGGGTACGTTTCCTGCCAGACTTTCGCGCCTCCTTCATGACCACCAACTCCAGTGCTTTCGCGAGGAGCGTGGGCGCGATGGCGTTGAACTCGATGACCTTTGCGCCGGGGTGTCGCAGGATATCGGGGCCAAGCAGGCGATGCGCAGTGAAGCTGTCCGCCGAAGCCGAGGTCGTGGTCAGCAGCGTTTCCGAGATAACCAAGACGATCGGGGTGATTGGCTCATGTGAAGGCCGGCGCCCGAAGGCAGAGAGTGCAGGCGTGTTTGTCGCCAAGTAGTCCAAGATGGTATTTCTGAATGAGGTCAAAGCTGACGATGACCTCGAAAAGGTATTTGGGAATTCCTCCACCAGGATGATCTTCTGTGTTGAAGGATCCGCCTTCTCAGTCTTTGGCCGCTGTGCCTCCGCCGTCAGATCCAGATCGAGCTGACCGAACTTCCCGCCTCTGCCCAGGAACTCCTGAAACTGCCCGGACGCAGACGAGTACCCAAGATTTGCACCATTCGCACTGGTTGGATTCCTCCATTCCAGCAGCTCGGCGCCCATGTCCTTAGCTAGTAGTCTCATCGTGGTAGTCTTGCCAGAGCCCGCCGCACCTTTAAGGAGCAGCAATCGCTGGCGCAAGCGTCCGCTCACAACATCCTCCAGCCATTTCCGCACATCCGCGACCTTCCTCTTGTGTACCGCGAGCTCGTCCAGATTGACGGGCCCAAAGCGCTCTGACCATGGCCGCAGGTCGTCGTCGAGTGCTGCTGGTGTCGTCGGGCGCGTGGGCTTGAGGAACTTCTGGCTTGCAGCGAAAGACGCTGCTGACGAAGCGGGAGTGTTGTCGCGGAAGCGCTTGCGCGCGTTCTGGCCTACTATGCTCGAAGTGCTGGCTTTCTGGTCCGCAAAGTCGTCGTCGGAGATGGGATCGCTCACGATATCATCGAGAGGTACGGTCCGCGAGGAACTAGGCTTGGCAGTCGTCCGCTGCACCTGTTTGGAGAATAACGTCATGAGGTCGCCGTTCTTCCCCTTCTCTTCGACCTTGACGCGCTTCTGCCCTTTGCCCTTGGCCTTCTCTGGGCTCGTACTCGGGCTCTTGGTGCCCTTGTTCGATCCATTTCGTGCTTGGAGGACGGACGGTGCTGGTATGGGTTTGCCTGTGTCAGCGGTTCGAGATCGTGTCTTTGTCGGGCTCGGCGATGCGATCGCGTTTCTGCTCCCAGCTTTGGAGTTCGGGGAAGAAAATAGATAGTTCGTCAAGGTGTTCGTCTTCGGACGCTCGTCTTCTTCATCGTCTGATTCTACGACATTGCGCCGCCTTCTTTTGGCCGGCGGAGCCATTGGGAAGGTTGTCGTTTGGCAAGATTAACATGAGGGGTGCATGATCTCGGCAGGTGTAGAAATCAACGCGTCGTTGCTGGTGACGTTGACGAACTGGGGATGTTGGAAACAAGCAAAAGCAAGCAGGTGCACCTTGGGCGGCTAGTGAAGGCAGCTTCCTCGTCATTTGCAGCCTCGCGAATCTGGACCCCCACTTTAATTGGCACTTTACAGTGGGCGGGCACTAATCGGCTGCTAAATCGTCGGTGCCTGAGCGAGCTTCGTCCCGCCCGGCTGCAGCTCAATTAGTGAACCCATGTACATGAAAGTACCTGTGTCACAGGTTGGAGAGACAGACACTTGGAGCCAGTCGATACGGGGATGTGTTCAAGTAAAAATATCAAAAAGATTTGATTAATGATGTAAATCATCAGTGTAATAGTCATTTTGTTCATTACACAAGCGCATGTGACTATGTGCTGTTCGTAGCCCCTTAGACACCCGACATGGTGAAAAGTGACATACAAACGACTCCGCCAAAACAAACTATTACAAGTTCAACTTCATTTTCAATATGTACGCCCTGTTGTACAGTATTAATGACAGACTGTCGCGTATCCGTTCAATTACAAGTTCGGTCGAGCGAGGGTCACCGCGTTATCGGCATATGCTGTTAATTCAGACATTGACTACTGTTGACTTAGAACGTCCATCCGTGGAAATTATCGACGAACGTCAGCGCAGAGGCGAGGTACCGCTCGTGGACATCGCCCCACGTCCTCGCGGCTTCCTTCATGGCACGAATGGCTGTGACCATTAGATACGAGTCCCTTGCTTCAGCATCTGAAGAGGTACCTTTGACAAAGTGAGCGTCCTTGGCCCACTGCGAGTTCAGGGCCGCCTCCTCGACGTGGCCCCAGTGTCGCTGCTTCAGGTCCGTATCGACGTTGTCAGGATCGATCTTCGGTCGCAGGAGGACGATGTACACCACGAGGGTGAACAGCCACCATTGCCGGACCAGGCTCACGTGGAACTTGGTCGGGATGAATGGGATGAGGATTCGCACGGCGTGGCTCGTCGTCAGCAGGTGGACTGTGAAGAAGTTATAGGCGTGGGTGCCTCGTGGCACGGTAGCCACGAGCAGCGCCACGGCCAGCTCCTGAGACTCTTCAAATTGCTTCACGGGGTCTGTGATGTTCCACGCATTCCAGTACTCCAGCACAAGATCCTCGTGCTTCTCGAACAACGGCTCAATGTTCTCCGCATTTGGCTCCTTGAACAGCCCTTCGAATCGCTTGTCCTTCGCCAGCTTATCCATGATTTCGAACGTCGACTTCGAGCTAAATGAGGAGGGCTTCGAGTATTTCTTGTGATCAAGGTACTTGTGGAAAAAGTTGTAATTCGTCGTGGCAAGACCGAGCGCCTCGATGGCAACCTCCTTGCTGTCGATTTCGTATGCGTATCCGAGGTGGATGAGAGGGTGGCCGACTTCATGACAGGTCAGCATCGACACCAGGAGATTCTCTCGGTACATACGTACGACCACCAATAAGCGCATTTACCAAAGGCTCCTTGCCTTCGAACAAGAACTTATTCACGACCTTCTTCCAATCGTACCCGCAGCGTAGCGCCAGCTCGTCCTCAAAGAAGTCAACGTATGCCCTCTGATACCTCTTGTCGCCCAGGAAGTCTCGCCAGTCGTCCTCGGTGACCTCATCGGGCGACTCCGTCCATGGCTCCAGCTCTTTCGTCTCGATCTCGTAGAGGTCTTGGAGCTGCTTGTCGTTTGCGCCGAGCAGGTACGCCGAGCCGAGGATGTGCGGCGCATGGTTGTGAAACTCGAGGTTGTGGTAGAGAATGGCATGGTTGGCGTGGTTCGCCCTCAAGAGGTGCTTAAGGCATCGCGCGCGCTTCTCGGGGTCGGTCTCGACGTTGTGGACTTCGACGGGAGGGATGTCGATAGCTTGCGAGTCGTCTCCGATGAGCCTGTTGACGATTGGGACGTATGATAGGATTCCTGCCATGTTGAATGTCTTGTGGGTGTATCTTAGTGTGATTTCAAGGTGTTTCCATTATTGGAGAATTCAAGAAGAAGAACTGTGGTCGAGGGGCGCAAAAAAGCAGCCGTCGACATGGCGCGATCCGAGGGAAGCGTTGGGACCTAAAAGTGACGTGTTGATGGGTTTGAGGGAGTGGGGTATGTGAATGCAGGGTGTGCACGGTCGATTTCGCAGGGACGTTCCCGCCTAAGTAAGCCTGGCGCTGAAGCGTTGGCAAGCCCAACCCCGCCATTCAGCAGATGGCGCTGCCCCGCTATCGAACATCTGGGTCCGGGGACTTGAAGCCAACAGAAAGAAATTGATAATGCATTTGTCGCCTTTGTCTACGCGAGACAACCTTGTTCTCTCCTTCTGTCTCTGTACTCTACTCAAGCATCCATCTCGAGGATGTGGGGTCAACGTCTACGGCAAACGGCGGAGACCCAAAGACGGCTGACGACAGGATCCAAGTCCCGAGGCAAGGGATCTCAACAAATATTGGGCTCATGGAGCCGATTCCCGCCCGTCATGGACATGGATACAGTGCTGCAGCGGTCCGTCGGTCAAACTATATGTGGCACAACAAGACTCGAGTCTTAGAGTTTGCGTCGTCGAAGAATGGCCATCAAACTTCATACCTCATGGCTGTTCCATGCCCATGCGAGTGGCACAGAGATCGCGTCCCCAGCTGCACACGCATCACAGGTTTTCCTCTCAGCCCAAGACGATAGGTCCAAAAACGAGAATTGCCTAGAGTCTGATAATCTGGGAAGGGATACCTCAAGGTGTGGGTATGAGCTGGTTTAAATACTCCGACAAGCCCTTGCTTGGCCGCTTCACCGTCATACTGTCAAGAGGCGTGAGACCAAGTCAACCCCACAAGCAGGTTGCAGTAGGATCTTTCGTCTCCGGACACAGAACAGGGACCCAAGACACCCAGGTCAGCTTCAGCTGAGAACCGCTGCTTATGTAAACGCAGGCACATGCTGCATTGGAACCTCGAGCATGATGGATCTCGACATCTCGGTGAGTTTAGGGTATCTGATTGGTATGGATTATTATGGATTTATGGAGACATGCAAGTCAATTGACCAATAGAACCCCTGTTTTTCACCGAGCGTTGAAGTTGTAAGTCGACCGCGATGTCGAGGGGTGTAAGAGCCTCAGAGAAGGAGTGTATATTTTCGAAGCGTCGGGTTGACATGCGCGCCAAACACTCCTAAACAACTCACAAACATCATCACGTACATACACCCGGGGTCTCTTTGCATCTGCAATTTCCTTCCAGCCCCTTGTCAAATATACTGGGTCTCATTTCTCTATCCACTCAGACATCTCTATATCACCGAGATGGAGTTGAATCAAGAAGATATTTGGGAGTTCCTGCGCCGGACGTCGAGGAACAGCCCGGAACCTTACCCTGCCTTCTTTGATGACGCCTGCTGCTTCCACAACTACGACGCTGAATCCAGCTCGTCGCACCCTTCAGACGGAGACAGCCCTTCGCTCACCATGTTCTCTGCCTCTCCCCTCTCCCACCGGTCCCAAGACTCACACTCCGAGACGTCATCTGCTGCTACTCCTGACCCTCCACTCTCAAGCTCTCCACGCTTTGATATCCTTGACCACCACCTTGTTAGGGATTCCGTTGAAGATCTTGATGGCCTTCGGGGCTTCGACGACAGGTTGACCACTCCCCAACTTGACAAGCACGAGCTTCCCAGGCCGACAAGACTTGACATTCTCGGACCTGCCAAGCCTGCCAGAACTCGGGTCCTCCAAAATGTCAATAAGATCAACGAGGTCAGAGACACCGGCGCCTGTATGCGATGCCGCATCCAGAGAGTCTCTTGCTCGGCATCCGGCACTTGTCCAACCTGCACCAAGGCTTATGCCTCTACCACGCGAATTGCGGACATCTGCTGCAGCCGGAAAGACTTCAGCGCCATTGCAAGAGAATGGTCTTCTAGAAGATGTGAGATAGACCACACCCTGCATTCCACCTCCTCCTCTACCCGACTCACCTCGAACCGAACATCAAAAGGCTGTCATAATTCTAACGTGATCCAGTTACTTCTTTTCACCGAAAGAATGAGGACGCTTTCAAGGATATTCTCCGGAATTCTCGACCTGAGTTTGACGACCATCTCTTCGAGGGCCAGATCTTCTTGGACAGAAGCTGCACAGGCGTTGCGCTCCCAGCTTGCCTGAAAAACTTCACCTGCAAGACCCCTGGGACTAATACCATCACTCACATGGGGTGCACATTCTCGAGAAGTCCTTTGAATCCTGCCTTATCTCAAAGTCACCTACTGGAGTGGGCTGAGCGATCCCTGTCGCCCGAGGAATTCAGCACCTTCGAGGGCGGCATTGAGTCGTTCATCGGGGCCTACCTCAAGTTGGGTTATTCCGGCCAGCGTCCTCAGGTAAGACAACCTCCCAGACGTTAATCTCATTCTTCATGATGTCTGACCTTCACAAAGCTCTCACTCCTCGAGAAAGTCCACAAATTCAAGTCCGCCTATAAGATTTGCAGGGCCCCAACCCTCTTCTTCCTCCAACAAAACGGCAAAGCCGCCGAGGAGCTACCTCTCCCAGCCCAAGCGGAGCTGAGAGGCGTCGCTCGCGCGGCCCTCGAATCTTCAGAGAGAGACATCCTCAGTGAACTTGACAGGTACCTCAAGACACCCAAGATCTCCGACCAAGACAGACCTGCGGTATGGGCCGCTCTCTGGCAACTCATGTTCGTGTACCGGGACCTGCTCCGCAACGTCCGACCCTGGCGCAATAACGCCGAGGCCCTCTTCAACGCGGTCGCAGTCTTCTACGCGACCTTGTTCAGGACCAAAGCTGCGCTCAAATCTTTGGAAGAAGTCAAGTCTGCCTGGCTGCCCAATGACGCTCAACGTCATGATCTCGTCGGGGCGTTCGACCATGCTCTGAGCCTGCGTGATACCTTCTGTAAGTCTTCCGAAAGACCTTCCTTTTCACTCATACGTACAGTCATGACTTACGCGCCGTTCTTAGACCAGAGCATCGTCGCCGGCATTGCCTCTATTGACGAGCGTCTCAAGATCCTCGTTGTGGACCCTGAGATGAAGGTGCTGAACCGCAGGGCGACTAATAAGAAGCCTGCTGGCGCCAAACGAGGCGCTGCGCATAGTCATGATGGCGACGAAGTCATGGGCGGCTGTTGATTCTTGCCGTGTGTTTTTTAACCAATGGGACGAAAAATGTACGATGGATATTTTTTTGATTGGCGGGCACCGGGCATGCGGCGTTGATTTGGTTGCATACATCGTGGAAATTTCCACGGATACCCGGGTGCGCTCACGGTAGGAGCCGCCCATGATGAGATATTGTCAAGCGATGCGCATGGGAGTCCACGCCAGCATGCTTCACAATTATGACTTAATGAGTGGGGATCATTCTTAGGTGTTTACTTACCATTTTATCTCAATTTGCTCATGAACTCGCAATTTTCAATATCACACAACTTATATCAAGCCATCACCACCTGGTTCATAGAGTTGCGCTCTCATCGGCCAAGCCAACTCAACTAAGCACCGCTCCACGCGCCGAGGGAAAGACAGTCTTGAGTGATGAACTTCCCTCGGAGCCGAAACTCACTTATCAGTCCGTAGCTTGTATTAACTTTGAGGCTTACCAAGACAATGGGGCCATGCGTGAACACATGCAACCAGATCGCTGGGACTCGGAGGTTATCTCCTGTAAATCACCCAGGATCATGCGCAGTCTTATCAAGAGCCGAACATGCGGGGACTACAGGGCCAACCCAGGAACATGTCATCCGAAGTTGAGATGGATCACGGCCAAATCAGGATTCAGCGCGATATCTATGGGGTCGCTCCTTTTTGCGCGGGAAACGGCCAAGAACCCCACCACGTCTTTGACCGAGGGGAACCTGGCAACAACGGAGGACCCCTCACCAACACGTCGGTATCATCAACGATTACAACCACGCAAGATCATCATTTGAAATATCTTTCGATGCTCTTTTAATTGATCAGAACATACATCATTCACAGGCGAAAGAAACAACAGCAGGCATCTCAAGATGACTGCAACACACCCCTATCAACAGCTGGACATCGATGAGCGGGTGAAGCGAGTACTTCTAAAGACGCCGCTCATCGATGGCCACAATGACCTCCCCCAGCAGCCGCGTTGCTGTTTCAAAGGCAAGATCCACAACAACCCCAAGTTCGACTTTGCGAATGGCTTCCAGAGGGGAATGACGGACATCCCTCGCTTGAGGGAAGGTGAGTCGCTCAACACACTTGTAGTCGTGACACCTTGGGCTTCTACTAACACGCATGGCAGGTGCCGTCGGCGGCCAGTTCTGGTCCGTCTGCGTTCCCTGCCTGCGGTCCGCGGAGAACTTCTCAACGGCAGAGTACTCGACCATGGCGCGCGACGCTATTGAGCAGATCGATCTCACGCTGCGCCTGGTCGAGTCGTATCCGGAGACGTTTGAGCTGGTGAACGGGCCGAATGAGGTGAAGAAGATTTATGAGTCTGGGCGAATTGCGTGTTCAATAGGTATTGAGGGGTATGTATCTCATCGGGCTCGTGTAAGTCGTCACTGGGATGCTAACCGGGTTGAATAGCTTGCACATGGCTGGTAACAGCATCGGCATCATTCGCGCTTTCTATCGCCTCGGAGTTCGATATGTGAGTAATGAGAAACTATGACATGGCATTTGTCATGGCTAACGTTGAGTCTCTAGTGCACACTCACCCACGTTTGCAACAATGCCTTCGCGGACTCGAGCACTTCGAAAGTTGGACCAGTCCACGGTGGACTGTCCAAGTTAGGACGCTCAGCCCTTGTTGAGATGAACAGATTAGGTACCTAATCATCGACTTCACACTCAAGTATCATGTCTAACTCCATCCAGGCATGATCGTGGACATCTCTCACGTCTCCGAAGACTGCGCCAAGCAAGTCCTCGAGCTTTCCCGCGCACCAATCATGTTCTCCCACTCCAACGTCAAGGGCGTGTTCGACTGCGCGCGCAACGTCCCCGACCACATCCTCGACATGGTCCCCGCGAACGGCGGCATCGTCATGGTAACCTTCGTGCCGGAGCACGTCGCCACCCGCCGAAGGGATGCCAAGATGGAGATGGTTCTCGATCATTTATTCTACATTGCCGAGCGCATCGGATGGGACCACGTCGGCCTCGGCTCCGACTTTGATGGCATTGCGTCAGTGATCCCTGGACTGGAGGATGTCAAGTGTTACCCAGCGCTTTTGAAAGCCATCTTGGACCGAGGTGCAACGGAGGAACAGCTGGCCAAGGTCGCCGGGGAGAATATCCTCAGGGTATGGCGCGGGGTTGAGAAGGTGAGAGATGAGATGAAGGCGGAGGATGTCTTGCCGGTTGAGGATGTCTGGGAGGGACGAGAGTGGTGGAAGTATGACGGCTATTATCAGATGAAGGTTGATTACGATGAGGATTCGGGGGGTGATTGGTATGGCGTCCCTCCTCCAGATGAGGGTTTGTATCTTGATGATGATGGGGACAAATAGGCAATTTGGACTGAGTTACTGTGGTCAAACATGAGAAATTGCAAGAAAGATACATTGAAGCTGTCAATTCCTCACCGTAAATATTTAAATCAATCATCCTATCACGTTCACCACGGTACTTTGTTTCATGTTGCTATTCGCAACATCACCAGTTGTGTTGCAAGCAATAGCAATAACACAAATTGGCCTCAACGTCGCCCAATCAAGTTCGGTTCTGGGAACTTATACTTTACCACAATGAATGACTTTCGAGAACAGTTCAAATGTATTGTACTTGGTTGTGTAAATGGAATGAGGGTGCGATGATCGCCGCGGAATACCTAACCATGGCTTCAGTTCACCGTGCTTGTGTTAAGTCAAGAGCATCACGTTCCTTTCTGGTCGTCTCCATTAGCCTTGAAACCGTCTCTCTATTGCTCCGACAAACAATCTCAACTCGCAACTCGGCACCCTGTTGCGACGTTGAGCGCGGGGTAGTTGTTCACCTCCGCGGCTGAGCTCAACCGGCGATAAGAGTTTCCCGCGGAATAAACACCGACGAACCTAGTCATTCCCACCACTCTTATCAACTCCATCTCGCATGTTCCCTGACCGTTCTATCGTACGAATAATGCGGGGCAGCTCCGGTCTGGCACTTACACTGCCGACGTCCGTATAAAGACATGCACTCCTTGAACGACGCCCAAGATGGCCGACTCGCGCCGCAACCGCCTTCATTAACATCTCACCCAGGATCTCGAGGAGACGAAACATGGCGACAAAGAAAGAGCTGATGGCTGATGAGCCGTCCAAGGCCCTCGACCTCCTCGACACCGCAGAGGGCGAGATCGTCGACCCCCAGGAGTACTCGGCTCTCCTCCGCAAGATCGACTTCCGGCTGATGCCTCTGCTTTGCATCACATACGCCCTGCAATCCATCGACCGTACCACGCTCAGCTATGCCGCCGTCTTCGGTGTCCGCGAGGATATCGGCCTGACGGGCTCAGAGTTCTCATGGGCTGGCGCCGTGTTGTATCTCGGGTACCTTTTCTGGGAATTTCCGACGAACGTGCTTCTGCAGAAGCTCCCTGTCGGCACCTTCTTCGCGGCGACCGTTGTCCTCTGGGGTGCAGTCCTCATGTGCCACGGTGCGGTACACAGCTTCCCCGGACTCGCGGCGACAAGATTCTTCCTCGGCATGTTCGAGGCCTCAGCCAACCCAACCACGATGATCCTGTTCTCGATGTACTACGAGCGCAAGGAGCAGCCTTTACGTATGGGCATCTGGATTGGATCTGCCGGGTTGGGATACATCGCCGCCGGCATCGTCTCATTCGGCCTCGGACACATCTCTGGATCGATTGCGAGTTGGCGGATTCTGTTCCTGTTCTGGGGCTCCATCACTGTTGCTTGGGGAGCGCTGATGCTGATCTTCCTACCGGGCTCGCCTCTTACGACCAAGTTTCTGAGCGAGAAGGAGAGAGCTATGGTTGTCAACCGTGTCAAGACGAACGGTACTGGCGTTGAGAACAAGGAGTTCAAATGGCCGCAGTTCTGGGAGGCCATGAGGGACTTGAAGACGTGGTTGTTGTTCCTCTTTGCTGTTGCCAGTAACTCGCCCAATGGTGGTTTGACGACTGTAAGTCAGAAACATGCGTGAACGTGGGCATATACTAAGTTCTACCAGTTCCAAGGTCTTGTCATCAAGGGAATGGGCTTCTCGACTCTGCAAACTACCCTTATTCAGATGCCCTCTGGCGGAGTTCAGTTGATTCTCTGCCCCTTGGCATGGTATGCTACCCCTGCTCCATCATGTTTTGCACCTTTCTCACCTCGTTCAGCTTCTTCGCCTCATACTACCCCAACGCCCGTCTCACCATCATGCTTGCCTGCCTCGTTCCCTTCCTCGCAGGCATCCTAGGACTCTGGCTCATCGATCAATCGAACCCTTACGGCCGCCTCGCCTGTCTCTGGATCTCGTTTGCCTACACCGCCACCTGGACGCTCTCCATGTCCGTTGCCACGGCCAACACCGCGGGCCATACCAAGAAAATCACCACCAACGCGATGCTGCTCATCGGATACTGCGTCGGAAACTTCATCGGCCCCTTCTTTTTCAAGACAGAGCAGGCTCCGAGGTACACCCTGGGCGTTGCTATGATGATCTTCTGCGTTGGTCTGCAGATTGCTTGTTTGGCTGGCATCTGGGTCCTTCTGTGGACTCGCAACCACTCACGGAAGACTGAGCATGCGGAGTCGCCGGAGAATGAGCAGCAAGCTTACGAACGAGGTCTTTTGGATCAGACCGATTTCGAAAACAAGTACTTCAAGGTGCGCCATACCAGTCCTATCTTGAGTTGTAACGAGCTAACATCGTCTAGTACGTATATTAAGCGACTTGTGACGAGAACGTATGAGAAGACATCGAGAAAGGAGTGGACCCAAGGCTCTCTGCTTTTCGAGTTGTAAATTCATTGTCATGAGATAGAACAGATACCCTTGCATTGTCACAATGGCCTGTACTGCAATAGCTCTTGCCCTGAAACGACGCCCAACCTTTGATATACTGTCCATCTCTTGTCGTTCGCATATCATAATCACCGTGTTCTGTTCAACGAATGCCTCATTCAACGATTAAGGTAGAACCAGCGGCTAGCTTTAGTTGGAAACCTCTTCCGTCGGCTTCCGGCCCCAAAGTGAGTACCTAGATCTGTAAGTCATTGTAACAATCAAGACAGCCCAAAAGCCGAAACTTACACAGGCCAGTATGCATGAACATTCCGGTTATTAAGATTTTGGCGCACGTCGATCAGGAGCACCTGGACTTCTGCCGGGCTCCAATCAAGAATTCTCGTCAGTGGCCCCATAAGAAAGCCTTCAAATCCCATGTTGAGGTTCTCGTTCTCCCACATGCCTAGCTCTTTGTACTTGGGATCTTTAGGCCAGGTATTGATCGGCCACTTGTACTGCTTGAAGTGGACATCCTCGAACCCTACGTCGACCATCATCTGTCTCAATTCCGGGACGCTCTGAAAGGCGCGTCCGATTTTGGCCATGGCTTCTGCGAGGAGGCCGAGAGCTTTAGATATCGCGAGGTCACCTGTGAAAGTATCGTCGTCGCAATCTGGGAAGATGTCGAATTCGTCCAGTTCAAGGTAGCCACCAGGTTCTAGGCCACTGCGTGCACCAATATGTTAGACTTCGAGTCATCTTTCAAGATTCGTGATGATCTTACTCGTAGCACTTCTGGAGGTAGCTTTTCCAGTTCGCAATGCTCGATGTCATCATGCGGCTGTGGATATAATCGAACGGCTTTGAGAAGGTCCAGGGTTCTTCGATATCATCGATCTCAAACCTGACATTCGGCGGTACACTATGCAGTATTAGCTTAAGAGCGAAGTTTCAGCTGTATTCTAAGAGCCAAACCGTACAAGTCAACTTGAACTGCTGAGAGATCTACGCCAATGACCTGCACGGACACCAGTTAGTTACAATCCCGCTTGGAGCACAATCATAATCTTACTTCAGCTTCGGGGTGCTCATCACCGAACTCAATGGCCCATAGCCCAGTTCCCGTGCCCACATCCAGGGCGCGCTTCACCTGGGCACCCTTCTCATTGGGAGGGGCGGTCCCTAGCTTGTTGTCGTGTGTGAGAAGGAACATATGATGTTGCAAGTCTAAAAACATTAATGTTTTGTACCTGGGTGTCAAGTTGGGGGAGAGTAACCTAGCCTCTCATTCTCTCTGTCGTCGTTTGGATAGTTGTACTCTATATTTGTTAGGACCACTTGTGATTGATGCGATGAAATCGACCGTCTTACTTCCATCCTTGTAACGATGATATGTCCTGCCATTCTCAAGTCTGTAGTCCAAGATCGAGCCGCTCACACTGGTAGTCGAAGAGGCAAGACTCTGTTGAAGTCAGCACCAGAGTTCTCTACTTCATGACGTGGACTTACGCCAATCGACGAAGCGCCATCATCAATCGTCTGGACAAGTCAGCAAACCTGACTTCAGATTGTCACAGCAAAACCATACATCATCGGCGACAATAAGACCATCAGTTTCGGGGGCAACATGTGCAGGGCTTGCGGCCGCTGGAGAAGACCCGGCCGACTTCTGAGGGCTCTTTGGACTCTTTGGGCTCCTTGTACCGGCCATTCTTGCAACGACTCTCGTGAAGAGCTTCTCGAGACCCTAAAAGATCTTGCAGTTGCAACCGTAATGGGAGACATCTGTTCCGCGAGCGACGTTTTATCTCTTCATAACCACCGCCTGAGATTTTTTTACCCCTCTTCTTGGCTAGATATCGTCATGCAAGTTTGCGATGAACTGTGACGGCCAGTGCATAAGCGACGAGTTGCCAACGGGTTTTGATGGTCTGTTGGTTCTTCAATTGCAACTCACGACTGGGGTTGTCCAAATGCAGCACTCAAGCCTTCCAACAGACATTTCAAGGCCCTGCTTCCAGCCCCGGATCCGACCAATGGCTACCGATTGTGAAATGATTCATACTGCATCTGCGAGCAGCCCGATGGAGAACATGCAATGCAACGGATTTCTCCATGCCAATCGGCGAGGTTTCAATGTGTCCAAACAACGATGTAAACAGGGGTTTTCATCTTCAACATGGGCAGGTATCGCACATGATGTCTCTGGCGAGCCAGCGCCAGAGCGGCCGTCAACCGCAGCAGGGCAATTGCTGTATGAAGAATACGGAGACTGCCCAAGATCTGTAGAAGCAAATGTCCCCCCCCAGGTCCTCTCATACTTTTGGCCGGCGACTTTCACCTTAGTTACCAGTTCCTCCAGCTTCTTCCACCGTAGGCTTCCGTCCCCAAAGAGAATATCTTCCCATCGTTAGCCACATGCACTCATAAGTATCGGGAAATCACGCTTACATGGGCCAATAAGCATGAATACGTCGATCCCCCAAATCCTTCCGAACATCGACCAGAAACCCCTGAACCTCCACCCGCGTCCACCCATGAACCCGCGTAAATGGCGCCATAGCCCACGCCTCGACGCCCGCATTAAGATTCTCGTTACTCCAGGCTCCAATCTTCTTATGCTTCGCGTCCTTCGCCCACGGGTTCGTCGGCCACTTATACTTCGTCATCGTCACGTCGCGGAAGCCGATGTCGAGCATCATGCCCCTCAGCGCGGGGATGCTTTGGAACGCGCGCCCGGACTTTTCGAGGGCGCTGAAGACGAGGGCGAGGTATCTGTGCAGAGCGTGCTCTGGACGGAGGGTGCCGTCGTCGGAGGTGGGGTGGTCCATCTCGTTCATCTCGAAGTAGCCACCGGGGGCCAGGCCGCTATATAACTCAGCATGGGATTGGTCATTGGAGGCGCGAAATAGGGAATGTAGACTGACTCGTAGCATCTCTATAGATAGACTCGCCAGTCCGACAGGCTAGAGGTCATCATTCGACTGTGGATGTAATCGAACGGCTGGGCGAATGTCCAGGGTTCTTCGATATCGTCAATCTCAAACTTCACGTTCGGCGGGGCGCTGGGTCAACGTTAGCCGTCAGTGATCCTCACACTACTTCTCAAACCTAAAGTGAAGACAGCGGGGGCTCGTACAAATCCGGCTGAATGGCAGACAAGTCAACGCCAAGAACCTACATCACGGTCAGCTCACCCACCCATCATCCAGACCAAAATACTGTACGCCATCTAACCTCAGCCTCAGGATGCTCATCCCCAAACTCAACCGCCCAAACCCCCGTCCCCGTGCCGACGTCCAGCACCCGCTTCACCTCCACGCCGAGACTCGTGTCATTCGGCGGCGCCGTGCCCAGCTTGTTGTCGTACGTGACGAGGAAGAGGTTATGCTGCATCTCGAGGCGGTCGCTTTCCGTCTCGTCGTTGGGGTAGCTGTACTCTGCGCACGTTGAATACCTTGCGCCGCTTCAGAAGACGTCCGGAGAGTGACTGGGTGGTCTTACTTCCATCCTTGTACCGGTGATAGGTCCTGCCGTTCTCGGTGCGGTAGTCGAGGATGGAACTGCTCACACTAGCGCTTGAGGACGAGATGCTCTGGCAGAGTTTGGCGTTACTAAAACATCGCTCTGGTCTACGTGGTTGATGAGAGCCAGTGGTCCACTTACGCCGAGGACTGACACAGCGTCGTCCGTTGTCTGCGATGCCTTGATTAGCACCCATCGGTAACTCAAGCGGGCATCATACCCACCTCGTCAGCGGCGAGAATAGCCTCTCCGCTGTCTTTAGGGATGTTGGCGGAAGTTTGGGCCATCTTGAGCTGAAGTTTTGCGCAAAGAAGGGCCCGCTCAAACTAGGTAGGCTGTATGATAAACCATTCCAAGAAGAATCGAAAACTGCGCAGACACCGATTTATCTACCCCCAAGGAGCCTTCGGACTTTCCCACCGATCTATTTTACCCCTCCTCCACGGCTGGAAACACATCATGCAGAGTCGCAGTGATGCTTCCCGCATAAGCGAACGAGTAATCCTTGATGCTCGGCAGGCTGCGTTGTCGTTGTTGTCCACCATTGACACATCCAGCAAGCGCCGTGTTGGGGGAGGAAAATCGTCTTAGACCCTGGCTTGAGACGCACGTCGAGGGAGCTTTGAAACCCCCACTTTTATGTTGTCTTCCGCGCTCCCCGGTGCAGAACCCATGCTCAGTACATGGAGTTACTCCAGCCAGCACGTCGGGGGTTTGGTTTACACCTAGCTGGATACAAAATCCTTGGGACCTTCATCACAACGTTCTGCTTGTTGGCCGGCCTTCCGCTAAAAGTGCGCAATTCACGGCGGACGAGTACTTGGCCTGTCACCATCGCCGGAGCTCGGCGGCCGGAAAAGTGGGGAGTTATCGGAGCCGGGGCCGAATACCGAAACGGGCAATATGTTCACCGGGTCATCTTTGCCAACACACCCCTTGAACCGCAACAACGACGGGAGCCGGCCACGAAACACAATCTGTAAACACAACAACTGGCGGGTTGAACCACAATTTCCATTACATGCACCACTTAACAACATTTTCCATCAAGAGGGGGGTGGAAGGAATCCAAGTCCAAGTCTGAAGAGGAGGGAGGGTGGGGTATCTTTCTTTCATCAACAAATCATCCTCACGAAAAAAGGTCACTTCTGCATCTCCTGGATCCTGACCGTGACCCTCTTCTCCGGCTTCGTCCCGTCCTTGCGCTTCTTCCCCACGTTCGCCAGCCGCGCCAGCACGTCTTGCGGGTCGATGCCCACGGCGGCGCCCGGCGCGACGTGCACGACCAGGTCGATCCGCGCGCGCTTCTTGTCTGGGTCTATGCTCTCTTTGGCTTCGAATCTGCAATATTTCCGTCAGCGTTGGCTCGTCGGCAGGCAGTTTGAACAGTTGTGGAAATACACACCTTAAAGTCGACTCCAACTCATCCACGTTCTTGGGCCACGCCGGCACCAAGTCCACAATCACAGCCGCCACGGCGCCGAGATACTCGGCCCAAAACACGCTCTCCAGCTTCGCCTCCGCGACGAGCCCCTTCAGGTTCCCGTACAGCTGCGCATCGATCGGACCCAGGTTGGACCCCCACCGCGCGCACACTGTTAGGCCCAGCACCGCTCGCGCAAGGTGCGTCAGCCCGGGGGCGCTCGGGTCCCGGGTCACCGTCTCGTGCAGCGCGTACGACGCGTTGGCGTCGTCGTCCTCGCCCTGGTGGATCCAGATCTGCTTCGCGAACAGCGGGCCGAGCCCGAGCGAGAAGACGGTCGGCGTGCGCGAGATGTCGACGTTCTTGGGCACCGCGCCGTACAGCGTGCGCAGCACCGCCCCCGCGACGGCGAGCTCGCCGTCCTCCTCGCCCGAGTAGCTCTGCAGTGCGAAGCCCGCGAGCGCCTCGAGCGGGTTGCTCTCGCGTACGCTCTTGGGGAGCTTCATGAGCAGGGCGCCGTCGCGGTTGGAGCCGCCGCAGAAGGTGACGGTGCGCAGGTGCGGGACGGTGCGGATGAAGGCCTCGACGACCTCGATGATGGCGGGGAACTGCTGGCGGCGGCGCTTCGACATGCCGTAGATCTTGCCCTCGTGCTCGCGGTTGACGCGGCGCATCTTCTCCGTCTGCTTGAAGAACTCGCCCGTCACGGTGTAGGTGCCGACCGAGGGGATCGGGTACGGCTGGATCGGGTCGTTGTGCTGCAGCATGCACCCGTAGCCGCGGAAGCCGCCGCCGCAGAGGTAGGCGTCGATGCCGCCGGGGACGGTCCCGTTGACGGCGCCGCCGGCAGCCGCCCACTCCTGTTTCGCCTGGGCGAGGGCGGGGAACTTGTCGCAGAGCTTGGCGAAGGCGCCCTGCATGCTCGCGTTGAGCTTCTGCTTCTCTTGGGCCTGTACCTCCGCGGTCTGGCCCTCGAGGATGCGGATGAGGCGGGCGGCGCCGAAGGGCATGCTCTCGCCGGCGAGGGCGGCGGCAATCTCGTAGTCGGGCAGGCGGGTGTCGACCCAGGTCATCTGGACGGAGCCGCCACCGAGGTCGAGGAAGAGGCCGCCGCGGGAGATGTCGACGAAGGCGGAGCGGGAGCCCATGACGGCACCGAAGAGGGTCTCAACCTCGGGGGCGAGGACGTGGACGCCAATGTCGGCGGCCTCGCGGATCGCCTTGAGCATGTCGGCGGCGTTGGCGGCGCGGCGCATGGCCTCGGTGGCCAGGACGGAGAAGTGGGCGGGCGGGACGCCATAGGAAACGGCGATGCGGCGGAAGCGGGCGAGGGTCTCGGCGACCTTTGTGATTGTCTCGGGAGGGAAGGTCAGGGGCTCGGAGGCGGCGGTGGAGGAGGAGTTGAGGGCGTCGAAGAGGGAGATGCCGGCGCGTTCGCGGTATATCGGGCGCAGCAGCCGGGTCTGTGGCGGGGTGAGGTCCGAGATCGAGAAGCGGATGCCGTTGCTGTAGTGGGGTCAGCGGGCGGCCGCCTCTAGTCAGCGGGAGCTAGGACGCTAAGGAGGGGAGGGGCAGCCGCTGTGTGCGCTGTGTTTGGCAGGGTAGCATCCGAGAGGGGGGATGGAGGGGAGATGGGAGGGGGGGTAATCCCCCAGACAGATCGCTGCGATGCGCGAGAAAAAAGAAAGCACGCCGGATGCTTGGTTGAAGAATTTCGGGAAGAAGGCGAAGGAAGGAAAAAGCAACGACTCGACAGGCAAAGGACGACGACTCAGGAACTTCATTTCTCGGACTGACCTGCCCATATCAACCAGGGCGTATAGGTAATTGGGGCCCGCGGGGTCCCATTTTGGCAACAGCCGCTCAAAGTTGTCAAGCGTTATGATGTCAGCGCTTGAAGCCATGGCGCCAGGGTTCGTTTGGGAGGAGGAGGAGGAGGAGGAGGGGTGGTGGTGGTGGTGGTGGTGGTGTTGCACCGTACTGTGTTGTGTGTGCTGTGCTGGGTGCTGGGTGCTGGGTGGTATTTCGGGATTTCGGAGCTGGATGCAGAACAGGACGGATCTCTATCCAAGGTTGTCGGCTGCCGACATTTGCCTGGCTGTGGCTGCTTGTTGGTTGCGGGCTGATGATCTTCGTCTCCTCTAGGATTCGCGTGTACTAAATCTGTGTGTGCGTGTGTGTATGCGCAGAAGGGTGTGTTGTATGATGTGCGCGTGCGTACGTGGGATATATATATGGAGGGCGAGATGTCGGTAGGAAAGCGGCCGAGATGAAGACGACGACCACACGGGCGTTGACTGATGTTTTGTGAATGTTGGAGAGCGGAAGGAACACGAGGGGAGAAATGGGGCCCCTGGCAGCTGTTGGTGGATTATCAGCAATGGACGGCAGGAGGCCAGAATCCACTATCACTCATGCGTCGTCGTCCGTTCCTGTCTTCGTTCCTGAAGGGCTTGCTGCCTGGGTGAGGTCAGGGCAGGTCAGGTCAGGTCAGTCTCCGTGCCAAAGGGAGACAGGCAAGAGAAAGAATGGCAAGGTGTGTTGGGCGTCGCTGATTCGGGAGGGTTGAAAACCAGTCCTAACCTAATATACTTGGCTGGCAAACCAAACACCCTCAGTCAGGATAGAATACCTGGGTACAAAAGGCCTCATCTCAAGTATCTCGTAGTCCAGGTAAGGCAAGTGCAGCGAGCGAGGACGCCGCTAGCAAGACTCCAATGCAAACAATGATGCGCAGCAGCATTGGATCGCAGCGAGAACCCCGGGCCCCATCCACTCACTGCCTACAGATACCTAGCAGAGAGTGTCTCGTCCACCTTGCCTCAAGCATCCAGCTGGGTTGGGTCTGTCTTTTTTTTCGGCATGCTTGTCTCTGGCTCACTGCTCTGCTTTGGGCTGCTTTACACTAATGTGCTGTGCTGCAGTAAGTAGGTACCTCAGCCAGGCGCAACTTTGACCCCCCACTTCACCACCCAAATTCACATCGTCCCAAGAAAAAAAAAAAAAGATATGTACCCCTCCTCATCCAAGCCCGCCTGTCTCTCTTTTTGCCTCACGCCAGCTACAAGACACAATACGTGGAACACGACAGGACAAGCCCGTCAGACGGGAGACACTTGTTTGGCTCAAAACATAACCAGCTTGCCGTCCACATCACCTCATCTGCCTTCCGGGCTGCGAGATGTGAATCATCGCAGCCAATCGTGCCCCTCTCCCCCCTCCATGCCCGCTCAGAGCCGCTGCGGTAGGGATGATGAGGAGGGAGGAGGGGTCGCGTGACGGGACCACTGACCGCACGCCTTCACACGAAAGAGAGAGACACTGGGCCTGGGCAGGAAAATGCACGTTGGACGCAGCTCTTCATGCGGGTCAGCCACGGCCTGCAGGCCTGGCCAGCGCTCGTCGAGACAGACACGCTTCTGACGGCTCTCGCTTCCCCTTCCCAGCGTCGCTGCCCACTACTTCCATATCCCGCTTCAAGCATTTACCTAGCCCGTCGATGGTTACACAGTCCGAACGTCAGCCCTCCTTCAACCGAGTCGATGGCGACAAGGCGGCCAATGAAGGCACCCGGTCGTGCCATCCCCGCGATTGACATGGTCATCCTCCCCATCCCCGCCCGCCGCTGCCGTCCAACGCCGGTCGCTGCGAGAGCTCGTCCGGGGCCCTGCCGGCCGGAAGAGCGACGAAAATTTCACCGAAGTGAGGGGTTTCGTGTCTCCGTGTTCTGCCATCATCCATGACAAGTCAGATCTCGACGCGGACGTCCAAAACACACACGCCTGAGCCGCCTAAACCCAGGGTTTCACGCAGCGAGGGAAAGGGTTTAGCGGAACGACGTTCTGGCTGACATGAGACGGCCTGATATGACATCCCTTGCATGCAGATGATACGTGACAGGCCCGCGCCGATGAACCAACGTAAGCATTTAGCCAAGTAACCTAGACCCAACGCCTACATGTGATGCTGCATACCCACCCCAGAAGCGACAACTTGTTGTAAAATCAGAAGGGCAAAAAAAACGACACCCTTTTTGTGCTCCGTCATGGCCAAATCGTTGACCTCATGGCGTCCTCGCGAGCTTCATGTTTCCCGTACAGCGTCGTGAACTCGTCTTTCCAAGCAATTGTATCCCCGAGCGGATGCGGTACCGCCTGAGGGCCGTCTCCGAAGGCATATGACCGCCGCAGTGCCAGATTCCACGCAAAGCTGCTCTTGCCGGTGCCTGCCACCAGCCCGGCCCGGAGCATGATCTCGTAGTCCACCAGACTGCGTTGATCCCACGTGAACGCTTCCAGCTCCTCCATCTCCTGCGCATCGAGAATGTCGCCCTTGGTGACGACCGTTACATTGAAATCTTCGGCACGTTCTGCAAAGGCCGTGACATTGGCATCGGTCGCTCCAGATGCAAGGTAAGCAACAGGGGCGCTGCAGTCCGACAGGAAGTGGAAGTAATCCGCAGCCTGCGTGATGTAATCTGGAAAGCCCCCTCCGGTAATGTCTTCCTCCGTGCGCAAGTGAATCCCGACGAAGCTCTCCGGGTGGTACCGCGTGCGCGGGTCGAGATTAAGCCTGAAACGGTGCGCAAGTGAGAAGAGCGCCGATGCGGCGAGCCGTCGAGCATCTTGCCGAATACGCAGAATACGTCCAAAGGATGAGGCCACCGCGGCAGTGTCATTTGCTGTTGGCCACACCCAGAGCGTGTGCTTCAGGTGGACGCGGAGAGGATACTCCCTTGTTGCCGGCGGCGACTGCGTGTCCAACCAGTCGCGGAAACTTTTGTTCCAGCCCTTGGGATTCGCCAAGACAGTGCCATTGACCCATTCCTTGACAAAGACGCCCATATCGAATGCGAAGGCATTCATTACACCGGGGACGTCGTAGAGTTCGTCCAGCGAGTCGTAAACCTTCATCTGAGGGCAGTATGTGGAGAGGACATGATGGAGGTGATCGGAGTCGAAAAAGTAGTCGATGGGCACCCCGGGCTTCGACACAATGTCTTGTAGGTTTTCCGGCGAGCGAGGTGTGATTTGGGGTAGAATCAGCTCAGCTATCTGATGTTAGACCAAGAATACGACCACGAGATGCCTCCTCACCTCCTGTCTCAATGGCAAAGCGTATGCAATGCAGATAGGCATTCCGTACGACACCGATACCAGCATGTACGGCATCGCAGCTCATAACCAAGCCGGGCGACCATTTTTTGCTCATGCAGAGGTTGGTGATGGCCGATCCATTGAATTTTCCATCAATTTCGTGTTCGAGAAAGTCGGCGACAAAAAGGTCCCTCTGCGTGCGGAAGTTTCGAGCGAGCTCATGAACCTGCTGGCGTGAGATTCCCAGATACCTGATCGACCAGATGATGAACAAGAATGGCCCAGCGATCTTCACAAACTGAAATGGCCCGAGCATGATGGGCAGCTGATGGGTGCAATCGAATTATCGATGGGAAAGCATAGGGAAGACTTCTCCTGATGAGGAAGAAGGGGAGCGTCAAAGAAATGACCCTGCTCGTTCGAGGGCGAGGAGACTGGAATCCAAAGGCCCCTCATGGCTTGAGATGTGAGAATTGTGGCGTAAACTGTCGTTCTTGGAATGGCATGGCGTGGATCGACAAATATTGAAGGGATAGGATTGGTGATAGCGCAGCCGACAGACTGCTGGTCCGAATGCTAAATGGTGACGATGGCGTTCTTCAAGTGCAGCTTGGCGTTTGGTCGAGGTCAAACTTCAACTTGTAACATGGACTATTGCTCAGAACAGACAAGTTGCGGCTCTGGTATGATGAGCTTAAGTTGAGCCGGCCGACGAGCCTGTTGGACTCGTAAAGCAGCGCAACCCAAAAAAAGACCCCCAGTCTGCAGCCTTTGCCACCGCAGGAATGCAAGCCCAGGAAGGGACCTCCCTTGGCATCTCGTCTCCGACAATTTGACGTGGTCGTCTCGGATGATATGGCCATGCGAGATATACAGGGATCGAAGATAGGATTCAAAGCCCTCTGTATTGCGAGGCCCCCAAGACAGTCTGCTCTTTCTGTTCCATTGCTCTCGACATGAATGCTCAAATGCCAATACCCGGGGGTCCTAGCGGCATAGGCTAACGTTAAAGACCCCTACTCACATAGGGGGGGAAAAAAACCCCTTACTACTAAAAAAACCTCTTACTACCTAAGACACTAAAATGAGTTAATTTAATATCTTACTATTATAATTACTAACTTTATATATTAATTAAGCACTTATAACTATATTATATAACAATAAAAGTATAATAGTTATAATTATCTTAATATATATAATCTAATAGTATATTTAAAGTAACTATATAGCTATTTATAACTTGATAATTATTATATTTTTACTTATAAGTTTAGTTTAAATATAATTAGTTACTTTAAGTTTAACTTTAAAGTATTATAAATATTATTATTATTTATAACTATATTTCTTAAACTTTCTAAGTATTGATTTTTTGTATAATAATATAATATTTTAATTTATACTTTATTATTAGTATAAGTATAGTTAGTACTAATAGTAGAAATAAAGTAAGTAATGTAAACTTATTAATAATATTATTATTAACTTTATTATTAATATTAAAGTTAACTATTAATTTTAATATTATATTATTAATGATATCTTTAATAAGATTATTAATTTTAATAAAGATATCTAAATTAAGTATAAAGTTAGTAGATATTTTTATTATATCTAATAATAGTTAGTTAATATCTAACTAACTTAAAAACCTAACTATATATCTTATATAATTAAGTATATCTTTTAGTAGTAGCTTAAAGTTAAAGTTATTTATTTAATTGTAAATATAAATTAAGGCTTATTAAACTAATAAAGGGTTTTTATATTAAATATAATAAAGTTAATATCTCTTTTAATATAGTAAAGCTATTACTTAAATATTAATATCTTTACTTTATTATTAATAAACTACTTCTTAGTTTTTAAAATACTCTATACATACTTCTAAGTACTACTTTTAATTTCTCTTTTTATATAAGTATATTAACATTTAATCTCTATTTATATAGCTTTAGTAAACTATTTTTCTTATTATTTAATAATATTTAAGAAAGTTATATTAGTAATAAATAAGTAGTTTAGTTTTACTCCTTATTTTATCCAAGTTTTCTTATATAGTATTAAGAAGTATTTATTTCTATTTTATATAAACTCCTTATTTTAGTTAATTATTATTATAAGCTATACTTACTTATTATATCTCAGTAATAATATAAACTACTAAGAATTCTACTTCTAGTAACTATATTTACTTAATAGGTATTTTATATCTATTTTTCTTTTATATAAAGAGTATCTTAGAAACTCCCCTTTTTAGCTTAGATTACTATAATTAAGATACCTTTAAGTAAAATAAACTAAAGATTAGTCCCTTGTAAATATAACTTAGCCTTTTTTAAAATATTTAGTTATATAGTAATATTACTAATAAGTTAGTAAACTAAAAAGTAATATATATTTCTTAATAATATAATTAGTTAGAAAGTTTACTTTAGTAAAATAGTCTATATATAATAAGAAAATAAGAAAGTATACTAATATAATAATATTAACTTCTTATATCTTTTTTATAAAATATTTTAATATAACTTTAACTTATATAAGCTAACTATTGAACTTTTTAAAGCTTTTTATAATATTTATTAATATAAATATAATATTCATTGTACTACTAAAAGCTTTAATAAAGTTATTTAATATAAATATAAAGGTATTTTTATAAAATTAATATTATACAGCTTCTTATTAATATTGTTTTTAAAGAGCTGAAAGACTTTTATATCTATGAGCTATAATAGATATATAATATAAAATAAGACAAAGCTAATAATAGTATTATAGTCTTAATAATATTTTATAAAAAGATATTAATATAACTAGAGAACTTATCTAAAAATAGTAATTGATATAGTTTTTAATAAAAATATATTAAACTATGTTTATATATTTAGTATAATAACTTAGCTTTATATTAAAAATAAATAATTTATTAGAGTAGTAGCTATAAGTTTTAACTTTAAAATACTCCTCTATAACAAAACTAAGGTATTAATATTTAGCTAGGTTTTATATAACTAATTATTAAAGTATTTAATAGAATCTAATTTAATCTTTTAGTTAAAAAAAGTAATAAGTAACTAAATAAAATATACCTCTTTTTAAACATTATAATTAATTTAAGTTATAATAAGCCATATCTTATATATAATATAAGCTAATATAATACTACTAATAATATTATAATACTTTATAAAAACATATAACTTATAGTTTATTAAATTAATAGCTTTTAAAACTATATTTTATTTCTATTTACTTTATAATATAATAATATACTTTTAGCTAATAAAGTAGCTAATATAATAGCTAGATTTATTAATATTTTCAATCTCTAAAAGCTTAAGTTTATATTAGTTAAAAATAAACTTATAGTAGTTTAAGTAAGTTTTAATTAATATTAAATTATATTTAATATTCTTTTAATAAAGCTCTATTAATTTAATTAACTTAAAAACTTAAAGTTTAAAGTAGTTAGCTTTTTAGCTCATAAATTACTATTTAGATATTAAAAACTAACTTCTATTAACTTGAAAAATATTTATTATTTCTTGAATTATAGCTAGAGAAGTTAAAAACCTTATTTTATATAGCTATATAGTAAAAATAATTAAAATAGTATTTTTATTTAAAGTAATAGCTCTTAGTTAGTTTTTTAGTTTAAAGAAGCTTCTAAAGTTCTTAAGATATTTTAAAGTATTATTAATAGTAATATAGTTAACTTTATAAACTTCAACTACTTTCTAAATAGAGAGAAAATATAAAGTAAGTTAATAGTGTTAACATATAACATTCTTTTATAATAATAATAATAATATAAGAATAATAATAACGCTTAACTTACTTTAATATTCTATATAAAATAAACTAATAACATTTAAGGTATAAAACCTTATATAAAAATACTCTGTTTATTAC